>NW_017616616.1:375000-862500 GCF_001879475.1 Ipomoea nil | reverse complement strand
GGAAATTCGAAAAATGTTTTCTGAAAATAATTTTTTGAATTTTCAGAGTTTGGATGCAAGTTAAAAATCCAATCTACGGATAAACACGAGAAAAAAAAAATATTGTCTCGAAAATATTTTTCAAAAGTTATTTTTCTGCTTTTCAAACGAACCCTTAATGCACCAAATTGAAATTATTTGTGGCAATAATGGTAAGAGACTAATATTTTAATAGCATGATGGCAACATTTTTAGTATTTTACGCTAGAGATTTGGGTAGGGATGACAACGGAACAGGAGCGGGATGCAAGGAGTATATTCCCCGTTCCCGTTCCCGCAACCCCAACCCCGTCCCCATTCCTGGCGAGGAGGTAAAAATAATTTCATCCTCAGCATAGACCAATCCCTAGTCAAAATATTAAATTAGTGTAATTTTTAATAATTAAATAAAAATATATGAAAAATTAATTCATATATATATATATATATATATATATATATATATATATATATATATATATATATATATATATATATATAGGCGGGTTCAGGTGCGGTAGTGTCTTACGGTGCGGTTATTTCTTACGGTGCGACAACACCAATAGTTCACCAAATATGCACCATCAACGTTAGGAAATACACCACACAAAACAGAGTAAACAGAGCCCTGCATCACCAAACACACACCATTAGGTGTGAGTAAAAACACCATACACTGTTTGAAAATACACCATTGGGGGTGGTGAGTTATATGGTGTGTTTTTTTGAGTCCGTGGTGTATTTTGTGATGTTTGATTACATTTTATTGGGGTGTGTTTTTATTACACTGTTGGTGCATATTGTTAACATTGTTGGTGTATTCTGGAATTTGACCGCACCGCCGCACCGTAAGACCCCGCTGCATATGAGCGCTCTTCTATATATATATATATATATATATATATATATATATATATATATATATATATATGGATGGCGGGGTGAGGTATCTCCGTCCCCGTCCCCGTTTCCATCTCTGACGGAAAATTACATATACTTTTCATCCCCGTCTCTATTTTTTGAAAATTTTCTCCATCCCCATATCCGTCGAGGCGGGAATAGGGGATCCCCATATCTGTCGAGGCGGGAATAGGGGATCCCCATCAGGGACAAAGCAAACTCTCATCTCCTCTGATCTGCAACTTGCAATATATAATGATCAGAATTGTTAATCATTTTTAGGATTTAAATTAATAATTATAGGAATATAGTATAGTGACAAAATGGTTGGTTGTTGGCAAGTCATTAATTTGTTAATTTAATTGCTTATTGATGTGTCAAATTGAAATTATTTGTAAGAATATGTTTGTTTTAACCCATGAAATCATTTTTTTATTCGCATAGTCCACAATGACGGTGTAGGGGATTTGAAAATGGGTAATATTTTATGTATTCTCATTTTATTTATTTTTTTGGGTACTTTTTTTTTTTTTTTTTTTTTTTTGAAAATTTTCTGCGGTGCTTCATTAGAAAAAGGCTGAAATAATGTTTGGTGGGTGGATATCCCAGTACATAGCAGCAAGTTGCTGATAAATAATTGTCTGATCTAGAAATAAAATTAAAAGAACAGGACTGAAAATAGGTGGCAATTTGCCTGCAGCTGTCAATGGCATAGCCAATGTAAGAACGAAACGCAGTGGTTGGTGTAGTAAGATAGCGTTGTAGTGTCAAACAATCTGTGTAAATCTCAATACTCTGTTCCCCTCGATCTTTTAATCATGATAAAACTTCCTTGCACGCCAAAGCCTCAGCCATAAGCGGTGATAAACAAATCGATAATGGTGCACTAAAGGCCGAGATGTAGCCTCTATCATCATCAAGCAAAACAGCCCCTACAGTGGCCTTGCCCGTCTCGTGTAAATATCCTGCATCGACACGGCATCTTCTTACTGATGGCATGGAGTGATCGGCGGCGTTGGCAGACTCTCGCTCGGCGGTGTGGCGGTCTCGGGCAGTAATACGGCGATCGTCCCCTCTCGGCATCAATGCAGCGTGTGCAATCGTGGAAATAGCAGCCGAGATGGGGCGGGATTGGGTCCATGCACCCTTGGCGGCAACAGCGGTTCTGAGTAGTGAACCTGGTCGTGGTAGATATGCATCCCAAACTGCACCATTTCGAGCTCTCCAAATATTGTATAAAATCGACGCTGCATATAACATTCCATCAGAATGTAAAACATTTAGAAGCTCCCCAAACCAAACATGAAAAATATCTGTGACAATATTGGGGATTGTAAGGTTGGATTGTTCCCAAATGTTTCTTGCATAATCACACAAGACTAATGCATGCATTATATTTTCTTGTGATATCCCACACATGGCACAATATGGGTCCACATCAACCCTCTTTAAAAGCAAGTTTGTAGTTGTAGGCAATATATCACAAACGGCTCTCCAAAGGAACATTTTCCATTTTGGTTGGATTTTTAGTTTCCATAGGGCTAACAAATTCGCAAACGCCCCACCATTATTCTCATAATCTCCTACCAAGCGCCTCTACCCACTCTTCACAGAATACAGCCCTCTCGGGTCCCCATACCAATACCATGCGTCATTATAATCCAGGGATACAGGTACGTTCATAATTCTTTCCACATCCGTAGGTTGAAATAAATCTGTTAAAATATCATTATCCCATGTACCAGTCTGTTGATCAATCAAACCCACTACTTTTGGCCTCTTGTAGTTGTATAGGCATCTCCGTATGTATCATAGGATCCTGTTCATCTAGCAACCAGGGGTGAGTCCATATGAGTGTAGATTCCCCATTCCCAATTCTTCGTCTTACCCCACTACAATTTATACTCTTCGCTGCCATAATACTCCGCCAACAAAAACTGGGGTTATTCCCTATTTGTGCATCAAAAAACGTACCTTTGGGAAAATACCGGGCTTTATAGACACGAGTTACTAGGGAGTCAGGTTTAGTGAGCATTCACCATGTCTGTTTTCCCAACATAGCTAGATTAAACGCACGTAAATCCTTAAATCCCAACCCACCATATTTCTTAGGAACACACAATTTATCCCAAGCCTTCCAATGTATTCGCTTATCTACCCCAGAGTTCCACCAATATCTATTCATGGTTCTCTCAATTGCCGTGCACACTGATAATGGTAGGAAAAAAACACTCATTGAAAAGGTAGGCATAGATTGTGCTACACTTTTCAATAGTATTTCTTTCCCTGCTTGAGAAAGCAACCTCTTATTCCATGATCCAATTCTTTGGCGTATTTTATCCTCAATATATGCAAAAGCTGCTTTCTTGTTCCTTCCAACAAAAGAAGGTAAACCCAAATACTTGCCAAAATTCGGAGCCTGCCCCACCCCCAACACTTGAGCCGCACTTTCCCTATCCATATTACTCGTATTTCTGCTATTGCAAATACTTGATTTGTGGTAGTTTACTACCTGCCCAGATAAGTCCTCATATATTGTCAGGCATCTCTTTATCTCATTTGCCTCCTCCACATTAGCCTTAAAAAATAAAAGACTATCGTCCGCAAAGAATAAATGAGAGATTTGGGGGGCACCTCTTGCCACTCTACATCCATGAATCAACCCCGCATTGTTAGCCTGTTGCAGTAAAAGTGAAAGCCCCTCTGCACAAATAATAAATAAGTATGGGGACAACGGATCTCCCTGTCTTAAACCACGTGTGGGTATAATTGGGTCACTCCTTGAGCCATTCACCAAAATACTGTAGGAAACTGTGGTTACACATTTCATAATTAATTCAATCCATCTGCCATGGAACCCTAATGCCACCATCATATTACGGAGAAAGGGTCACTCCATACGGTCATATGCCTTTGCCAAGTCTAGCTTAAGTGCATCCCATCCCCCCAATCCACACTGTTTCCGATTTAGAAAATGTCCCACTTCTGCAGCTAACAAAATATTGTCTGTTATCAACCTATCCGGGATAAAAGCACTTTGTGACTCGGATATTATCTCTTCCATCAAAGGCTTCATTCTATTAGCCATCATTTTAGCAATTATCCTGTAAATCACATTGCTGAGTGCTATAGGGCGTAAATCAGTTACTAACTCTGGATTATTCTTTTTAGGGATCAGCACAATATTCGTTTCATTCAAACCAGGTGGAAGCTCACTAGATTCAAGACAATTAATCACAAAACTCGCTACATCTCCCCTACCACATCCCAAAAATGATGATAAAAACCCGGATTCATTCCATCCGGGCCCGGTGCCTTATCAGGATACATTGCAAACAATGCATATTTTACTTCTTCAATATTAAAGGGCCGTAATAGTGAGTCATTTTGTGCCTGTGACACCCTAGGTTCTATCCCCCCAAAAAATTCCTCTCCAGTTCCCGGATTCCCAGAACTGAAAATATTATTGAAATAATCCAGAATAGTATTTCTCATAGGCTCCCCTTCCAACCAATCCCCATTGTCATTCATTAATTTAGATATAGTATTCTTTTTCTTACGATGCGAGGCATACCTGTGGAAGAACTTGGTATTGGTGTCGGCCTCCTTGAGCCAGTGCTGCTTGGCCCTCTGCCTCCAGTATGCATCCTCCTGGGCCTCAGTGCGGCTTAGAAGCTGTTCTATGCGCTGAAATTCAGCAAGTGAGGCCGAGTCAGTGTGCCCTCTCAAACTTTGTTGATCCCTTTTCAGTTTCAACGCGCTGAAATTCAGCAAGTGAGGCCGAGTCAGTGTGCCCTCTCAAACTTTGTTGATCCCTTTTCAGTTTCAACATTTGTTCCCCATACTTATGGAACTGATCCCCACCCCAGCGTGTTAACCGGTTTCCACAGTACTGAATACAATCCTGCAACCCCTGTCCCCTTTCCTCCTGCCACGCCTGCTCCACCACATTCCTACACCCCTCATCATACAACCAGGCCATCTCAAAGCGAAAGCCCCTCCTCCTTCCTCCATTCATCCCTACCTCCTCTTGGATCATAAAGAAAATAACCGAATGATCAGACTTCCTGGTTCTCAAATTCATAACCTTAACATGGGGAATTATATTACGCCACTCATTCGTTACTAGAACCTTATCAAGCTTCTCTTCAATCCAATTTGCAGTCCCTTTTCCCTTCTCCCAGGTATACGGATATCCATTCATCGGTAGTTGGGCCAAACCACAATCCTCAAGTGTCTCCCCAAAACCTCGAAGGAGACTATTCGGATGCGGATTTCCCCCTCTTCTCATACTGATACAGCAAATCATTAAAATCCCCTACCACTACCCATGGGAGATTCGACCTCGCCGCCAACGTTCTCAATAAATCCCAAGATTCAGCACGCCTACTACGCTCCTAGAAACCATAGTAACACGTCATTCTCCAGGGCGGATGACCTGTCATAGTTACTTCAATATCAACATAGTTCCTTGAGTAACTGAGGAGCCTCGCCGTATTATTTTTCTTCCACAACAACGCTAATCCACCACTTAAACCATCATTGTCAACATAAAACAAACCTTCGAAACCCATTGTGACACGAAGTCGCTTAGCATGATCTCGCGCCACTTTGGTTTCCATTAGAAATACAAAATCGGGTTGCTTTCGGGACACCATGTCCACCACCTCACGAACTGTCCGTGGATTACCCAAGCCACGGCAGTTCCAACTCAGCGTACTCATTGGATCGGGCAGGTCTGTGATCCAGAACCCGCCATAAACAAGTTTTTTGAGCTTTCCATCATCGTCACATTAGTATTATCCCCTTCATGCTCACGGCGGCGCTTGGCCACTGCAGCCACCACCTCCTTGGCCTCACTCCTCTCCGCCTCAACACTCGGATCACCCCTCACTGCCGGCTGCTTTTTGAGGGTCCCTTGCGCCGGAAATTCCTTCGGCTTTCCGCCAAGGGGAACTAGCCAGGGGTCTCCCACTTCTTGTGGCCCGCGATTTTCCCCCACTCATAAATCCGCAGAGTACGGATATTGTTCTATCGGTATTCGCGCTTCCCGAGCCTTTAAACAAAATTTGTAAGAGTGTCCTAACATACCACAGCAAAAACAGAATGTGTGCAGCCTCTCATACCTAAAATTTACCCAACATGTCGTTTTATCTCGTTTCAGCAACTTCATTCTTCGTTTAATTGGTTTATCCACCGGTATTGAGACCCGAATACGATAGTATGTGAGCCATGGTGCCCCGATAAACCTTTCATCCAGCTTGACAAAAGTACCAATAAAATTCCCAATTTGCTCAAGAATTGGTATCCCCGTGTAGCCCATCGGCAAATCATGCACTTGTACCCATAGATCAATCGTATCCAGCACCACATCAATCGGGAGTACCCCGTCCGGAACCCTCTTACAAACAAACGAATGATTATTGAACGACCATGGGCCCTCATCCAACACATATTCCACATCCGTCTCATGATAGAAGACGAAAAGAAACAGATTCGGTTGAATCTCCGAAACCTGGACCCCCCGTACCGGTTGCCAAACAGATGCCATGACCTGCCGCATATACTCTGCTTTGATAATCTTATTCGTTAGGAGTCGTCTAACAATTCCCCACGTCTGCTCCTTCTCCGATTAATCATCACCTTCGGTCGCACCCGCCGGATTGAAAACGGCGTCCTCCTCATCATCTAAGACTATATCCGCCCACCGCCGAGTCAAAGCCGCAACACCACCCTCCCCGGTCGCTGCCATGTCGTTCGAACTGTGCGAACAGCGTCGCCAACCGGGACAGATCACCGGAGAAAGCTCAAAAAAATCCGTGAAAGCCTAGAAAACCCTAGTGGAGGAGAGAACTCTAGCAAACCCTAGAGAGAAGAAGACCAAGTTGTCGCAATTAGCGACGAGCATGGCCAACGGGTAGAATGTAAGAATGTGGATGCATTTTACCAGGTATGCACGAATTTCGGCGTGGCATGCCTACAATGTACTCCATCCGTTTATTTTTTGTGTCAAGTTTGATTAACGAGACTTGTATGACTAAGTTATTTACAATTTAATTTTTCATAATATTAAGTTTAGAATTATTATTTAAAATTTATATATTTAGAAACTACATTAAACATAAGTTTTCAAATTTAAAAATCATAAGAAAATGATAATAGAAATAAGTAAATTAAAGAAGAAAGAATTGATTTGACCTATAAATAGTAAGCATGATAGATAAAATGAGACAAAGAGAGTAGTACATTTTTTGTCTGTCTTTAGTTTTGAGAGGAACTCTATTGACTCTATTACAATGTAGTATTTACTGAAGTACAAAGAGTCCAATTCAAGTGCCATCTGTGCGCAAGGTGTTTGGCGTTAACACTAATTTTATTGGAAGACAAGGCAGAAGAAGGCAATCAAGGAAGAAGATAGCTTTAAAGGGGCTCTATTGTCTTTTCCATTCTAAGTCTGCTGTAACCGTTTTTTTCCCCCACTCACCACCTTTATATTCTCTGTGTATTCATCTGCTTCAATCAATTTTGAGATATTTTGCTTTCGTCAGTTTCAATGAACACCCTCCCCTTCCTTTATCACCATCGCTAAGCTCCAACAAATTTATATTAGTTTATATTAGTGTAGATTTATTGTTCATCATCCATTCCAAGTTCAAGAACTAACATTAGGTAGTTTTAACGACTATTTGACATGAGAGATTAAAAAGATCACAAAAAATTTAAGGATTAAATAGGGCTACAGTGTTTTAAAAAGAATTGGGCTACAGTTATAATTAAGAAAATGAGTTATCCATTATGCCACCATTCAAAAAGCCATTTTCCCAAATATTAAATATATTCGTAGTGGTATATATATATATATATATATATATATATATATATATATATATATATATATAATATTCGTAGTATTTAAATTCAACAATTAAGGGGTAGGTAATGACAAAATGGTTATTGTTGGGAAAATATTAAATGTTGCAGTCGTTGGCTTCACAAGACTTTTCAGCTATATGTTGGCTTTGGTTATTCCAATTCAAATTGTTAGTATTATATATATTTGCGGCATTTAAATTCAAAGATTAAGGTTAGATAATGACAAAATGGTTCTTGTTGGGAAAAATATTAAACATTGTAGTTGTTGGCAAGGTCTGACTTTTCAGCAACATGTTCGTTTTGGTTATAGAAAACCTGCAAATCAACTCTTTATTTGTGTTGGTTAGATACTGAAGCATATTAATAATTTGTTCATTTATTTGTGCACATTTGAAGGTCTGTTGACAAATTCAATTATCAGTGTTGGGTAGACAAATTTCATGTAAAAAGTAATTCGATTCCTAAATGCGTGTGTGATATTATGTTGTTGAGATGCTGAGATTTATAGAAGTTTGGAATAAGAAAAACGCAAGTGGTAATTGGTTTGAGTTACGAGAAACGCAAGTGTAACTCGCATCTGTCTGTGACTCGAAACTCAAGTTCCACTTACATTTCTACCAAACATACTATTGACTTTTTTTTGGTAGAAACACAAAGGCGACATGCGTTTGTTATATTTTGTACATGCAAGTTACACTTGCGTCTCTTGCATAATGTAAAATGCTTTTTCCCCAACTTGAACCCGAATACCTTTAGAACTATCCCAACATGTCTCAAATCCGAATGAATGTTACTTGTACCATTTCAAACCTGTTCAGCAATACATGTAAACTAAGGTACCTGTACTTGGCTTTGACGAACACAACACATTCAGAATAAAATAAAACAACATATATAGATTTGAGCTGTATGATCCCCACATAGCATTAAACAATATCATGTATGTTGTCATTATCTATCAAACATTAATCTTTACAATTAAGTTGCAGAATTTTTAACATAAAATACTAAAAGTTAATGCTGCCGCCCTCTTGCAATTAAAAATGTTTTCCATCTTGCAATTATTGCACTTAGAGCCATAAGACAAATTTCCAATTGAAGATAATTACTATACACAGACACATACTAAGTAAGAAGAAGCTAGTTTAGATCAGATCAGAGAAGAATTGAAGAATGGCTTGTGTTGCTGTAAATTCTCTTGTGAGGACCATTGAGCTTGAGTTCTTGCAGCCTCTGCCTCGCCCAATCATACGTCAAAAGCAACTCATCCCTGGCAATGAAAAGTTGATCCAAAATCTCCACCAGAAGCTTGGTGATCTGATAGAGCTGTTCGATGAGAACAGGATGGATGGTATCCAAGCCATTAAAGACTTGGAAACTAAGCTCAGAGATGTGGCTTTCCGAGTGGAAGATGAAATTGAATTCCAAATCGTACATCTTTATGAGATGGAGGAAAATGAAGAGTTACTTGCAGGAATAGCAGGTCTTTGTGTGGGAATACCAGAGAGTACTATGGATGCAGTAGAAGAAGACTTGGGAATTGCTGCAGATCTTTTTGTGGAAAAAGCAGGAGGAGGGGAAACTGATGCCCAAAGAAGTTGGCATTCTTTCAAACTTGGTTGTATTTTGGAAGAAGCAATAAGAGACATTGATGCCATCCACAATGAGTTATCCAAAGTGAAGATGGAGTACCAGCCGCGTGTCACAGCTGCCTTGCAAGCAAGGAAAACAACTACAGTACTTGCCGCAGCTGCAGCTTCTTCCACATGTTATAGTGATGGAGGAGTTGATGATGATTCACACTCCCAGCCCCAGCAGGGCAGCATAAATATGGTGGGGAAAAACAATGAGTTCCACACTGTAAAGGCGATGCTAATTCAGCACTCATCAAGGCAGCGGGAAATTGTCTCCATTCAAGGTATGGGAGGCATCGGCAAGACAACATTAGCTAGACGAGTTTATGATGATCCATCGATTGCCTCTCACTTTGACAAGCGAGTTTGGGTTGTTGTATCACAATATCATAATAAGTTTCAAATGCTCACAGATCTTCTTAACTCAATGGGTTGTGTAGGTAGTAGCACTCAAGAGGATGAGCTAGCACAGCAACTATACCAAAATCTGATGCATCGAAGGTACTTTGTTGTGATAGATGACATTTGGAGCGTTGATGCGTGGAATTCTGTCAAGGCCTGCTTTCCTGATAATGCAAATGGTAGTCGAGTATTGTTGACTACTCGCTCTGCACAGGTGGCTACTAGTATTGGCTCTAATAATAACTTTTCTCATCAAAAGCAATTGTTAGATCAAACTGAGAGTTGGAATTTATTTCGTGAAAAAGCAAGCAAATCTGGCTATGCTGAGTTTGAGGCGATTGGGAGACCCATTGTTAAGAAATGCAAAGGATTGCCTCTGGCAATTGTTGTAGCTGCAGGTTTATTTTCCAAACTTCATACGCTTGATGAATGGAAGAATGTTGCAAAAGTTCTAAATTCATCTGCAACAACAACAATTGATGAAGAATGTTCAAGGATACTCTCATCCAGTTACAATCACTTGCCTCACAGTTTGAAGGCTAGCTTTCTATATTTGAGCGTTTTTCCAGAAGATGAAGAGATCCATGTTAAAGAAATTGTAAAGTTATGGATTGCCGAAGGACTTGTAAAGGTATCCGAGGATATGAGCTTTGATGCAGTGGCTAGAAGGCACATTCAAGAACTCAAAGATAGGAGCCTAATTCTTGTAAATCGGCCAAGTAAATGTGGAAGAAAATTAAAGACATTTAGAATGCACGATTTAGTGTATTCTTTTTGTATGAGGGAAGCTAAAAAGGAAAGCCTTCTGCATGTTGCCTATGAGCATGAGTCCTGTTCCCCTCCGAAAGATGTTCGATGGGTAAGAATCCAATCAGAATGGTTTAACGAACAAATATCATATTCTTTAAAAAACTGTAGATCCATCTTTTTTTACAAGTATATACCTTCAGAATTGAAATTTTGCAGTCTATTAAGAGTACTCTATAATCATATTGACTGTGAGATTGGATATTTTGTCCATTTGAGATACCAATTGTCATGGTACCGAGCTTTTACCATTTTAGATCCATTTCGTAGTTGGAATCTTCAAACACTTTCAACTGATAGTATTGATAAAATGAGTTTTTTAGAGTTCCAACAACTACAACATTTGCGTAGTTGTAGAGGTTTGAGTGATTTTCCCATATTTTTTCATCAAAACTTGAAGAGCATTTGTGGGTTGTTTCCTGAGCAATGCACAAAAGAATTATTTACAAATATTCCATACCTAAAGAAGGTAAAGATTCTATGTGTAGATGGTTGGAGTGATTGCATTAATAACTCTGCCTATTCACACCAGCTCCAGAGTCTGCATCTTCTTGGTACATTATCTGGGCGTCCGTTGGTGATTCCAAATATTAACCGCCTTGTTTGCTTGAAAAACCTTATGAGATTGAGGTTTACGGTAATGAAATTTGAGTGGAAGACAATTAATATTCTTAGCAAGTTGCCTAAACTTGAGGTGCTGAGGTTAATCTGTTGTGAGTGCATTGGTAAAGAGTGGGAACTATCAGAGAAGGAGAATTTCGACAAGCTAATTTATTTGGAAATTGGTTTCACTCATTGCCTAAAGCAATGGGAAGCAAGTGCTTGTCATTTTCCAAATCTTGAGCACCTAGTTCTTAAAAAGTGTACAGAATTGGTAAAGATTCCAGCTGAGTTTGCAGAAATTCCAAATTTGAAGTCAATCGAATTGGATTACTGTCTTCCTTCTGCGGTGGATTCCGCCAAGGAAATTCAAAGAGAGCAACATGAGCAAGGAAACGAAAATATGGTTGTCATTGAGGAACACACAATACAGGTTGGTTGGTCTCCCTCCCTTACTCTTTCTTTATTACCTTTTTTTTTTTTTCTTTCTTTTTCCCAAACTTGATTTAGTTTCATCATATTTTAATAATTTGTTTTCAGTGATTCATGGCAACCTCGCTCTTGCAATGATAAACATATTTGAGTTTATCCATATATCAAAAAGGTATATATGTTTACAGTTTACTTATATGTATCCTCCTTATCTTCTTCATTTATTTCACTCATATGTGAAGCTTATTTGTTTATAGCTTAATTTGGTGATTGGAGATATACTAATAAAATTATAAATTACTTTCGTCTCTTGGTATGCTTTACTTTCGATCTTTTACATGTTTAATGTTTGCTATGGGATGACAGAGCTAGGCATGTTCTCTCAATATTGATTTGACATGCATGGTTAGATATGGGTAACTTAAGTTGTTTTTATCTCTTTGTGATTCTTTATCAGCTAGAGTCATAAGGTAGAGTTTACCCAGTACACACCCTCAAATAGTAGCTGCGAGTTTCCCTCGTTACTTTCTCTCAATATATATGTGTGTAATTGTACCCTCACTTGTTGAATCTTCATGTGTACTGTGATTATTTACTGTGAATCTGCTTCAAATCGTATATGAGCGTGTCTGGAATGCAAAAGAATGGTTTAATTTTTTGCTAACTCATTATATATGTTTTTCCTGGCAGCAAGCTAAGGTGACATACAGCTCCCACAGTACACTCTTAGCTGCATCCAATTCAATCTTGGACACCACCACCCTTAGCTTGTTTATGATTCGGCTGGGTTCGATCGGGTAGTACACTTCTCCTTCATAAATCTGGGCACTTTAATTTGTTGTACCTTGTAATAGGAAGTTTTCTTAGAACCGTGATGCGAGTTTAGCCAAAACTATTGCTTGCTGCGAGGCTTTATCATAGCTTAAATGGAGATCTATTAATAACGTCATCCTAGAGTTGAGACAGACAATTTTAACTTTTGTTAGTGTTTCTCGTGATTATTTTATTCAGGTTTATTTATTGACTACTTTATATTTTACTATTGGGAACGTTTTAGTTCTGTCATGTTGGTAAATCAGCAAATCATTCTGCTCATGCTTTGACATGAACTTTAGGTTCTGAAGCTAGTTCAAGTGTGTGGTATTTCGTCTCCCCTTATTGCATGTCTTTCTGTGTTAAATTATGATAATTGTAGTTTTTGTTTTACTTTCCAAAAAAAATTAATTAAAAGATAGGAAGGAAATAAACTTGAAGAGCAGTTGATTCATGATAATTGAAAGATTCCAAAAAGAGGACTCAATTCAAGATTGAAAATTAAATCGAAACATATGGAACATGAGATCTTAGCTTGCAACCTCAACTTAGAATCCGAATAACTTATCTCAAACCCAAATCATTGTTACTTGTACCATTTCAAACCTGTTTAGCACTACATGTACTTTGGCTTTGACGAACACAACACATTCAGAATAAAACAACAAATATAGATTTGAACTGTAAGATTCCCACTTTACATTAAACAATATCATGTATATATGCTCTCATTATCTATCTAACATTAATCTTTACAATTAAGTTGCAGAATCTGTTTGTAACATAAAATTAAATACTAAAAGTTAGTGCTGCCGGCCTCTTGCAATTAAAAATACTTTCCGTCTTGAAATTATCGCACTTAGAGCCATAAGGAAATTGCCAATTGATGATAATTACTATACACACTCACATACTGAGTGAGAAGAAGCTAGCTCAGATCAGAGAAGAATTGAAGAATGGCTTGTGTTGCTGTAAATTCTCTTGTCAGGACCATTGAGCTTGAGTTCTTGCAGCCTCTGCCTCGCCCAATCATACGTCAAAAGCAACTCATCTCTGGCAATGAAAAGTTGATCCAAAATCTCCACCAGAAGCTTGGTGATCTGATAGAGCTGTTCAATGAGAACAGGATGGATGGTATCCAAGCTATTAAAGACTTGGAAACTAAGCTCAGAGATGTGGCTTTCCGAGTGGAAGATGAAATTGAATTCCAAATCATACATCTCTATGAGATGGAGGAAAAGGAAGATTTACTTGCAGGAATAGCAGGTCTTTTTGTGGAAATACCAGAGAGTAGTATTGATGCAGTAGAAGAAGAAGAAGAAGAAGACTTGGGAATTGCTGCAGATCTTTTTGTGGAAAAATCACAAGCAGGAGAAACTGATGCCCAAAGAAGTGGGCATTCTTTGAAACTTGGTTGTATTTTGGAAGGAGCAATAAGAGACATTGATGCCATTCACAAAGAGTTGTCCAAAGTGAAGATGGAGTGTGTCGCAGCCGCCTTGCAAGGAATTGGAAAGAAAACAACTAGTGATGGAGGAGTTGATGTCATGATGATGGTGGGGGATTCCTCCCATTACCAACACGCTTCACAATCCCAGCCCCTACACGGCAACAACATAATGGTGGGGAAAAACAATGAGTTCCAGATTGTAAAGGCCATGCTAATTCAGCATCCATCAAGGCAACGGGAAATTGTCTCCATTAAAGGTATGGGAGGCATCGGCAAGACAACCTTAGCTAGACGAGTTTATGAAGATCCATCCATTGCCTCCCGCTTTGACATTCGAGCTTGGGTTGTTGTCTCACAATATCATAATAAGTTACAAATGCTCACTGATCTTCTTAAATCAATGGGTTGTGTAGGTAGTGGCACTCAAGAGGATCAGCTAGCACAACAACTATACCAAAATCTGTTGCATCAAAGATACTTTGTTGTGATAGATGACATTTGGAGCATTGATGCGTGGGATTCTGTCAAAGCTTGCTTTCCTGATAATGCAAATGGCAGTCGAGTATTGTTGACTACTCGCTCTGCAAAGGTGACTACTAGTATCGGCTCTAATAATCACTTTTCTCATCAAGCACAATTATTAGATCAAACGGAGAGTTGGAATTTATTCCGTGAAAAGGCTAGTAAATGTGGCTATGCTGAGTTTGAGGCGATTGGGAGACCCATTGTTGGGAAATGCAAAGGACTTCCTCTGGCAATTGTTGTGGCTGCTGGTTTATTTTCCCAACTTCATACGCTAGATGAGTGGAAGAATGTTGCAGAAACTCTAAATTCATCTACAACAACAACAATTGATGAAGAATGTTCAAGGATACTCTCATCCAGTTACAATCACTTGCCTTACAGTTTGAAGGCTTGTTTTTTATATTTGAGCATATTTCCAGAAGATGAAGAGATCCATGTTAAAAGGGTTGTAAAGTTATGGGTTGCCGAAGGACTTGTAAAGACATCCAAGGATATGAGCTTTGATGCGGCGGCAAGAAGACACATTCAAGAACTCAAGGATAGAAACCTAATTCTTGTAAGTCGGCCAAGTAGTTGTAGAAGAAAAGTAAAGACATTTAGAATGCATGATTTATTGCATTCTTTTTGTGTGAGGGAAGCTAAAAAGGAGAACCTTCTACATGTCTATGAAAATGAGCCTAGTTCCCCTCCGAAAGATTACCGATGGCTAAGTATCCAATCAGAAAGGTTTAACAAACAAACATTTTCCTTTTCAAAAAAATGTCGGTCCATCTTCTATTTTACCGAAGGGGTCGTTCGCTTCAATTTGAATTGCAGCCTATTAAGAGTAGTCTACAATATTAATAGTGAGCGTGTGAGCAAGATTGAATATCTTATCCATTTGAGATACCTGTGGTCAATTTGTTTTACTCTTGAAATCATTTTAGATCCATTTCGTAGTTGGAATCTTCAAACACTTTCAGTTGTTAGTATTGGTGAAATGAGCTTTTTAGAGTTCCCACAACTATAACATTTGCGTAGATACAGACAACTGATTGATTTTCCCATATTTTTTCATCAAAACTTGAAGAGCATTTGTGGGTTGATTATTGATCAATGCACAAAAGAATTATTTACAAATATTCCATACCTAAAGAAGGTAGAGATTCTATGTGGTGGATATGGTTGGAGTGATGGTTGCATTAATAACCTTGCCTATTCACACCAGCTCCAGTGTCTGCATCTTCTTGCTACATATCATTTCGAGCTTCCGTCGTTGGTGATTGCAAACCACCTTGTTTTCTTGAAAAACCTTATGAGGTTGAGGTTTACGTACATGAGATTTGAGTGGAAGGCAATTAATATTCTTAGCAAGTTGCCTAAACTTGAGGTGCTAAGGCTAAGCAAGTGTAAGTGCATTGGTGAGGAGTGGAAATTACTGGAGAAGGAGAATTTCGACCAGTTAATTTATTTGGAAATTGATTTCACTAATCTAAAGCATTGGGAAGCAAGTGCATGTCATTTTCCAAATCTTGAGCGCCTACTCCTTAGCCTGTGTTATCAATTGGTAAAGATCCCAGCTGACTTTGCAGAAATTCTAAACTTGAAGTCAATCGAATTGATGGGGTGTCGTAGTTGTTTGGTGGATTCTGCAAAGGAAATTCAAGAACAGCAACATGAGTATGGAAATGATAATATGGTTGTCATTGAAGAACTTACTCAGTCGGATGATTTCTCTCTGGTATTCTTTCTCTATAGCCTTTTTTATTTCACTCTCCTTTTTCTCCAAACTTGATTTAGTTTCATCATGTCATAACAATTTCTTTTCAATGATTCATGACAGAATGACGATGATTATAAACTTGGGATATATTGTTGAATAAAAGCAAAAAAAAAAAAAAGGTATGTTTACAGTCTACCTATCTATATATATATATAGCAAAAAGATTGATTGAAAGGCATCTGAGTGTGATATTTGGGCATTTGAATTCTTCCAATATGTATGTATGTGTAATTGTATCCTCAGTTGTTGAATGTTCATGTGCACTCTCATATTTCTGCAAGTGTTTAAACTTCAAATATTGTATTTTTAGTGGTTGGAACCTTCAAAATCTGTTGTCTACTTCTCAGACAATATTCTTTTTATGAACTTTTCTTAAATAGCTTTCTCTTTCATATTTGCTATGATAGCATATTATATGACCCTCTGTATATATAGTGTTACACATTTTTTGAATTTCAGTCTTCTTGTACAAGTAACAAGGCGTTTGGTTGGAAGGAATATATATTTCATTCCCACCTAAATCCAAAGGCTACTAAATTTTTTAGTTTGGTTGGAAGGAATTGCAATTCCCTCATTTTCATGGAATTAAAATCCCATGCCCCCTTGGAATTTTAATTCCATGGATCTTGAGAAGAAAAAAAAAGAAGATAATGATGAGACAAACTTACCCTCCCCTTTTTTAACTTAAAATTGATGCCCACAACAACAATTGGTGTTTTGGACTTTATACTACTTATTCATTTTCAATTTCCATGTATACCAAACATTGGAATTGAAATTCCCAATAATTTTATTCCTATAAACCAAACACTGAAATTTAAATTCTCACTTTATTTCCAATAATTCATCTCCCATTAAATTGCAATTCTTTTCCCACGTAATTCCCTTCGTCTAACCAAACACCTTGTAAATATCTCTTTTCTTGCAAATGAGAGTTCAAATGATAAGAGATTTTTGTCGAGTATCAAATTATAGTATATGAAATTAGATGTTGTTTCACTGAGAATTTCATTCATGACATACATATATTTAAGTTAATCTGAGATTTCTAAGAATGATTTTATAATTCATTTTTTGTTACATTTTCTAATAATACCACTGATGAAATACTTGGTATCAAGCTACTTTAGCTTAATAGACCAATCCATCCATATAGCTAAATCAATAGGTCTACTGAAGCAATCAATACCCAGAGGCCGAATAATCCATAATCACTCTTATTTGATAAAGACTGGGCTATATTTAATGCTTGTAAAACACTGTCACAGCTACAACTAATGCAACAATCAAGGCATGCATTGATTTCAATTCCTATCTGTGAATGCCTCATATTTTAACAAGGTTGTAGTTTTGTGTGGTCACTTAGGTGTGGTAAAGTGTGGTGTATTTTTTTGGTGTGTAGTGCATTGATACATTTCATTGTGATGCATTTTCGAACATTGTTTGGTGCATTTTATGCATACCTTAGGGTGAACCCACACCGACAGCATGAGAAGCACTAATCAGTATATATAGGATCGCGTTCAGGTGCGAACTGCCCGTCTAGGAGAGAACTAAGAACCAGCACGCGCCACGTGTCCAGATCTAGGTGCACCTATAGTTATAAGTAGGTGCACTTAGGTGAAAGTATGTGCACTTAGGTAAAAGTATGTGCACTTGTAGGTGAAACTAGATGCATCGGATCAATGAATGTTAACAAGGTAAAATTACATGCACTTGTAGGTGAAAGTAAGTGATTTTACATGCACTTTTTACTTGCATAAGTGCACCAACTACTTACACATATAACACATTTACATACACCAAAGGACACGTGGCGCGCTGGATGGTTTTTAGTTCTCTCTTGGCAGCCATTCGCATGAGATCGCGCCTATATACATATATATATATATATATATATATATATATATATATATATATATATATATATATATATATATATATATATATATATATAGCAAAAAGGTTGATTGAAAGGCATTTGAGTGTGTAATATTTGGGCATTTGAATTCTTCCAATATGTATGTGTATATGTGGAATTGTACGTGTCCTCAGTTGTTGAATATTAATGTGCACTCTCATACTTCAATCTGCTATATATTTATATTCATATATTTCTGCAAGTGTTGATACTTCAAATTTTGTATTTTAGTAATTGGAACCTTCCTTCAAAATCTGCAGTCTACTTCTACCTCAGATAATATTACTTTGTGAACTACTGTTCTTAATTAAATATCTTTCTTTCTCATTCATGTTTGCTGCTATGACATGACAACATATTATATGAAACCTGCTCTCTGACTCTTTCTATATAATGTTACACATTCTCTGTTTTGATCACCGTATATTTAACTTGTGTTTTAACTTTGCAGAGGAAGATGATGAATGTAGATTGCTAAGTGTCTGTCTGCCATAGTGCCATGAATCCTGATTGCTGAAGTTGTTGATTTGTAATTTTTGAACTTGTAACTGGTAACTTTTTTATGTTCTAATCTGAACAATTGGATATTTGGTATTTTGGTCATTTGGAGTTTGTCAGTTTGGATATTTGGACATTTATAAGACACTAAGTTGTAACTTGTAAGTTGTAATTTAAACATTTGTCATTTTATTGTAATTACAATTATAATTTTTAGAATGGTAATAGATAAAAAAAAATAATTAAAATATAGTGGGGCAAAATTGTGGATCCACAAAAAATTGAAAAAAATAATAATTTAAAACTAAAGGCATTCCCAATAGTGGGATATTTGGTGTGATTTTTGAAGAGTTTTATAGGTGTGATTAGGAAAGAGAAAATGAAAGAAAATAATAAAAAAAAAAACAAAACAAAACACAATATGAAATAGAAATTAAAAAAACAAAAACAAAAACAAAAAAAAACAAAAAAAAAAAAAAACAAAAGTGAAAAGCTGACTTTTCAGAAACAAAAAGAAAAGCACGGGACGCACCCAGCTGGGTGCCCTTGTGCGTAGTGGCGAATCCAGCAAATGTTTGAAGTGGGGGCGAACCACTAAAATAAAAGAGATAATTTGAAAAACTAATACGAAACACTTAAAAAAGTATAACCATAAATATTGTTGAATATATCAAAAAAATAAAAAAAATAAATAAATATATATATATATATATATATATATATATATATCTATATATATATCTATATATATATATATCTATATCTATATCTATATATATATATATATATATATATATATATATATATATATAATTAAACTATATTAAAGTAGTGGAGTGAAACCCTAGACCACTCCTAAGGTTCCACACGTGTCATACCATTTGGGCTAACTTATCTTTTATTTATATTTACCTGTTTTCTTTTACTAATACTAAAACACCATTTGCGGAAGGAGTTCATCCATTCTCTTTCTTCCCTCTCTCTTCTCCACCTCACTCATTTTTCTTTAAAAAAAAATTGGTCCTAAATTCTCTAATGGGGAGAAGTGTTTTTGTGATTGAGTGAGAAAGTGGATGTTGAGACTCACAAAAAATTGAGAGTAAAGTGGTTGTGTTTGGAAACTCGAAAAATATTTTCTGAAAATAATTTTTTGGATTTTTAGAGTTTGGATGCAATTTAAAAAGTCAGTCTACGGATAAACATGAGAAAAAAAAATGTTATCTCGAAAACATTTTTCAAAAGTCATTTTTCTGTTTTTTAAACGAACCCTTAATGCACCAAATTGAAATTATTTGTGGCAATTCAATAATGGCAAGAGACTAATATTTTAATAGCATGATGGCATCATTTTTAGTATTTTACGCTAGAGATTTGGGTAGAGATGACAACGGAGCAGGGGCGGGATACAAGGAGTATACTCCTCGTTCCTATTCCCGCGACCCCAACCCCGTCCCCATTCCTGGCGAGGAGGCAAAAATAATTTCATCCTCAGCATGAACCAATCCCTACTCAAAATATTAAATTAGTGTAATTTTTAATAATTAAATAAAAAAATTTGAAAACTTAATTCATATATATATATATATATATATATATATATATATATATATATATATATATATATGGCGGGGAGAGGTATATCCGTCCCCGTCCCCGTTTCCGTCTCTAACGAGAAATTACATATACTTCTCGTCCCCGTTTCTATTTTTTGAAAATTTTCTCCATCCCCATATCCGTCAAGGCGGGAATATGAGATTCCCATCAGGGACAAAGCAAATTGTCATCTCCTCTGATCTGCAACTTGCAATATATAATGATCAGAATTGTTAATCATTTTTAGGATTTAAATTAATAATTATAGGAATATAGTATAGTGACAAAATGGTTGGTTGTTGGCAAGTCATTCATTTGTTAATTTAATTGCTTATTGATGTGTCAAATTGAAATTATTTGTAAGAATATGTTTGTTTTAACCCATGAAATCATTTGTTTATTCGCATAGTCCACAATGACGGTGTAGGGGATTTGAAAATGGGTAATATTTTATGTATTCTCATTTTTTTTTTGGGTACTTTGTTTTACTCTATTTCAACATGGTATATTGGTATGTTCTTATTGATTCAGAAAAGAAGACCAAGTTGTCGCAATTAGCGACGAGCATGGCCAACGGGTAGAATGTAAGAATGTGCATGCCTACAATGTACTCCATCTATTTATTTTTTGTGTCAAGTTCGATTAACGAGACTTGACTAAGTTTTTACAATTTAATTTTTTATAATATTAAGTTTAGAATTATTATTTAAAATTTATATATTTAAAAACTACATTAAACATAAGTTTTTAAATTTAAAAATCATAAGAAAATGATAATAGAAATAAGTAAAGAAGAAAGAATTGATTTGACCTATAAATAGTAAGCATGATAGATAAAATGAGACAAAGAGAGTAGTATATTTTCTATCTGTCTTTAGTTTTGAGAGGAACTCTATTGACTCTATTACAATGTAGTATTTACTGGAAGTACAAAGAGTCCAATTCGGGTGCCATCTGTGCGCAAGGTGTTTGGCGTTAACACTAATTTATATTAGTTTATATTAGTGTAGATTTATTGTTCATCATCCGTTCCAAGTTCAAGAACTAACATTAGGTAGTTTTAACGACTATTTGACATGAGAGATTAAAAAGATCACAAAAAAATTTTAGGATTAAATAGGGCTACAGTGTTTTTAAAAAAATAGGGCTACAGTTATAATTAAGAAAATGAGTTATCCATTATGCCACCATTCAAAAAGCCATTTTCCCAAATATTAAATATATTCGTAGTGGTATATATATATATTCGTAGTATTTAAATTCAAGAATTAAGGGGTAGGCAATGACAAAATGGTTATTGTTGGGAAAATATTAAATGTTGCAGTCGTTGGCTTCACAAGACTTTTCAGCTATATGTTGGCTTTGGTTATTCCAATTCAAATTGTTAGTATTATATATATTTGCGGCATTTAAATTCAAAGATTAAGGTTAGATAATGACAAAATGGTTCTTGTTGGGAAAAATATTAAACATTGTAGTTGTTGGCAAGGTCGACTTTTCAGCAACATGTTCGTTTTGGTTATAGAAAACCTGCAAATCAACTCTTTATTTGTGTTGGTTAGATACTGAAGCATATTAATAATTTGTTCATTTATTTGCGCACATTTAAAGGTCTGTCAAAGGAATTGAGCCGATTACTTTTTGACAAATTCGATTATCAGTGTTGGGTAGACAAATTTCATGTAATAAGAAAAATTAATTCGATTATCGTGAATGCGTGTGTGATATTGTGTTGTTGAGATGCTGAGATTTATAGACGATGGTAGTAGTAAGAAAAGCGCAAGTGGTAATTGGTTTGAGTTACAAGAAACGCAAGTGTGACTCGCGTCTGTCTGTGACTCGAAACACAAGTCCCACTTGCGTTTCTACAAAACATACGAGCAACTTCTTTTGGTAGAAACACAACTACACAAGCGCAACTTGCCTTTGTTGTATTTTGTAACCGCAAGTTACACCCGCCTCTCTTGCATAGTATAAAATCTGTTAAGTTTGTCTCATATATGGATTAGGAATATGAGTTTGTCTTATACTAGAGCATATTCAACAAAATCATTTTTCCCTAACTTGAACCCGAATACCTTTAGAACTATCCCAACGTGTCTCAAATCCGAATGAATGTTACTTGTACCATTTCAAACCTGTTCAGCACTACATGTAACTAAGGTACCTGTACTTGGCTTTGAGGAACACAACACATTCACAATAAAATAAAACAACATATATAGATTTGAGCTGTATGATCCCCACATAGCATTAAACAATATCATGTATGTTGTCATTATCTATCTAACATTAATCTTTACAATTAAGTTGCAGAATTTTTAACATAAAATACTAAAAGTTAATGCTGCCGCCCGCCCTCTTGCAATTAAAAATGCTTTCCATCTTGCAATTATTGCACTTAGAGCCATAAGACAAATTGCCAATTGATGATAATTACTATACTCAGACACATACTAAGTGAGAAGAAACTCAGATCAGAGAAGAATTGAAGAATGGCTTGTGTTGCTGTAAATTCTCTTGTGAGGACCATTGAGCTTGAGTTCTTGCAGCCTCTGCCTCGCCCAATCATACGTCAAAAGCAACTCATCCCTGGCAATGAAAAGTTGATCCAAAATCTCCACCAGATCAGAAGCTTGGTGATCTGATAGAGCTGTTCGATGAGAACAGGATGGATGGTATCCAAGCTATTAAAGACTTGGAAACTGAGCTCAGAGATGTGGCTTTCCGAGTGGAAGATGAAATTGAATTCCAAATCGTACATCTTTATGAGATAGAGGAAAAGGAAGAGTTACTTGCAGGAATAGCAGGTCTTTTTGGGGAAAAACCACAGAGGACTAATGATGCAGAAGAAGAAGACGACTTGGGAATTGCAGATCTTTTTGGGGAGAAACCACAAGCAGGAGAAACTGATGTCCAAAGAAGTTGGCATTCTTTCAAACTTGGTTGTATTTTGGAAGAAGCAATAAGAGACATTGATGCCATCCACAAAGAGTTGTCCAAAGTGAAGATGGAGTATGTCTCAGCCGCCTTGCAAGGAATTGGAAGGAAAACAACTAGTGATGTGATGATGATGGCCGGGGATTCCTCCCATCACCAACACGCTTCACACTCCCACCCCCAACAGGGCAGCAGCATAATGGTGGGGAAGAACAATGAGTTCCACATTGTAAAGGAGATGCTAATTCAGCATTCATCAAGGCAACGGGAAATTGTCTCCATTCAAGGTATGGGAGGTATCGGCAAGACAACCTTAGCTAGACGAGTTTATGAAGATCCATCCGTTGCCTCCCGCTTTGACATTCGAGCTTGGGTTGTTGTCTCACAATATCATAATAAGTTACAAATGCTCACAGATCTTCTTAAATCAACGGGTTGTGTAGGTAGTGGCACTCAAGAGGATCAGCTAGCACAACAACTATACCAAAATCTGATGCATCGAAGGTACTTTGTTGTGATAGATGACATTTGGAGCGTTGATGCGTGGAATTCTGTCAAAGCTTGCTTTCCTGATAATGCAAATAGCAGTGAGTGTTGTTGACTACTCGCTCTGCACATGTGGCTACTAGTATTGGCTCTAATAATAACTTTTCTCATCAAAAGCAATTGTTAGATCAAACTGAGAGTTGGAATTTATTTCGTGAAAAGGCAAGCAAATCTCTGGGTTCTGAATTCTATATGATTGGCAGACAGATTGTTGAGAAATGCAAAAGATTGCCTTTGGCAATTCTAAATTCATCTGCAACAACAACAACAACAACAACAATTGATGAAGAATGTTCAAAGATATTCTCATCCAGTTACAATCACCTGCCTCACAGTTTGAAGGCTTGTTTTTTATATTTGAGCATATTTCCAGAAGATAAAGAGATCCATGTTAAACATGTTGTAAAGCTATCGGTTGGCGAAGGACTTGTAAAGGCATCTAAGGATATGAGCTTTGACGTGGTGGCAAGAAGGCACATTCAAGAACTCAAAGATAGGAACCTAATTCTTTTATGTCAGCCAAGTATACGTGGAAGAAAAGTAAAGACATTTAAAATGCACGATTTATTGCATTCTTTTTGTGTGAGGGAAGCTAAAAAGGAAAACCTTCTGCATGTAAGCATCCAATCACGAAGGTTAAACAAAGAAACATTATCTTCTTCTTCAATAAACTGTCGATCCATCTCCATTTTTTCCGAAAAGTATACATCTTCAAATTCAAAATTTATCCCCCTATTAAGAGTACTCTATAATACTGAGTATCGGCTTTCTTATCCTGTCCATTTGAGATGCGTATTGTCAGAACTGTCAGAGTCGTTTACCATTCTATTTTGTAGTTGGAATCTTCAAACAATTTCAGTTAGTTCTATGGATAGAATTAGCCTTTTAGAGTTCCCACAACTACAACATGTGCATAGTTACATCCCTCTGAGTGATTTTCCCATATGTTTTCATCAAAACTTGAAGAGCATTGGTAGGTTGAGAGTTGATCACTGCACAAAAGAATTTTTTACTAGTATTCCATACGTAGAGAAGGTAATGATTGAATGTGAAGGAGGTTGGAATGATTGCATTAATAACATTGCCTATCTACACCAACTTCGGAGTCTGGGTTTTGAGTGCAGTTACTCTAGGTTACCAAAAAATAACTGTATTGCTAGCTTGAAAAATCTTATGAAGTTGAACTTTGTGAGTGTGAGTTTTGAGGGGAAGACATTTAATAATTTTAGCAAGTTGCCTAAACTTGAGGTGCTACAAGTGGATAGGTGGAGAGTGGGAACTACGCGAAAACGAGAGTTTTGACCAGTTAATTTATTTGATAATTTTTAGGAGTAATCTTGTGCATTGGGAAGCAAGTGCTTGTCATTTTCCGAATCTTGAGAATCTATTCCTTTATATATGCTCAAAATTAGAAAAGATCCCAGCTGAGTTTGCAGAAATTCCAAACTTGAAGTCAATCGAATTGTCTCAGTGTCTTCCGTCTGCAGTGGATTCTGCCAAGGAAATTCAAAGAGAGCAACATGAGCAAGGAAATGATAATATGGCTGTCATTGAGGAATACACAATACCAGAGGTCCATCTCTCTCCTTTACCTTTTGCTATTGCCTTAGCTTTTTTATTTCACTCTCATTATAGAGTTTCATCATATCCTAATATATAATTTGTTTTCAATCACTCATCACAGTCTTACTCCACTTCTGATGATGAACTTGAGTACTTGAGTGATGATGATCGAGTCATATAGTTGAATAAAAGCAAAAAAGGGTACGTGTGTTTACACTTTACCTATATATATATATATACTCCTTAGCTTAGCTTCTTCATTTATTTCATTCAATTCATATGTCAGGGTTATTTGTTTATAGTTTAATTTTGTCTTCTTGGTTTGATGTTTTACTTTCTTTTACATGTTTAATGTTTACTTTAATTTGAATATATATATATATATATATATATATATATAATTACATGACAGATGCGGGCATGTTCTCAATATCAGAAGGCCAAAATTGATGTGAATAACATATATATTTGTGCATTTCAGTGTGTGGTGTGTGATATTTTGGCATTTGAATTGTTCCACTAATCTGCTGTTTATATTCACCAAAGTGTTGCGACTTCAAATATTATTATATTATTGTATTTTAATAGTTGGAACCTTCCCTCAAAATCTTTTGTCTACTTCTTAGACAATAATATTTCTTTGTGAACTGCTTTTTCTTAACTAAATACTTTTCTTTCTCATTCATATAGCAATATAGCATATTATATGACACACGGTTTCTGGATATATAGTTACACATTCTCGGTTTGATCACCATGAATTTTGCATAATCATGTTAATTCCAGTCATCATAAACAAGTAATTGTTTCTTTTCCTGCAAATGAGTGTTCAAATGATAAGAGTTCTTTGTCAAGTGTCATATATGGAATTAGATATGTTCCTGGCCGGGGGTGTTAGGAAATGAGGTCACAGGACCCAGTACAACAATCCACATTGATGGTAGGTTGAACATGTTTTGGTTGGGTTCGAGTCAATCTTATTATTTTATAAGTTGACTATCCAAGACATATAGAAAAAAAAAAAAAAAAAAAAAAAAAAAAAAAAAAAAAAGGTCCTTAACATACACAATTAAGAAATGAGGCCAAGCGTAATTAATCACAAGGTATAACAATCCACATTGAAGGTAGCTAGGTCCAACATGTTTTGGTTGGGTTAGGCGGCTAGTCTAATCATTTTATGAGCCTAGGGGTATAGGAAAAAAAAAAGACTCTTAACATACAAAGTTAAGGTATACTTTTATAATTCAAACTTAAAATCAATATATAAGTTTAAAAAAAAAAATTAAAACTAATGTAAAATTAGTTTAATACATCTATTTTCTTAAAAGTTTTCCTTTTCATATTTGCTATGACAGCAGATTATATGACACATAACTGCCTTCTTCTATATAGTGTTACACATTCTAGTCATCTGAATTTCAGTGATCTTGAACAAGTAAATGTCTCTGATCTTTTCTTGGAAATGAGTGTTCAAATGAGAATTGAAGAGACTTTTGTCAAGTATCAAATTATAGTATATGGAATTAGATATCGTTTTACTAAGAATTTCAATCATGACATGTATTTAAGTTAATCTGAAATTCCTAAGAATGATTTGTAGATTTTATGAGCGTGTCTGGAATGCAAAAGAGTGGAGTGCTAACTAGGTTGAATTTTTTGCTAACTCATTATATATGTTTTTTCTGGCAGCAAGCTAAGGTGACATACAGCTCCCACACTCTTAGCTCCAATTCAATGGCTTTTCATTGTTAATGATTCGGCTGGGTTGGATCGGGTAGTATAGTTCTCCGTCATAAATCTGGGCACTTTAATTTGTTGTAACTTGTAATGGGAAGTTTTCTTAGAATAGTGACCCGGGTACAATCTTACATATAATAAAGCTATATGGTTGGATCGGGTAGTATAGTTCTCCGTCATAAATCTGGGCACTTTAATTTGTTGTAACTTGTAATGGGAAGTTTTCTTAGAATAGTGACCCGGGTACAATCTTACATATAATAAAGCTATATGGTTGGGAAGTAATTAATGTTATAATTAATTACCAACATTATTATTATTACTAGCTATAAATATAAAATAGTCCCAACATCTTTTATTATATATATATATATATATATATATATATATATATATATATATATATATATATATATATATATAAAATTAAAAAAAAAACACAACATTTGAAAAATAAAATAGCTATTTTTTTTCTCGCTCATAACAAAAATTATGGAATAAAAATGTTGCGGGCCGTGGATCAATTATTGGACTTCAGAATAAAAAAAAAATCATTTAAGCCATAAATAAAAATTTAAATATATATAAATGTATATATCGTATGGGTCTTTAATGTTTTTCTGGATGTCTAAACTTAGGACTTTTAGGGTGTGTTTGGAAACCTGGAAAATGAGTTCTGGAAATCATTTTCCAAGTTTTCACTGTTTGGATGTGTCTGGAAAATCAAGTCAACGGAAATAATTTTCCGTTGACTTTGGAAAATAGGCTTGTTTTGGAGGAAAATGACTTCCCCTTTTTTTTTGGGGGAAGTCATTTTCCAACTTTTACACCAACATCACTCCACCACCAACATCATCAACACCATACCACCACCACCTCACTACCACCATCACCACCACTACTGCCGCCGTCGCCACCACTATACCACCGCAACCACCGCCACCACACCACCACCATCACACCGCCACCACTACCACCACCAACACCATATCACCGCTGCTACCACCACCACCACCATACCACCACAACCATCGTCGTCGCCACCGCCACCACCATACCACCGCCACCACACCACCACCACACCACCACCACAACCACCACCGCCGCCGCCGCCACCACCACCACCATACCACCGTCACCGCCACCACCACCGTCGTCGCCACCACCACCATACCATCGCAACCACCGTCGTCGCCGCCACCACCACCATACCAGCGCTGCCGCGACCACCACCAGCATCACACCACCGCCACCACCACCATACCATCGCAACCACCATCGCCGCCGCCACCACCACCACCATACCACTGCAACCACCGCCACCACACCACCACCACCACCATACCACCGCAACCATCGTCGCCGCCACCACCGCCACCACACCACCGCCACCACACCACCGCCACCACATCATCGCCACCACACCGCCACCACACCACCACCATCACACCACCACCACTACTACCACCGCCGCCGTCGGCACCACCACCATACCACCGTCGCAGCCACCACCACCACTACCACCACCACCACCGCCGCCGCTGCCACCACCAGCATACTACCGCAACCACCGTCGCCGCCACCACCACCACCACACCACCGCAACCACCGTCGCCGCCACCACCACCACCATACCACTGAAACCACCACCACCACTGCCACCACCGTCATACCACCACCAGTTATTATTATTATTATTATTATTATTATTATTATTATTATTATTATTATTATTATTACTATATAACAAATAACACCACTACCACTACACCACCATCACCATAATATTTTTGATATATTATTAGTTATTTTTTTATTATATTTAAAATTATTATTATATTATTATATATTATTATACATGTTGTAATATTCTAAATAAAATAATTAAAATGTTTAATTATACAATTCTACTCATTTTCCAGAAAATGAACCAAACACACAAAAACAGTTTTCCAGAATGCAACCAAACACTGGAAAGGAAAATATTTTCCGGAAAATGACTCATTTTCCAGAAACATTTTCCAAAAGTCATTTTTCTGCTTTCCAAATGGACCCTTAAAAGGAAAAAATATATTTGAATTATCTCCACAAAAAGTGGTCTTGGATTTATAAAATGACATTTGGGTTTATGAAATGAGATGTGCATAAAGAATATATTATATAATCATATAAAAAAAATATGTTCAATTATGTTGTAAGAATATCATAATAGAGAATAGAGAGATCAGGGAAGGAAGGCCGGGGGGGTTTCTCATTCATCGGTAGAATTCATATACAAAGGTATCACCAATTATAAGGTAATAACAATACATATAAAAGGTAGTCACCTATCAATTACAACTACTACCATATATATAATAATGTCCATATTAATATTTACAACACTCCCCCTTGGACATTATTTGACATGATCTTGCCTTGTAAAATTTTGCTAGGAAAACCCTATGGGAAAAACCTAGACAAAAAAGTATAAATGTATATATTCATGCCTCGTTAAAAACTTCACTAGGAAAACCACGTGGGAAAAACCTAGTTGAAGAAAAGAGTACATGATATTTGTAAGAACATATTTTGTACTGATTGCCTCATTAAAAACCTTAACTTAAGAAAACCATGTGGGAAAAACTTAGTTAAGGGAAAAAGAGTACAATCATAAGCCTTCAAGGCATAATCGATATAATCTTCAGGATTTTGGGGTTTGTCTACTTAAGTAATTGCTTTGCAACATTTCCCCATTAAATAATTATATCATACTTATGCCTCATTAAAAACCTCACTATAAAACCCAGTGGGAAAAATTAGTTGAGGAAAAGAGTGCATGATGTATGTGTATTCTTGTTTTAGATTAACTGCCTCATTAAAAACCTTAGATTTAAAGAAAAACCCGTAGGGAAAAACTTAACTAAGGAAAAGTGTACAGCCGTTAGTCATCTAAGACACAATCTTCAGGATTGATTCATGTAAAATGATACTCCCCCTCAAGATAACAATCTTTAATCCCATACATTAAATTTCCAAATTATATAGAGGAATTTTGTAAATAAATATATACAATTGTCAATTGAATAAATATACTCTATAATAATCTCGTGACTCTTCTGGAGTTCACGTGGTATAATATTAATATCATAGTATCTAGTCAAAAGGATTTCATTATATATCCTTTTATTGACCCTCTATGGGACAATGGGGTAAATATAGTACAACCAGTTTTGAAACTTGGCATTATGGAGATACAAAAGTAATAGCCAGTACTCAAGTAGCCATTATATATTTGTTTATCTAAATATCCAATCAAAATCATATATAGGCTAACTGGTGTATAAAATTCTTCAAGCAAAAACTCGATCTTTAAGTCAAGATAATACTTAGATTTTTCTAGCCTTTTATTAAAAGGGCTCCGCCTTTAGACATGAACTGATATCATCAAATTGTTTAGGTATTTCATTGATGTTTACACTATCAAAATTAACTGAGATAATGAATAAATAAGTTCATTATGAACCCTTTATCGAGCACATAATGGTACATATTATTCCTTCTTCATGAGGATAATAACTCCATTCGCAACTCTTTAAAGAGTACATAATGGCACATAGTAAATACATATTCCTTCTTCGAGAGGAAAATACTCGGTCAATTATTAACTATTTCAGGTCCTATAATTCTATAAAGACCTTAAAATTTTAATGTGCGATTTTCACTTTTCTCATTTTGAGAACTTAAAATCCTTCGGGGATTTTTGAATTTAATATTAGTTGCATATCTAATTTATTATTCTGCCAATGATGTAGCGGAACTTAATGCCATTTATCGTGGAAAAATATGTTTGATTAAAATCAATCAAGGGTATCTGCGTGAACCCATAAGACTACAACTCGCTTTATATCATATCACCTCATTATTCTTATTTCTCTTTCGTGCACACACCCACTTGTAACCTTCGGGGTTAACTCTCAACAGTGTATTGTAATAAAGAGAATTATTAATAATTAGCGAGTCGAGCTATGCCTTAATTGCTCCTTTATACGTTAAATAGTCATGGCACTTCCGGTGCATAACTCTGGATCCAGATTATCATATAATGGAGCAATTTGTACAGGCTATTGTGTTGTCGACAACTATAATACTTTCATAAATCTCTCCCATATTTATAATAGTTTATGGCAATATTCAAGTCAACCAGATTCTAGACATTTCCCAGAACTTTTCAGATCACATCTGGTTGTCCTGCATCCCTAGTATTATGTTTGTTTGGTGCACCTATAAACTAACTAGGGTTTTTCGTCATCTGGACGAACGTCTCAAAGACATAATTATTCAAGGTATATCAAGAGTGACAATGTTTATTTACTAGATCTAGTATAATGACTCTTATCTCTTACACATATAGATCCCCTACAGTTCTGGCATCAAGGAGTATCGATAGATATATTTGGTCCAAATTGGGGATGGTATATGGACCTAGTCACTCTTTTATGATCAGTATGATCAATAGATGTATTTAGCAGATTATTTGCTAATATCACAAATATATCATCTTCTGAACTTTCAGTTCAGTCTAACTAGTACATGGATAAAATAATGAAGATATTTTTATTCTATGGAATTTCTTGGCATTCTATTAAATTTGAACTCTTATCTCCCCCTAATGCCGAGAAACAATCTTCATTAATTAAGTATGCAGTCAGCGTACCTAAGGATATGTATATTAGTCTCATATCATATGCTCTTGGCATTAATTAATCAAGAGACTAAGGCTTCTTTGGTAGCCTTTTTAGATGTACGCTGTGGTGGTGATATATTGAAATAGACTGTGCACTATAAATAAAAACGCAGATAGGGAAATGTTTATTTTGAAACCATGTACTAGGTATAACAATCCTTGAGGGATTGGTTTGTGATATGCAGTGAGTTAGATTTGAATTTTAAACAAAAGTATATCCCCAAAACAGATAATTCAGTAATTTCTTCTTCACACATGCTCTATAAAGTACTCGTGTGGATAAGAAATTGTAGTATCTAACTCATTATGTTTGCCCTAAGAAACCCAATTCGTCATCCCATAATTAAAAATTGGGTCTCCAAAATGTAAAGATTATCGCAACATAATAAGTTGTCAAATGTATATGAAAATTACCACAAGTGGCATATAAAATCAGATAGGGCAAGCATACACATTAAACAAAAAGAGTGAAACATTCAACAATCTTAGGGAGATTAAACGCCAAAAGAAGTATTAGATGGTGAAATATTATCAAATATTAGCAATTTTTTTTGCTTCAGGCAAACCAACATGGTGTGACTCACTTTTGGCTGTTAAGCACATAGCATTTTTGCATAGTAGCATAACATTAAAAATAGAAGTTGCAGACTTCATTCACGAGTTCATAACTAAGGATTTAGACCAAAATGTGACAAATAAAAAAATTAGTGCTCTTAGTGTTTACCTTTTGGGCAAAACTATATTAAAAAAAATAGGCACTAGTACCATCAGTATGCATGAATTTAGACAAATAATCATTGACTTCCAAATCACAATTAAGTCAATTTGACATTAGTCATATAAATTGTCCAATGCTATTAACATATAACTAGTGTTATGAATTTGCCTTCTAGGCAATGCTATGTTTAAAATTAATGTTGTAACCACTTGTTGATCATGACAATCCTAATAAGGACTATCGTATAATAAGTAAATAAATCAATGGCTTTAATTTGCCATCTGGGCAAAGCTTCTAGTAAGATTTATAATAAATCTTAACATATATGGCCTATAGCAAATAATTGTTATGCCACATTTTCTTTTATGATATATGCATAACCACATTGCATAAGATAGCAAATTGTGACAAAAGTAATTGTCATGTGTTAATCAGCACTGAACAATTAATGTATGCAAGTGTGTCGCAACATTATATATTTCAATTAAGCTCTCAAATGCTAGGCATCAACTGGACTCTTAAATAATACATGCACAGTCAGAATTATCTACAAAGATAATCATTCTTCTAAATTTAAATATGTCATTTACCACATTCCAGTTTATAGGTTGACATAGTATAACAACATACCAAGAGCCCATAATAGATATCATCATAGCATTTAAATGAATATAAAATGACTTGAGAATAAAATTAAATATTCATGATACACATGTCACATAAATATTAAAACCGTCATATAAAGATAAAATAGACAAAATGTCCATCATGATCACCATAATCTTCAAGCCGTACTGCAATCATCATTATCATTCAATATCGAGTTTGCTTCAGGCAAATTGAGTGCTTGTGCCTTCTGGGCATCCATTTGGTGAGTGAGGACTTCAGAATATATTTTGATACCATTGGCACAGCATGCACCCACACCATGGGATGTGCCTTTTTGTACTTCAAAAAACATTCAAATCTTGAATTCAGATTGCAGTATAGAAAAATGACTCAAATCAATTAACATAAGCAATTCTCAAAAAGGCATAACATATTCATAAATGGATAATTTCCAATGTGTCCATTATTCTATCCGAAGTACTGCAAGATGGATAGGGACAAGTTTGCTTATGAGAGAAATTGCTTCCAGTTTCATTAGGTACAATACAAAAGTTAACATCTTGGGAAGTAAAAACAGTCTCATTATAGCTTGAAGATGCAACTTACACAAAAAATAAAAGATATAGACCATTTGATCTATGACTCATGCAGCCAACTAGCTTCTTGCAGGTGGAATTACTGGTCACCGAGTATCAATGGATTAAGATCATGTTTAGAAAGGAAAAAAAAATAACTTTGAACCAAAATAATGTGGAATATCATTTTGAGCACAAAGAGCAGTCATATTACTTTCTTGTGGTAAACATTTTCTTTGCAAGTAGCAATGCAACAAAGCAAGATCTCGGATTTGGCATCATCATCTCCCAAGTCCACAGAAAATGTACCAATATGATCAATTGATTATTAATACTCATGTATCCCAAGAATACAAGATCATCATTTTTAACTGTATCCCCTTAGATGGCGACAAGAAAATAATTCAAAACAATTACTCTATCCCCTTTTCTTTATAGCAAATTTCATATTAGGATGCAGAGCAATTATGTAATTGCAATCCTAATCAAAACCTTATAAATTGTAGTGCAATGAAAATAGAGCAGCACAGATTTCCAGAATTAACATTTATATATTCACTCTGAATAGCATTGCACCAGCAAATAATTAGGGTTCAAGGAAACTGTACCGTTCACCGATGATCTAGAGCTTTTCACTGTGTATTTAATGATCTTATCGCCGGAGAGATACTTTTTTTGAAGAAATCCAAGACTCGGACAATCGTTGCAAATTGCAAGACACCGCCCCAACTCCATTTTCCTCGCTCCGTATATATATATTCTGCACGGATATCCAGCCTACATTGAATGCAAATCACCTACCAATAGCCACCGGCGGGCTGAGAGAGAGGAAGGAGGACTGATCGCCGGTGGGCTGAGGCGCGCGGTGGGAATGATCATCCTCGATCTGCCCTCGTCTTGATCGCCTGCTGGTAATAGAGCGGAGAGAACGAGGATCACGCGGGGAAACCGGCCTCACGCGGTGCTCTCCGATCGATGGGGTTGACGATCTGGACTGGTCAGGATCGCCGCGAAGGGAGATTCGCGGACGGGGAGAAGCCGTGACGCCTCTTCGAGCGATTTTCCGGCGTCAGGGAGGAAGAAGCTGACTGCGCCTTCGTAATCCGATCGCCATTTACGAAACCGGTGTCATCTATGACAACCGTCGCTCCGATCGCCGTCTGCCGCTTCTCGCCGAAGCCGTTGCGGGAAGGAAACCGGAGATTCAGTATACTGAGGATTTACGAAGTCGCCGCAATCCGCGATCTCATCTCAGACGATGAGCGATGATGATCGCTGGCCCCTAAAGAGATCACGGACGAGTCTGGAAGCCTAGCAACAATCTCCGATTACCCTTGCGCCATTATCGTCGTCGAAGCAGAAGTCAATGCCACCTGGGGTGCGATTTGAGATATCACAAACGATGGCCAATCGTCCATATGATGATTGCGATGGGTGGAGGCTGTGTCGGAGATCATTCTGGCCGGTGTCGAATCATCACCGCCGGTGTGTAAGCGCCGGATCGCTGCTGGAGAAAGGACAACGCTTTTACGGCGTAACTCACACAGAATGTCGCGGATGTCCGTCGATCGTTGCCCTGATGATGGCGACGAGTGTGGGGCGATTTCGGATTTGAGTTTGATGCCAAAACATGATCGTTTACCCGGATGTAGAGCAAAGCGCTGATAACGTGTTGTAAGAATATCAGAATAGAGAATAGAGAGATCAGGGAAGGAAGGCCGGGGGGGTTTCTCATTCATCGGTAGAATTCATATACAAAGTATCACCAATTATAAGGTAATAACAATACATATAAAAGGTAGTCACCTATCAATTACAACTACTACCATATATATAATAATGTCCATATTAATATTTACAACAAATTAGAGTTTAAATTTACTCATACAAAATTTGAAATTTGCTTTCTAAATGTAATTATCTTAGTTATTATTCGTATTGTGAAAATTATAATATAGATGAAATACAATTAAGAATAAATCAGTGTAATTATGTAAATTCTCTCTATAAGTTTATTTGAATATGTACATAATTAGAGATTATATTAACCATACAAAATTTTAATTATAATTTTGTATTCTATAAAAATAATAAATACTTGACCAATGGAAGCTCAAAAATATTATTATATTAAACAATTTAAAATATTTTTATTTTTTCTAAACTTTTTTATTTATATTTATAATAACATAATTTTTCCCCGTGCATCGCGCGGGTGAATTACTAGTTTAGCCTAAATTATTGCTTGTTGCGAGGCTTTATCATGGCTTAAATGAAGATGTATTAATAACGTCATTTTAGAGCTCAGATACACAATTTTAACTTTTGGTAATGTTTCTCATGATTATTTTTATTCAGGTTTAGTCATTGCCCACTTTAGATTCTACTATTGGGAACATTTTAATTCTGTCATGTTCGCAAATCAGCAAATCATTATACTCATGTTTTGACACGGGCTTTAGGTTCTCACGTTAGTTCGAGTGTGTGGTATTTCGTGACTTTCGCCTCCCCTTAATGTATGTATTTATGTGTTAAATTCTGAAAAATGTTACTCCGACTAGGATCTCCAAGATGTCTTCCCAATTAAATTCTTCCTCTTCAGTATTTTGCCATGTTTTAACACCTACCCTTTTGCCGATACCATTTGCATCTGGCTGACCAAGCTTATGATGATCATAATTAAATGTTTTTTCCCTTTCATCTATTCCATATGCATAAATCAGAGCTCTAGGTCCTTGAAGGTCAAGAATGTTGATAAAATTGTTGTGAACCAACATATATTCCAGTCTTATCTCAATCAACAGCCCAAGAAAAATGCTTCAGGCATATAATTATGATTATGAACCAATTTAATGACCAAAGAAATACCCAAATTCACTGGAACAACAGTAGTTGCTGAGATATTGAAGAATCATCTGCTGCTGCACCCCTTTCTTTCCAGTTTCCAGGGGGATCAAGGTCAAAATTATTTACTGCTGTGTTTTCCTAAGAAGCAGTTAAATTTTCGCTACACTTGACTCTTATATGAATACATGCCCTAAACTTTATTTCCCAAATTCATGATGCATATAATACTACGAGTTTGCTCTACCACACAACCTGTTAAAGAACCTAACAATCGTATACAATCACATATAATCATACCAACCTATGATCGCGCCGGTCCACCCTGCCCTTCAATAGATTGGTGTACACCGTCATGCAATCGGAATAAGATTGTTTAAATATAAAATATATTATAAATGACAATACAAGGTTTATAATGTATTCTTAATAAAACACTAGACAGTCTCTCATCTTTTAATACTAGTTGACAAGATGATGTATTCTTAATTCAATGAGAAAGTTATATATTTTTTACACAACCAATTAACAAGCTATACTACAAAAATAAAAGACAAAACTACTAATAAATCACTCTGAAAAATTAATTAAATGACAAAGTAAAGAACTTCTAATAAAGAACAAGCTATACCCACCACATCTGTACTTTTTACTTTCTCAGGTATATTTAAATTTAAATCAGTGTTTGAAAATTACAGGAAAATCACATGCACTTCACAAGCTAAGACAGTGGAGTAGCTTTAATTTGCACTTTTTACTTTAATGCTAGCTAAGATTCCCACTTAGCATTAAACAATATCATGTTGTCATTATCTATCTAACTTTAATCATTACAAGTTGAAGAATTTTTAACATAAAATACTAAAAGTTAGTGCTGCCCGGCCTCTTTCAATATAATTAAAAATGCTTTACGTCTTGCAATTATTGCACTTAGAGGCATAAGGCAAATTCAAAAACACAATTACACACACATAATAAATAAAAGAAATTTAATTATTTTACTAAAAAAATTAGTTATATTTAACCGATCAAAAATTGTTAATTTCGATTATATTGATTATGAGGTTGGTTGGTGGTTATGATTTTATACTGATTAAGATTACAAGATAACATTTATCTTATGCATACTTTTGTATAGTAAAATAAAAAATAAATGAGTAAATACTTAAAATGGTCCCTCGACTATAGCTAAATTCACAAATTGATTTTCGACTTTCAATTTCAACCAATTAAGTCCTTAACTTTGCAATTTTGACACGATTTGGTCCTCCATCTATTTGACCATTTGTTGACCGTGATCGACGATCTCCAGAAGAACCTTCAGCTCTCGTCGGAACACGTGGAGGCCTCCAGGATGACGTTGCACCGGTTCGGAAACAAGTCGTCTTCTTCGCTCTGGTACGAACTCAACTACATTGAATTTAAAGGGAGGATGAAGAAAGGCGATCGGATTTGATAGATTGCTTTCGGCAGTGGATTAAAATGTAATAATGCGGTCTGAAAATGCAACCAGAACCTTAAAAACCCGACGATGGACCATGAAATTACATATATATCCTAAAAAATCACAGTCAACAAACGGTCAAATAGACAGAGGACCAAATTGTGTTAAAATTGTAAAATTAAGAACTTAATTAGTTAAAATTGAAAGTTGATGACCAATTTGTGAATTTAGCTATAGTGAGGAACCATTTTGGGTATTTACTCAAAATAAAATAAAGAAGTAGTGTTGCCGACAACCAGCAGCTAATTAATGCACTTCCACTGACCAGAGCTACACAGCAATTGCTAGCTACTTCATATTATCGCTTCTACTTCGGCTGATTAATTCTTCACCCAAACATTACATTACATTACTATACACACTACATACATACATACTAAGTGATCGAGAATTGAAGAATGGCTTGTGTTGCTGTTAATTCTCTTGTGAGGACCATTGAGCTTGAGTTCTTGCAACCTCTGCCTCGCCCAATCGTACAACAAAAGCAACTCATCTCTGGCAATGAAAAGTTGATCCAAAATCTCCACCAGAAACTTGGTGATCTGATAGAGCTGTTCGATGAGAACCGGATGGATGATATCCAAGCTATTAAATACTTGGAAACTAAGCTCAGAGATGTGGCTTTTCGAGTGGAAGATGAAATTGAATTCCAAATCCTACATCTTTATGAGATAGAGGAAAAGGAAGAGTTACTTGCAGGAATAGCAGGTCTTTTTGTGGAAATACCAGAGAGTACTAATGATGCAAAAGAAGAAGACAACTTGGGAATTGCTGCAGATCTTTTTGTGGGAAAACCACAAGGAGAAACTTGGCATTCTTTGGAACTTGGTTGTATTTTGAAAGGAGCAATAAGAGACATTGATGGCATCCACAAAGAGTTGTCCAAAGTGAAGATGGAGTATCTGCAGCGTGCCGCAGTTGCAGCTTCTACCACATGTTGTAGTGATGTGATGATGATGGCGGGGGATTCCTCTCATCACCAACACGCTTCACACTCCCAGCCCCTGCACGACAGCATAATGGTGGGGAAAAACAATGAGTTCCACATTGTAAAGGCGATGCTAATTCAGCATTCATCAAGGCAACGGGAAATTGTCTCCATTCAAGGTATGGGAGGTATGGGCAAGACAACCTTAGCTAGACGAGTTTACGAAGATCCATACGTTGCCTCCCGCTTCGACATTCGAGCTTGGGTTGTTGTCTCACAATATCACAATAAGTTACAAATGCTCACAGATCTTCTTAAATCAATGGGTTGTGTAGGTAGTGACACTCAAGAGGATCAGCTAGCACAACAACTATACCAAAATCTGATGCATCAAAGGTACTTTGTTGTGATAGATGACATTTGGAGCGTTGATGCCTGGAATTCTGTCAAAGCTTGCTTTCCTGATAATGCAAATGGCAGTCGAGTATTGTTGACTACTCGCTTTGCAAAGGTGGCTACTAGTATTGGCTCTAATAATAACTTTTCTCATCAAAAGCAATTGTTAGATCAAACTGAGAGTTGGAATTTATTTCGTGAAAAGACAAGCAAATCTGGCTATGCTGAGTTTGAGGCAATTGGGAGACCCATTGTTGAGAAATGCAAAGGATTGCCTCTGGCAATTGTTGTAGCTGCAGGTTTATTTTCCAAACTTCATACGCTAGATGAGTGTAAGAATGTTGCACAAGTTTTAAATTCAGGTGCAACAACAACAATTGATGAAGAATGCTCAAGGATACTCTCATCCAGTTACAATCACTTGCCTCACAGTTTGAAGGCCTGTTTTTTATATTTGAGCATATTTCCAGAAGATGAAGAGATTCGTGTTAAAACTGTTGTAAAGTTATGGGTTGTCGAAGGACTTGTAAAGGCATCTAAGGATATGAGCTTTGATGCGGTGGCAAGAAAGCACATTCAAGAACTCAAGGATAGGAACCTAATTCTTGTGAGTCGGACAAGTAGTTGTGGAAGAAAAGTAAAGGTATTTAAAATGCATGATTTATTGCATTCTTTTTGTGTGAGGGAAGCTAAAAAGGAAAACCTTCTGCATGTTGTATATGAGAATGAGTCTAGTTCCCCCCCTAAATATTTCCGATGGGTAAGCATACAATCAGAAAGGTTTAACAGACAAACATTATATTCTTCTTTAAAAAGTTGTCGATCCATCTTCGTTTTTGACTCCCTTTTTGACAGGCTTCATATATTTTTAAATTGGAAATTTGGCCGCCTAATAAGAGTAGTCTATAATATTGCCAGTAATATAGATCTAAAGTATCTTGTCCATTTGAGATTCCTATTGGAACCACTGGCACGGCCGGCACCCCTGAGAGCTTTAGTCATTTCAGATCCATTTTGTTGTTGGAATCTTCAAACACTTTCAGTTAGAAGTATTGATAAAATGAGCGTTTTAGAGTTCCCACAACTACAACATTTGCATTGTAACATCCCTCTGAGTGATTTTCCCATATGTTTTCATAAAAACTTGAAGAGCATTGGTATGTTGAGAGTTTATCACTGCACAAAAGAATTTTTTACCAGTATTCCATATGTAGAGAAAGTAATCATTCATTGTAAGTTTGGCTGGAATGATCGCATTAATAACATTGCCTATTTACACCAACTCCACAGTCTGACACTTTTTGGTAATGTGCATGTGCTGATTCCAAATAACAACTGCATTGTTAGCTCTAAAAATCTTATGAAGTTGAAGTTTAGGCGTGTGTGCTTTGAGGGGAAGACATTTAACATTTTTAGCAAGTTGCCTAAACTTGAGGTGCTAATGCTAAAAGAGTGTAAATGGATCGGTAGAGAGTGGGAACTACTCGAAAATGAGAGTTTTGACCAGTTAATTTATTTGCATATTTGTATGAGTAATCTTGAGCGTTGGGAAGCAAGTGCTTCTAATTTTCCGAAACTTGAGTGTCTATGCCTTTCGCGCTGCCAAAAATTGGAAAAGATCCCATATGAGTTTGCAGAAATTCCAAACTTGAAGTCAATCAAATTGTATGGGTGTCTTCAGTTTGCAGTGGATTCTGCCAAGGAAATTCAAAGAGAGCAGCATGAGCAAGGAAATGATAATATGGTTGTCATTGAAGAATGCACAAAAGAGGTCCATCTCTCTCCTTTACCCTTTTGCTATTGCCTTTTTTATTTCACTCTCATTATAGAGTTTCATCGAATCCTAATGTATAATTTGTTTTCAGTGACTCATTCTAATGATGAACTTGAGCCATAGTAGTTGAATAAAAGTAAAAAAGGGTACGTATGTTTACAGTTTATAACCTCTCTCTATATATATCCTCATTAGCTTCTTCATTTAATTATTTCATTCATATGTCACAGTTATTTGTTTAATTCTGTCTTCTTGGTTTGATGTTTTACTTTGTTTTACATGTTTAATGTTTACTTTAATTTGAATATATATTTATATAATTACATGACAGATGCGGGCATGTTCTCAAGATCATATCAGACGGCCAAAATTGATGTATACTCAGTGTGGCATTTGGGCATTTCAATGCGGTGTGTGATATTTGGGCATTTGAATTCTTCCATTAATCTGCTATTTATATTCACCAAACTGTTGAGACTTCAAATATTATTATTGTATTTTAGTAGTTGGAAGTTGGAATTGAACCTTCCTTCAAAATTTGTTGTCTACTTCTCAGACAATAATATTTCTTTTTCTTAACTAAATACTTTTCTTTCTCATTCATATTATAGCATATTATATGACACACGGTCTCCATATATATAGTTACACATTCTCTGTTTGATCACCATATATTTTGCATAATCTTATCAATTTCAGTCATCATAACACAAGTAATTGTCTCTTTTCCTGCAAATGAGTGTTCAAATAATGATAAGAGACTCTTGTCAAGTGTCAAATTATAATATATGGAATTAGCTATGTTCCTTAGGGGGGGTGTTAGGAAATGAGTTCACAGGCAGCCTATAGTAGTTGCCGCAGCTGCAGCTTCTACCACATGTTGTAGTGATGTAATGATGATGGCGGGGGATTCCTCCCATCACCAACACGCTTCACACTCCCAGCCCCAGCAGGGCAGCATAAATATTATGGTGGGGAAAAACAACGAGTTCACATTGTAAAGGGAATGCTAATTCAGCATTCATCAAGGCAACGGGAAATTGTCTCCATTCAAGGTATGGAGGCATTGGCAAGACAACCTTAGCTCGACAAGTTTATGAAGATTCATCAATTGCCTCCCGCTTTGACATCCGAGCTTGGGTTGTTGCCTCACAATATCATAATAAGTTACAAATGCTCACAGATCTTCTTAAATCAACAGGCTGTGTAGGTAGTGGCACTCAAGAGGATCAGGTTGTGTAATTTTGACAGCTTTTTATTTTAGTATGATAATGTATGGATATATTATGCTTGGTTTTAGGTGTTCTAATTTTGGTAGGATTGTATATTCTCCTTTGTCAACAATTGGAATTTTCTGTTTGTGAGATTCGTGGCGTTTAAAGCTTTCGTTTCAAAGGAGTGTCCTAAATGAACTTGAGTTATTTGTTATTTAGTTATTTTGGGTTATCACTCATTTGTGTAACAAGTTGGGCGTTATTAAAATAGATGTTCCAACTTGAGGGGGAGTATTATGGAATATAGAATATATATTTGATATATAGAATCCCTATAGATTAGGCAGTCTTAAGGATTTAGGAAGGTAGGGTATATGGAAACGTGTTTCCTATATATGTAATCTTCTAATATTTATTTCTAAAACAGTTTGAGACAATATATGACAGCCCATTAAAAATTCTCTCTCTTCACTTTCCTAACATTCACTATTGTTCTTCCTTTTTCCCGAAGCATGGAGGTATGTTTTCATCTGTTGGGGTGGACTTGTTTGTAGGCCTCACAAAATACCTAAGGGTATTACGCATATCATACTGATCTTAAAAGAGTGTAACTATCTATCAAATAGAGCTGTCAATGAACATGATTTAAAATACTCACCTCAGGCAAACGGGCAGAGAAGTGCCCTATATATTCCCTGCCTATATTCTTTAATTTACAATATTGTCAAGAAGGTAAAGAGATGACAATTTCTGCTCAACTGGGGCCTGAAGACAAATTTGAGAATTAAGTAAAAAGAAGTGCAGAAAACTAAACCACTCTGAAGCCTATAGAATAAGATAGTGAAGGAAAAGATAAATAAAAAAAGAAGCATCATTTTCAGTAAAGGTTAGGTTATTACAAGAATGCAGTTGATAAAATTGTTGTGATTTGTGAACCAACATTCAGTCTTATCTCAATCAATCAACAGCCCAAGCCCAAGAAAAATGCTTCAGGCCTAAAATTATGATTATGTATTCTCAATTCAATGAGAAAGCTATATATTTTTTACACAATCAATTAACAAACTATACTACAAAAATAAATGACAAAACTACTAATAAAGCACTTTGAAAAGTTAATTAAATAACAAGTAAAGCACTTCTAATAATTAAAGAACAAGCTATATATACCCACCATATCTATACTAATTTTTACTTTCTCATGAATATTTAAATCAATATTTGCAAATTACTGGAAAATCACATGCACTTCACAAGATAGTGAAGGAGTAGCTTTGCACTATTGCAATCAAAGGTATGTGCACTACAACACTATGTTTGCCACTAAGTGATTGTTTATATATCTTTATTTGTGTGATTAGAATATAATAAACCTTATTGCAGATAGCTGCTAAAATGTTATCTTTATCTTCTAATCACCAATATCGCAAATAGCTGCTAATGTTTTTTTGGATTGAGAAAAACATCATCTTTGTTGACTGCCATTCTCATTCCTTTTCTCTTTTACTCATTTGAACTGAACAACCTTGCAAAGGAGCACCAACTTCCATTCTCATTCCTAAACAAGCATGCGTTTTACATTATTAAAAGATTTCAATGATCTTAAGTAGAGAACTTAATTGCAGGCATTTAGTATAGATTCAAGTTCTGCTACACAATTTCGCTTTCCGACTCTATAATTTCACTATAGGCTAATGTTAATCTAGACTAATATAATGTGATTGATTATTGGCAATGAGGAGTTGATCCAATCTCTCCCCCAAAAGCTTGGTTTCCTAATAGGACAGTTGGATGGGAACAGAATGGATGGTAGTATCCAAGCCATAAAAGACTTGGTAACTAAGTTCATAGATGTGGCTTTCAGAGTAGAAGATGAAATTGAATATAAGGATCGGATCGGATGAGTGGAGAATATAGTGTAAAATCCTTCTTCCCCAACTTGAACCCGAATAACTTTAGAACTATCCCAACTTGTCTCAAATCTGAATGAATGTTACTTGTACCATTTCAAACCTCTTTCAGCACTACATGTAAGGTTCCTGTACTTGGCTTTGATGAACACATTCAGAATAAAATAAAACAACATATATAGATTTGAGCTGTAAGATTCCCACTTAGCATTAAACAATATCATGTATATATGCTGTCATTATCTATCTTTACAATTAAGTTGCAGAATTTTTAACATAAAAATACTAAAAGTTAGTGCTGCCAGCCTCTTGCAATAAAAAATGCTTTCCGTCTTCCAATTACTGCATTTAGAGCCATAAGGAAAATTGCCAATTGATGATAATTACTATACACACACACATACAAAGTGAGAAGAAACTCAAATCAGAGAAGGATTGAAGAATGGCTTGTGTTGCTGTAAATTCTCTTGTGAGGACGATTGAGCTTGAGTTCTTGCAACCTCTGCCTCGCCCAATCGTAAGACAAAAGCAACTCATCCCTGGCAATGAAAAGTTGATCCAAAATCTCCACCAGATGCTTGGTTATCTGATAGAACTGTTCGATGAGAACAGGATGGATGGTATCCAAGCTATTAAAGACTTAGAAACTAAGCTCAGAGATGTGGCTTTCCGAGTGGAAGATGAAATTGAATTCCAAATCGTACATCTTTATGAGGAAGAGGAAGAGGAAGAGTTATTAGCAGCAATAGCAGGTCTTTTGGGGGAAAAACCACAGAGGACTTATGATGCAGAAGAAAATGACGACTTGGGAATTGCTGCAGATCTATTTGTGGAAAAACCACAAAGGAGAAACTTGGCATTCTTTCAAACTTGGTTGTATTTTGGAAGAAGCAATAAGAGACATTGATGCCATCCACAAAGAGTTGTCCAAAGTGAAGATGGAGTATGTCGCAGCAGCCGCCTTGCAAGGAATTGGAATTGGAATTGGAATTGGAATTGGAAGGAAAACAACAACTACAGCATGTTGTAGTGATGGAGGAGTTGATGTCAAGATGATGGCGGGGGATTCCTCCCATCACCAACACGCTTCACACTCCCAGCCCCAGCAGGGCAGCATAAATATTATGGTGGGGAAAAACAATGAGTTCCACATTGTAAAGGAGATGCTAATTCAGCATTCATCAAGGCGACGGGAAATTGTCTCCATTAAAGGTATGGGAGGCATTGGCAAGACAACATTAGCTAGACGAGTTTATAAAGATCCATCAATTACCTCCCACTTTGACAAGCGAGCATGGGCTGTTGCATCACAATATCATAATAAGTTACAACTGGTCAAAGATCTTGTTGAATCAATGGGGGTTTGTGTAGATTGTGGCGCTCAAGAGGATCAGCTAGCTGAAAAACTATACCAAAATCTGATGCATCAAAGATACTTTGTTGTGATAGATGACATTTGGAGTGTCGAGGCCTGGGAGTCTGTCAAAGCTTGCTTTCCAGATAATGGAAATGGCAGTCGAGTTTTGTTGACTACTCGCTCTTCAGATGTGGCTACTATTATAGGCTCTAACAATGACTTTTCGCATCAAATGCAATTGTTAGAAGAATGTGAGAGTTGGAATCTATTTCATGAAAAGACAAGCAAATCTCTGGGTTCTGAATTCGATACGATTAGGAGACAGATTGTTGACAAATGCAAAGGATTGCCTTTGGCAATTGTTGTTGCTGCAGGTTTATTTTCCAAACTTCATACGCTAGACGAGTGGAAGAATGTCGCAGAAGCTCTAAATTCATCTGCAATAACAACAATTGATGAAGAATGCTCAAGGATACTCTCGTCCAGTTACAATCACTTGCCTCACAGTTTGAAGGCTTGTTTTTTATATTTGAGCATATTTCCAGAAGATAACGAGATCCCTGTTAAAGATGTTGTAAAGTTATGGGTTGCCGAAGGACTTGTAAAGGCATCTAAGGATATGAGGTTTGATGCGGTGGCTAGAAGGCACATTCAAGAACTCAAGGGTAGGAACTTAATTCTTGTAAGTCAGCCAAGCAGCTGTGGAAGAAAAGTAAAGGCATTTAGAATGCACGATATATTGCATTCTTTTTGTGTGAGGGAAGCCAAAAAAGAGAACCTTCTGCATGTTGTCAATGAAAGTGAGTCCAATTCCCCTCTGAAAGATTTCCGATGGGTAAGCATCCAATCAAAAAGGTTAAACAAACAAACATTATATTCTTCTTCAATAAACTGTCGATCCATCTTCCATTTTTCCGGACGGTATACATCTTTAAATTCAAAAATTAGCCCCTTATTAAGAGTACTCTATAATACTGGGGAGTGTGAGATGGCTTATCTTTTCCATTTGAGATGCGTATTGTCATTGTCAGGAGCTTTTACCATTTTAGATCCATTTCGTAGTTGGAATCTTCAAACACTTTCAGTTGATCGTATTGATAAAATGAGCCTTTTAGAGTTCCCACAACTACAACATTTTTATAGTGACAGACCTCTGAGGGATTTTACCATATGTTTTCATCAAAACTTGAAGAGCATTGGTATGTTGAGAGTTGATCAGTGCACAAAAGAATTTTTTACCAGTATTCCATACGTAGAGAACGTAATGATTTATTATGTAGGAGGTTGGAATGATTGCATGAATAACATTGCCTATTTACACCAACTCCAGAGTCTGTTTCTTCTTTGTTGTGGGCGTACATTTCAGCTGATTCCAAATCACAACTGCATTGTTAGCTTGAAAAATCTTATGAAGTTGAGATTTTATTGTGTGAGCTTTGAGGGGAAGACAATTAATATGTTTAGCAAGTTGCCTAAACTTGAGGTGCTACTGCTAAGGAAGTGTAAGTGGATTGGTGGAGAGTGGGAACTACTCGAAAAGGAGAGTTTTGACCACTTAATTTATTTGGAAATTAGTAGGAGTAATCTTGAGCGTTGGGAAGCAAGTGCTTGTCATTTTCCGAATCTTGAGTGCCTGAAGGGTCCTTCAATATTGCAGAAGTTTAGAAAAGATCCCAGTTGAGTTTGCAGAAATCCCAAACTTGAAGTCAATCGAATTGTATGGATGTCTTCATTCTGCGGTGGATTCTGCCAAGGAGATTCAAAGAGAGCAACATGAGCAAGGAAATGATAATATGGTTGTCATTGAGAAATGCACAATAAAAGAGGTTCATCTCTCTCCTTTACCCTTTTGCTATTGCCTTTTTTATTTCTCTCATTATATATAGAGTTTCATCATATCTCAATATATAATTACGTGACAGATGCGGGGATGTTCGATCTAAGACGGCCAAAATTGATGTGAATAACATATATACTCAGTGTGGCATTTGGGCATTTCAGTGTGGTGTGTGATATTTAATTTGGGCATTTCAATTCTTCCACTAATCTGCTATTTATATTCAGCAAACTGTTGAGACTTCAAATATTATTATTATTATTGTTGTATTTTAGTAGTTGGAACCTTCCTTCAAAATCTGTTGTCTACTTCTCAGACAATAATATTTCTTTGTTAACTACTTTTTCTTAACTAAATACATTTCTTTCTCATTCATATAGCATATTATATGACAAACCGTCTCCATATATATAGTTACACATTCTCTGTTTCATCACCGTATATTTTGCATAATCATGTTAATTTCAGTCATCATAACACAAGTAATTGTGTCTTTTCCTGCAAATGAGTAGTGTTCAAATCATAAGAGATTTTTATAGAGTTTCAAATTATAATATACGGAATTAGATATGTTCCTTGGAGGGTGTTAGGAAATGAGGTCACAGGAAGTTAATCACAAAGTACAATAATCCACATTGAAGGTAGGTCGAACATGTTTTGGTTGGGTTTGAGTCAGTCTGATCAATTTATAAGTTGATTATCCAAGATATATAGACGGAAAAAAAAAGGCCCTAAACATACAAAGTTAGGAAATGAGGCCAAGCATAATTAATCTCAATCGTTATGCGTTGGACCCGTGTCCAGCATGCACGCTGGACACGGGTAACAGTGCCGTTAGGCACTGTTATCTCCTTTTTTTTTTTTTTTTTTTTTTTATAATTTCAGACCGCTTCGTTATAGGAGTATATGTTCATAATTTTATTACTATATGTTACTAATTGTACATTCATAACTCCGTAACTGTACATTCATAACTTTATAACTGTACATTCATAACTCCATAACTGTACATTCATAACTCCATAACTGTACATTCATAACTCCATAACTGTACATTCATAATTTTCGAAGCTCTATGTTCACAATTTTAGAGCTCTATGTTCATAATTTTATCACTATATGTTCATAATGTCAGAGCTCTTTGTTCATAATTCGATCAATAACTGTACATTCATAATTCCATAACTGTAGATTCATAATCTCATAGCTGTAGATTCATAACTCCATAACTGTAGATTCATAACTCTATAACTGTACATTCATAACTCTATAACTGTACATTCATAACTCCATAACTGTACATTAGCTCTATATTCACAATTTTAAAGCTCAATGGTCATAATTTTATCACTACATGTTCATAATTGTAAGTTCATAATGTTAGAGCTCTGTGTTTATAATTGCATAACTGTACATTCATAACGGCATAACTGTACATTCATAATCCAAAAAAAAATAACGCCGTTAATGGCAAAACGCGCGCATTTTTTTTTTAAACTAAATGACGCGTTTTTTTTTTTTGAAAAACGACGTCGTTTTGGGCCCGTGTCCACAATGAATTGTGGACACGGATCCAGGGCATAATTTGCCAATTAATCTTATCATTTTATGAAGCTAGGTCCACATTGAAGGTAGCTAGGTCCAACATGTTTTGGTTGGGTTAGGCGGTTATTCTTATCATTTTATGAGCCTAGGATGTATAGGAAAAAAATAGAGACTCTTAACCTACAAAGTTAATGTATGTTTTTATAATTCAAACTTAAAATCAATATATAAGTAAAAAAGAAAAAAAACTAATGTAAAATTTGTTAAATACATCTATTTGCATAAGTATATTTAGCAAACTTAGAGTACAGTGGTGAAATATTTTCATTTCATATAATAAAAAAAAAAAAGAAAAGTCAAGGGCATGTATTGAGAACAGAGAGATAATAAGAAGAAAGATAAAACACATACAATGCAAGATGGCAGTCTTTATAACAACATTGGAGTAGCTAACATCACTTGTTTTTAATGACCTATTGGATTGCATTGCATTGCATTGCATTTTTTTTTTTTTTTTGAAAATCATTGCATTGCATTTATTAATGATATAATGTATAAATATAGTCAATTTTTATTCCACTTAACTACTATTGTATGAGGACATTAATTTTAGTGGATTATAAATACTAAGATATTGTATTTAATAATGTAGTCCTTTAGCATTAATCAAATAAGTTTAGCTATTTTACAAAAAGAAAAAAAAAATCAATTACATTTAACCAATTGAAACTGACCAAAAATCGTCAGTATCGGTTATATCAAATATTGTAATTGGTCAGTCAATTTTCACTTGATTATGAAGGTTTAGTTATTAACCGAAAACTGACCGATGCTCAGACCTACCCTTATGTTCCTTTATCCTCCACTCACTACCCTTGAAACCATTGACAAAAAAATTACTATATATAGCTGAATTTCAGCAATGTTTTCGAGTTAGTTAATTTGATAATTACAATGTTGTAAATTTGACTTTTAACCGAAACAATAGTGAACTATTACCCTTATTATGAATTTTTATTGATTAGATAACATTTACCTTATGCATACTCTTGTATAGTAAAATAAAAAAGTTGTGTTAAGATTAAAAAAAAAAAAAAAAAAAAAAAAAACAAAACAAAACAAAAAAGTAGTGTTGCCGACAACCGGAAGTGGGTAGCAGCTAATTAAGTCTATAAAAAAAGTGTTCTGTCGTCTTCCAATTATTGCACTTCCACTGACCAAAGCTACACAGCAATATAATTGCTACTCCGTACTTCATATTATCGCTTCTGCTGATTAAGCTTCAATTCTTCACCCAGACATTACATTACTATACACACTACATACATACATACATACATACATACTAAGTGATTGAGAATTGAAGAATGGCTTGTGTTGCTGTTAATTCTCTTGTGAGGACGATTGAGCTTGAGTTCTTGCAACCTCTGCCACGCCCAATCGTACGACGAAAGCAACTCATCCCTACCAATGAAAAGTTGATCCAAAATCTCCACCAGAAACTTGGTGATCTGATAGAGCTGTTCGATGAGAACCGGATGGATGGTATCCAAGCTATTAAACACTTGGAAACTAAGCTCAGAGATGTGGCTTTCAGAGTAGAAGATGAAATTGAATTCCAAATCGTACATCTTTATGAGGAAGAAAACGAAGACTTGGGAATTGCAGATCTTTTTGGGGAGAAACCACAAGGGTATTCGTTCAAACTTGGTTGTATTTTGGAAGAAGCAATAAGAGACATTGATGCCATTCAAGAGGTTGAAGCTTGGCAAGGTCAGATGCAGGATTAGGTACGAAGCTCGACATCATATCCGAAATAATAAAAAGAATAGAATTTTTGCTTTTAACTGTTGGGAAAAATTCGGATAGAATATGTCGTAGACTTGGGGCTACTGTTTTTTTTTATAGGCTGGGAATGGATGAATCCTGAAGGGATCGGTGACGTGTGCATGGAGGTATGTTTTCGTCTGTTGGGCTGGACTTGTGTGTAGGCCTCACAAAACACCTAAGGGTATACACATATCATACTGATCTTAAAAGAGTGTAACTATCTATCAAATAGAGCTGTCAATGAACATGATTTAAAATACTCACCTCAGGCAAACGGGCAGAGAAGTGCCTTATATATTCAATTCCCTGCTTATATTCTTTAATTTACAATATTGTCAAGAAGGTAAAGAGATGGCAATTTCTGCTCAACTGGGCCTGAAGACAAATTTGAGAATTAAGTAAAAAGAAGTGCAGAAAACTAAACCACTCTGAAGCCTATAGAATAAGATAGTGAAGGAAGAGATAAATAAAAAAAGAAGCATCATATCATTTTCAGTAAAGGTTAGGTTATTACAAGAATGCAGTTGATAAATTTTTATTTATTTATTTTTTGCGGTTTGGTTAAGCTGTGTTGCGTGATTGTGTGCATGTGTGTGTTATGGCGTGTGCAGTTCTGTTTATTACGTTTATGGCTGTTAGTTTTGGGGAGGCCCGTTTTGTTGTTTTGGTTTTCTAGTATAGATTGGTGATTGGTTTTTTCGTTTTTTGTTTTTTTGTTTTTTTTTTTAAATTTTTTTTTTATTTTCTAGTTCCAATGCCGTTAGGTTATTACAAGAATGCAGTTGATAAAATTGTTGTGAACCAACATTCAGTCTTTATCTCAATCAACAGCCCAAGAAAAATGCTTCAGGCATAAAATTATGATTATGTATTCTCAATTCAATGAGAAAGCTATATATTTTTTACACAACCAATTAACAAACTATACTACAAAAATAAAAGACAAAACTACTAATAAAGCTCTTTGAAAAGTTAATTAAATGACAAGTAAAAGCACTTCTAATAATTAAAGAACAAGCTATACCCACCGTATCTATACTTTTTACTTTCTCATGAATATTTAAATCAATATTTGCAAATTACTGGAAAATCACATGCACTCCACAAGATAGTGGAGTAGCTTTGCACTAGGGCAATCAAATGGGCAGAATTAAAAAGAAAATCAAAGGTATGTGCACTACAACGCTATGTTTGCCACTAAGTGATTGTTTATATATCTTTATTTCTGTGATTAGAATATAATAAACCTTATTGCAGATAGCTGCTAATGTGATTGATTATTGGCAATGAGGAGTTGATCCAATCTCTCCACCAATATCATGTATGCTTTCATTATCTATCTAACATTGATCTTTACAAGTTGCAGAATTTTTTAAACATAAAATTAAAGTCAGTGCTGCCACCCTCTTGCAATTAGAATTGCTTTCCATCTTGCAATTATTGCACTTAGAGTCACAAGGCAAATTGCCAATTGATGATAATTACTATACACACACACATACTAAGTGAGAAGAAACTCAGATCAGAGAAGAATTGAAGAATGGCTTGTGTTGCTGTAAATTCTCTTGTGAGGACCATTGAGCTTGAGTTCTTGCAACCTCTGCCTCGCCCTATCGTACGACAAAACCAACTCATCCCTGCCAATGAAAAGTTGATCCAAGATCTCCACCAGAAGCTTGGTGATCTGATAGAGCTGTTGGATGAGAACAGGATGGATGATATCCAAGCTATTAAAGACTTGGAAACTAAGCTCAGAGATGTGGCTTTCCGAGTAGAAGATGAAATTGAATTCCAAATCTTACATCTTTATGAGGAAGAGGAAGAGGAAGAGGAAGAAGAGGAAGAAGAAGAAGAAGAAGATGAAGAAGAAGAAGAAGAAGAAGAAGAAGAAGAAGAGGACTTGGGAATTGCAGATCTTTTTGGGGAGAAACCACAAGGGGAAACTTGGCATTCATTCAAACTTGGTTGTATTTTGGAAGGAGCAATAAGAGACATTGATGCCATCCACAAAGAGTTGTCCAAAGTGAAGATGGAGTGTGTTGCAGCCGCCTTGCAAGGAATTGGAAGGAAAACAACTAGTGATGGAGGAGTTGATGTCATGATGATGGCAGGGGATTCCTCCCAGCCCCTGCACGGCAGCATAAATATGGTGGGGAAAAACAATGAGTTCCACACTGTAAAGGCGATGCTAATTCAGCACTCATCCAGGCAACGAGAAATTGTCTCCATTCAAGGTATGGGAGGTATCGGTAAGACAACTTTAGCCAGACAAGTTTATGAAGATTCATCAATTGCCTTCCACTTTGACAAGCGAGCTTGGGTTGTTGCATCACAGTATCATAATAAGTTACAAATGCTCACAGATCTTCTTAAATCAATGGGGGTTGTAGTGGATAGCAGCACTCAAGAGGATCAGCTAGCTGAACAACTATACCAAAATCTGTTGCATCAAAGATACTTTGTTGTGATAGATGACGTTTGGAGCGTTGATGCTTGGGATTCTATCAAAGCTTGCTTTTCAGATAATGCAAATGGCAGTCGAGTATTGTTGACTACTCGCTTTGCAAAGGTGGCTACTAGTATCGGCTCTAATAATGACTTTTCTCATCAAGCACAACTGTTAGATCAAACTGAGAGTTGGAATTTATTCCGTGAAAAGGCAAACAAATCTCTGGGTTTTGAATTCGATATGATTGGGAGACAGATTGTTGAGAAATGCAAAGGATTGCCTTTGGCAATTGTTGTTGCTGCAGGTTTATTTTCCAAACTTCATACGCTAGATGAGTGGAAGAATGTCGTAGAAGCTCTAAATTCATCTGCAACAACAACAACAATTGATGAAGAATGCTCAAGGATACTCTCATCCAGTTACAATCACTTGCCTCATAGTTTGAAGGCTTGTTTTTTATATTTGAGCATATTTCCAGAAGATAGGGAGATTCATGTTAAAGAAATTGTAAAATTATGGGTTGCCGAAGGACTTGTAAAGGCATCCAAGGATATGAGCTTTGAAGCGGTGGCTAGAAGGCATATTCAAGAACTCAAGGATAGGAACCTAATTCTGGTAAGTCGGCCAAGTAAATGGGGAAAAAGAATAAAGACATTTAAAATGCATGATTTATTGCATTCTTTTTGTGTAAGGGAAGCTACAAAGGATAACCTTCTGTTTGTTGTCTATGAAAGTGGGTCCAATTTCCCTAAGAAAGATTTTCGATGGGTAAGCATCCAATCAAGAAGGTTAAACGAAGAAAGATTATATTCTTCTTTAATAAACTGTCGATCCATCTTCAATTTTTCCGGATACCAAACATCTTCATATTCAAAACTTAGCCCCCTAGTAAGAGTACTCTATCGTGCTGACCGTGAGATTGCTTATCTTGTCCATTTGAGATTCGTATGGTCATTCTGGAAACCTATTACCATTTTAGATCCATTTCGTAGTTGGAATCTTCAAACACTTTCAGTTGATTGGATTAATAAAACGAGCATTTTAGAGTTTCCACAACTACAACATTTAGATAGTTACAAAGGTCTGCGTGATTTTCCCATATTTTTTCATCAAAACTTGAAGAGCATTTTTGGGTTGTTTCTTCATCAATGCACAAAAGAATTATTTAAAAATATTCCATACCTAAAGAAGGTAGGGATTGTATTTGGAGATGGTTTTTGGAGTGATGATTGCATTAATAACATTGCCTATTCACACCAGCTCCAGAGTCTGCATCTTTGTCATCTATTTATTGGGCCTCGGTTGGTGATTCCAAATAATAACCACCTTGTTTGCTTGAAAAACCTTATGAGGTTGAGGTTTTCCTACTTGAGATTTGAGTGGAAGGCAATTAATATTCTTAGCAAGTGGCCTAAACTTGAGGTACTAAGGTTAAACAATTGTGACATCATTGGTGAAGAGTGGGAACTATTGGAGAATGAGAATTTTGACCACTTAATTTATTTGGAACTTTTTCGCAATGGTCTAAAGCATTGGGAAGCAAGTGCCTGTCATTTCCCAAATCTTGAGCGCCTAGTTCTTATAAGGTGTCCTCAATTGGTAAAGATCCCAGCTGACTTTGCAGAAATTCTAAATTTAAAGTCAATCGAATTGACTGAGTGTCTTTGTTCTGCGGTGGATTCTGCAAAGGAAATTCAAGAACAGCAACATGAGTATGGAAATGATAATATGGTCGTCATTGAGGAAAATACTATATCGGTTAGTCTCTCTCCGGCCACTATTCTTTCTCTATTGCCTTTTTTATTTCACTCCCCTTTTTCTCCAAACTTGATTTAGTTTCACCATGTACTAATAATATCTTTTCAATGGTTCATGACAGGATGGTGATGATGATGATGATGATAATGATAATGATGATAATGATGAGGAGGAGAAGGAGGAGGAGCTTTATAGTTGAATAAAAGCAAAAGAAAAAAAAAAGGTATATTTACAGTCTACCTATATATATATATATATATATATATATATATATATATATATATCAAAAAGATTGATTGAAAGGCATCTGAGTGTGTGATATTTGGGCAATTGAATTCTTCCAATATGTATGTGTAAATGTGTAATTGGTACGTGTCCTCAGTTGTTGAATGTTGATGTGCACTCTCGTACTTCAATCTGCTATATATTTATATTCATATATTTCTGAAAGTGTTGATACTTGAAATATTGTATTTTAGTAGTTGGAACCTTCCTTCAAAATCTGCAGTCTACTTCTACCTCAGATAATATTACTTTGTGAACTATTTTTCTTAATTAAATATCTTTCTTTATCATTCATGTTTGCTGCTATGACATGACAACATATTATATAAAACCTGCTCTCACTCTATATATATAGTGTTACACATTCTCTGTTGATCACCATATATTTAACTTGTGTTTTAATTTTGCACAGGAAGATGATATATGAATGCTGATTGCTAAGTGCCTGTCTGCCATAGTGCCATGAATCTTGATTGCTGAAGTTGTTTGACTTGTAATTTCTGAACTTGTAACTTGTAACTTTTATGTTGGAATTTGGACACTTGAACATTTGGTATTTTGGTCATATGGAGTTTGTCAGTTTGGACATTTGTAAGTCACTAAGTTGTAACTTGTAAGGTGTAATTTGAACATTTGTCATTTTGTTGTAATTTCTGAACTTGTAAGTTCATAAGTTGTAACATATAATAAGTTAGTAAATATGTAATTTGTAATAGAGCTAGTAGCATTCAAAAAAAAAAGTTAAGTTTACTGTTTTAAGTTGTTTTTTTTTTTTTTTGTTTTGTTTTTTTTTTATTTTATATTTTTTAAAATTTGAATATAAACGAAATCCGATATTAAATCGACCAAATTCAAAATATCAAATTCCAAGAACTAAATCGGCAGACCATTTTAAAAATCAAATCACCCGAACTCGTTCGATGCACAAGTGACAGGGCTAAACAAAGGTTGAGGACTAAGCATGTAATTAAGTTGGCTCATGAATGGAAACGTGCGTATTGAAAGATGATGGGTCGAGGCCATCAATCATTATATTGTGCACCAGGGCACACAATGTATTATGTGCTTTGGCCTAAAACGACGTCGTTTTTATAAGTTGTGTGGGCAATTGACGTAATTAACACTGTTTCGTCAGTTACCATTTTTTTTTTAACACTTGTGTTTATGTGTATTATGTTTTATTTTATTTAGATTTTAATTAGTAAAAATTTGTTAATTATTTTTTAAAAGATAAATATTGGACATATGTTTTTGCACATCGCTCATAGAAAAGATTAATCTATATAATAACTTTCAAATCATACAAAAAGGGATCAGTCACACTAGAATCATGACCAGGGACGGAGCCAAAGGGGGGGCGGCTGCCTCCCCTCACCCCACCCCACCCCATATATAATCTTTGTATGTATATATAGTACATGTTTTACTATTAGTACAAAAAAAAAACTATTAAATGTCAACACAAATGAGTTAGATTAGTTGGTTGAGCACATGTTTGGTAATTGTAAAAGTCTAGGCTTCAAATCTTAGAATCAACATATTTTTATAGTGTAATTATAGTGTTTTTAATTCAACTTAGTTATGTTTCATAGTTCAAATCCTTTAGCATCAACATATTTTTATAGTGTTTTTAATTCAAATTAATTATGTTTCATATTTTGTTATGAATATTTTTATAAAGTTTCGATGTGTTTTATTTTTCGCCAATATCCAACAATATTTACAACTATATTTCTTAGGTAATTTTTTTAAAAAATTATCTCTTTTGTTTTAATGTATCGCCTTTGAAATTTTTTTTGAATTTGTCCCTACTTCTTAGCCCCCCTCAACATAATTTCTGGCTCCGTCCCTGATCATGACCAACTATTATCTAATGATATGACACCTCTATTATCAATCCAGATGGGTGTTCGCCCCGGTAGTGGAGAAATCATATTGCCAAGAGAGTGAAACACGATTTTCACCCCCACTACCGGAGAGACCACACATTTTAAATGATAATAGAAGTGTCATCGCACTACATAATAATTGGTCATGATTCTCGTATCTAAACAGAATTAGATTCTTACTAATACTCTCTCAACGAAATTCGTGACACATAAATTTCCTAGTAGGATTTCTCTTTATCACTAAAATAATAATTTATCTAACCAACTGAATACTCTATATTCAAAATAAAAAATCTACTATCTATCTACTATACTAATAAGAGCCCAAGAGAGTTAGGCCTATAATGGGTAGAAAAAATGACGGTCACATTTTTTAATCAAATGAATGACTCAGATTGATTAGATTTTAATTTTTCCTTAAGATTTCCTAATTTATCCTTAATGAATATGATTATCGTTAACTTTTCCGTTAAATATTATCTTTTCCGTTAATTTCTGTTAATTTAACTTACCCATTGATTTCAATAAGAAAGGTCGTAGGTTTGAACCCCATCCCAATCAAAGTTGGCATAATTAATACTTTATTTTACTCTTATTAAATTAAATAATAATTTAGTAGCTACAACAAAAAATAATACATATGCATTTTTTTTAATTTAGAATTACGTGTCTACAATGTCTTTATTTTTTTTAAAAAAATTATTCATTATCAATAAATAAAATAAGAGAAATAATTTCATTATTATATTGTCTTTATTTTTTTCTAATATAAAAATTATTTACATTCAAATTCATCAATTGATTATATTCGTTACATTGTCCCTACAATGTCTTTATTAAAAAAATATTCATTATCAATAAATTAATTAAGAGAAATAATTTTATTAGTTATATTGTCTTTATATTTCTCCAATGTAAAAAATCTTTACATTCAAATTCATCAATTGATTATATTCACTACATTGTCTATTATCTTTTTTTTGTGCACTATTTTTAATTAAATATCAAAGTTATAATACAAAATAATGTTATATATTTATTTACCAAGTATTTTATTAATACCATGAAAAAATTAAAAAATTATAATTAATAAAGCCAATCATATTAACTACTTGAAGGATTTGTTGACAAAGAGAGTATTCAAATCACACAACAAATTGAAGTTGGAATTACCTCGCAATGTCCATATTTGACAATCAGCAGTTAGCAGTTAGCGTTAGCGGATTTGACCGGCGAATTATATCAACAGTTGGTAAAAGATATTTGAGAAAATTAGTTGTTTAGATTTACATGTAAAATGACTTAAGGGTATACATATATTTAATAATAATAATAATAATAATAATAATAATAATAATAATAATAATAATAATAATAATAATAATAATAATAGTTTTTTAAAAAAAATAAAAAATATATATAATTAAGCCAATCATATTAACTACTGGAGAAATTTATTGACAAAAAGAGTATTCAAATCACACAACAAATTGAAGTGTGAAACTACCTCACAATGTCCTTGTTTGGCAATCAGTAGTTAGCTCTTCAATATTAGTATATATTTAATATTTTATACCCTAATTTTTATTTGCTCTCCCTTACGTCCCGTATTTGGTTTCAACCATACCTATACAATTATTTTATTGACAATTATAATCAATCTTGACTATATTATCTTGCATTTGTAAACTTAGAATTACATATTTAAATACGCAAATTCAACATTCAATTATCTGAACAATTCCAAAATAATTTTGCCTTGATATACTTTAAACTACTTATTTAAATATATATATATATATATATATATATATATATATATATATATATATATATATATAGAATCACACTCAGGTGCGAATGCTTCGCCCAGGCGCGAAATAGGAATGAATTCTATTCGTCCACGTGTCCAGATCTAATGGATGAGAAACACTGATTTTTTTAAAAAATGCGGTGGCATTTTCGTAAATAATTGAACATCGAAGTGCAAGTAAAATGTATTACAAGTGCATGTAAAATGTATTATAGGTGCAAGTAAAAATTTACACTGAGCATCAATACTTAGTTGCACCTATAGTTCTAAGTAGTTGCACACATAGTTATAAGTAGTTGCACCTAGGTGTATGAATGTTTGCAAGTGGTTTTCAGGGGTATTACTACCCGCTGAACTCAGATTAATAAATGTTAACAAGGCAAAATTACATGCACTTATAGGTGAAAGTAGGTGCACCTATAGTTATAAGTAGTTGCACCTATAGTTATAAATAGTTGCACATATAGTTATAAGCACACCCAGGTGCATAAATGTTTGCGGAAAGTGAATGCTAACAAGGCAAAATTACATGCACTTATAGGTGAAAGTAGGTGCACATATAGTTATAAGTAGTTGCACCTATAGTTATAAATAGTTGCACATATAGTTATAAGCACACCCAGGTGCATGAATGTTTGCGCAAAGTGAATGCTAATAAGGCAAAATTACATGTACTTATAGGTGAAAGTAGGTGCACTTGTAAGTGATTTTACTTGCACTTCAATGTTCAATTATTTACGAAAATACCACCGCATTTTTTTTAAGTTATTAGATCTGGACACGTGTCGCGCGCTGATTCGTTCGCATTTCCATCCTGAACACTTATTCGCACCTGAGTGCATCCATATATATATATATATATATATATATATATATATATATATATATATATATTGGGCATTATCCCAATGGCGCAATGCGCCTAAAAAACTAGTAAACTTATATGTCTTCTCTAAAATTACTCCCAGCCATGCATGAGGTAATGCCAAAAGCTACCCCGCCTACCATGCCAGCAGCTTCCCACCACCGCCTGCCCCCATATCCGCCGCCGCCGCCGACAGGAAAGTTAGTTCACTGTTATTCAACATGGTTTTTAAAAATTCAAAATTAGAGTACTGGATCGGAGACGTGACTTAGTTGCATCTCACATTCTGATCCATTTATGAAGTCAAAAGTAGTTAAATAAACGATAAAGGCCTGAGATGTGTGCCCATGATGTCACCGGAAAAGTAAAGTCAACCTCGTCTTCCCCGAAAATTGTCGTTAAAAATTTCAGAATGTTGTGCTTCTCCTCGCGGTTTACAGGAACAAGCACCAACTTCTATAAGCCATGCAGATTGATATGGATGATCGCTTATGTTTATCAAGAAAATAGAACTGTTGGATAGATGATAAGTGTACTACATTAATAACATGTTATTAACTATTTTAGTTTAAATGTTTAATTACAACGTGACAAATATATTTGTATTCTACTAGATGAATACTATGTGTATTTAGAATTAGATGTCTAATAACGTAATCATAAAACAATCAATTAACTTACGTTATTTTCAAAAAAAAAAAAAAAAATTAACTTACGTTGTATACTTTGCTTTCAAAAAACTTACGTTGTATACATTTTCTATAATCAATATTACATTAATTTTGATTATGTTTGGGAATTAGGATTTATCTGTTGTCAATCCCATTGTGAGTCCCTTCCCAAAGAGTTGAATAAGTTTATTATCGAGATTATTATTTTATTTCTGGTCTATTTTTTGAAAACCAAATGAATCAGCTTGTATTAGCCACAAGGGGCTCAATAAACGAAGGCGGGATGTCCCTCCATAGCGATCTGCCTGCTATAGCAGATACATGTTTGGATAATGAGTGTGCCACATGGTTGGCCACCCTATTAACAAATAAAATCTGGGAACCTGGTAAACTACTAAGTAGACGAGAACATGATAACAGAATTAAACTGAAATAATTACGAAACGAACTAGCAAATGAAAGGCTCGTAACTAAAACTGCTGAGTCCGAATAGATGTTGCCACCTGAGTATCCATTATCCTTCAACCAAGAAAGTGCTTCGCACATTGCCATCGCCTCCGCTAGTAGGGGATCATACGGACACGGCAAGGGGCCATTACCTGCTGCGACAAACGACAAATCACCATCTAAGACCACAAAACCGTAAGCGGCAACGTGAAGAGGGCCGTGAAAGCTAGCATCCACGTAGCAATTAAAGGATGGTGAAATACTGCTATGTTGAACATTCGACACTGCATTGCTGCTGCTATAATTCACATCAAGAGGCTGCTGGCAACTCACCCACGCCGCCCACTGAACCGCAAGACGCATCACGAGCGAAGCCGGGCGTGGCACCACCAAATCCCAGACTGCCGAGTTCCTAGCAATCCATATGGAATGAAGGACACCACACATTCTGCCTTGTATCTCCTTAGTATACCCGGGCGCCTTGCCAAGCCAATCCTCCATCCACTGATAAAAGCTCCTGTTGGCACATGGGGGAATTTGTAACTGAGAAAGCTGCCAAACATTAATTGCAAAAGGACACGTACAAAGAACATGCATGACACACTCCTCAAACAAGCCACAACACGGGCATATATTATTAATTTCAACTCTCTTAGCAATCAAGTTATCTAGTGTGGGCAGAATGTTCAAAAGGGCTCTCCATAGAAAAACCTTCCATTTGGGAGGAACCTGTAACTTCCAAATATTATTCCAAACCGGCGATGGGTCCGTATACAAGAAACCCAACCTTTTATAACCATCTTTCACCGTATAGCATCCCCTTATATCCCCTTCCCAATACCAGATATCCTCAAAATCTGTGCTAACAGGCAATCTCAAAATTAATTGTGTATCCCGGGCATTAAAATTCTGGTGCAAAAGATCCAGATTCCATGTACCCGTCTGGGTATCTATCAACTCAGAAACTAACATAGAGTCACCGTTCACCACTTGATCAGACCCAACATATGGATTGTGCCGGTCCGGCAGCCACGGCTCAGTCCAAACCCTCGTAGACGTACCATCCCCAATTCGTCGCCTGCAACCCGCTTTTAACAAATCTTGGCCAGCCATAATACTTCTCCAGACGTAACTTGGATTTCCCCCAATAACAGCCTCATAAAAGGATGAAGTTGGATAATACCGAGCCTTAAAAACACGCGCCATTAATGATGTGGGGCTAATAAGGAGCCGCCAACCCTGCTTGGCTAACAGGGCAAGATTAAAATCATGCAAGCATTTAAATCCCATACCACCATACTTCTTTGGAATGCACATCCTATCCCATGCCAGCCAATGAATATTACTATCATTGCTCCCATTCCCCCACCAATACCTGTTCATTAACCTTTCCAACGAAGCACACAAAGTGACCGGCAGCAAGTAAATACTCATAGTATAAGTTGGCATGGCCTGCGCCACACTTTTCAAAAGAACCTCCTTCCCTGCCTTCGTTAGCAACCTCTTATTCCAAGAGGTGAACCTCTGCTTCAGCTTTTCCTCAATGTAAGCAAAAACCGCCCTCCTATTCCTGCCAACAACAGAAGGCAATCCCAGGTATTTTCCAAAATCCTCAGCCTGAGAAACATTCAGAATCCCTGCCACAAGATCCCGCGCCTCAGAATGTGTATTTCGGCTGAAGGAGATATTAGACTTGTGGAAATTCACCGCTTGGCCCGAAAAAGACTCATAAACTCCCAGACATCTTTTTACTTCCATAGCTTCCTGCGAGTTAGCTTTAAAGAAAAGCAAGCTATCGTCAGCAAAAAACAAATGCGAGATCAGTGGCACCCCCCGGGCCACTCTACACCTATGAATGAGCCCTTTAGACTGTGAGTCCTGCAACAGCAAAGATAAACCCTCCGCACAGATTATGAAGAGGTAAGGTGACAAGGGGTCCCCTTGCCGCAACCCCCTAGTAGGCACAATCTCCTCCGTAGGTCTACCATTAACCAAAACCCTGTATCGTACAGTCTGGATACACAACATTATCAACTGTATCCATTTAGCATCAAAACCCAGACCCACAAGCATATTACTCACAAAGGACCATTCCATCCTATCATACGCTTTTGCCATATCAAGTTTAAGTGCAGCCCACCCCACCTGGCCTAGCTGCTTTCTTCTCAAGTAGTGACCAACCTCGGAAGCAATCAGAATATTGTCCGAGATCAACCTACCCGGAAGAAAAGCACTCTGCGAATCCGATATAATACCTCCTAACAAGGGTTTCATTCGATTTGCCAACATCTTAGCCATGATCTTATAAATTACATTGCATAAGGCGATCGGGCGTAAATCAGTAACATGCATAGGGACACACTTTTTGGGGATCAAAACTATATTTGCATCATTCAAGCAATCAGGGAAAGTTGACTGGGATAGACAATTTAGAACAAAGGAAGTGATATCCTTACCAATAACATCCCAGAAAGCCTGGTAAAATCCCGGATTCATGCCGTCCGGGCCTGGAGATTTATCTTTGCCCATCGAGAATAACGCCGCCCGCACCTCCTCCGGCTCAAAAGGGCGCAGCAGCTGTGCATTCTGCGCATCAGTGACCCGATGCTGCATAGAATCAACACTGAAAACCCCTGGTGACCCCCCAGAAGCAAAAATATCCTTATAGTAAGCAGTAACCAGAGAATCCAAAGCCTGCCCCTCCTGCCACACCCCGCTATCATTCCTCAATTTCTCAACAAAGTTCTTCTTTCGTCGGTGTGACGCATACCTGTGAAAGTATTTCGTGTTGCGATCAGCCCCACGCAGCCAGTGCTGCTTAGCCTGCTGCCTCCAGAACGCCTCCTCCTGAGATAAGGCTATATTCAGACTGCAATCTAGCCTAGCAAACCGAGCCAATGAGGCTGGGTCACGCCTACTACGCAACAAATCCATCTCCTTCCGTAGCCCATCTATCCGCTTTCCAAATCTGTGATGCCGGTCACCCCCCCATGCTTTCAGCCCTTTCCCACACTGAACGAGCCGTGCCTGCAAACCCAAACCCTGTGAACCGGCCCATTCATCCTCCACCACCCCCCTGCAACCCTCATCCAACAGCCACGCATTCTCAAAACGAAAACCACGCGGCCTAGCAGGCTGTACTAGCCCATAGATATCCATAAAGAGAGCCGAATGATCCGACGAGTCCGTACGAATATTGTACACCCTCGTCCTATCATACATATCGAGCCAATCCATACCAGCCACCACCCTATCGAGCCGTTCCTCCACCCAGTCCACAGTACCCTTCCCCCTCTCCTAAGTAAATGGATAACTGATCATGGGAAGAGACACCAAACCACAATCCTCTAAGGCCTCACTGAACCCTTCAATCAAACCAGTCGGATGCGGCAACCTGCCCCTCTTCTCTGACTGAGCCAATATATCATTGAAATCCCCCAAGACCACCCACGGCAACCCGGCAACCCCTTTTAAAGACCGCAAATAATCCCATGATGCCCTCCTCCTACTCCTCTGAGCATATCCGTAATAGCATGTTAGCCGCCACTGCGACCTTCCAGGCAACGACACCACCAAATCAATGTGATTATCCGTATAACTGACCAAACTAGCGTAATTATTCTTTGCCCATAGGAAACACAAACCCCCCCTAGGCCCATGACTGTCAACCTTGAAACACCCCTCAAAACCCAGTTTAACCCGCAATCTCTCAGCGTGACTACCATCTACCATCGTCTCCATCAAAAAAACAAAATCCGGCTTCCTTTTGGACACAAGGTCCGCCACTTCTCGAACCGTCCGTGGATTGCCCAAGCCACGGCAGTTCCAAAACAAGGTACTCATTGGGGGAGGCGGGCCTGGTCCCCAGGTCCCACCAAAAAAGAAGATGACATGTCCACCTGCATTCCTCCGACTTCCTCCACCACCACACCCCCGCTCTCACCCCTACGCCGTTTTGGGTCCACCCTAATGCCCTCCTCCGCCCCAACCCTACCAGCCGAAGCCCCCACTGGCCGGCCACCCTCACCCGCACCTCCCTCGGCTCCCGTACGCTCCAACACCCCCGCAACCCCCTCGGCAGCCCCAGCTGGCCGTACACCACCTCCCGAAACCCCACCGTACCCAATCACCCGCCTACGCTCCTGCCCCATCTGAAACCATCGATCCCCTAAAACCTTGGCCGGGCTCATTCCCCCGGCCTTCAAAGCCGGTCCGTACAAGAACTGCTCAGGCTTTAGTGGTGACCGCCTCGCAGCTAAGCAGAACTTATCCGTGTGCCCCAGTTTACCACAGAAATAACAAAACATGTGTAACCGCTCATATTTAAAATTTACCCACACCCACGTGCCGTCCCGTAGGATCATCTTCATGCGACGTTTCAAGGGTGTTGCCACATCATGTCGTACCCGAACACGGTAAAAAGTAGCCCATGGTCTCGTAAAATTCCGATCATCCACACGCAAATAAACTCCAACAAAGTCACCAACCTTCTCCAAAACTTTTTCGGTCCGGTAGCCTACGGGAAGATCAAAAACCTGCACCCACAAATCCACATAGTTCAGAACTGCCTGCGCCGGATTATCATCCCCATGCAACGGTTGACAAATCAAGGTTGCATTCTCAAAAGCCCACGGCCCCTCCTCAAGAACTCGTAGTCTATCCGCCTCGTCGAAGAAGGTAAACAAGTAGAGGTTCGGCATCACATCTGTTACCTTGATGCCCATTAACGGACGCCACACCGACGCCAGAACTCGCTTCATCATCTCGCTCTTGATCGGCCTGTCGGTTAAGAAACGGCCGACGATCGACCATGTCCGGTGGCCAGCTGGTTGATCAACACCACCCGCCGGTTCTTCTTCAAAACGCACGCCAAGATCTTCCTCTTCCAGAGTTATGTCAGCCGTATTGTCAACTAACTCTTGTATGTCCATGCCGACGTCGATCACCGCAAACGGAAAACAGGGAGCTCACCGTCGATCACTGCTGAGTTGAAAAACCCTAGAAATCAGGGTAGGAAGATGGGGAAACCCTAGATACCAGGGCAGAGAGGAACCTTTTTTTTTTCGTTTAATTAATCTTCTTTTGATTATTGAGCTTTCTGGTCTATTTAGTAAACTAAATATGCTACATGCCTACATTATTAATCTTATCGTTTCATTTACAAGATTGAATCTGATATCTAATTTCATAAAAGTCAAAGGAGGTGTGGTGTTCGGTAAATAGTTGTTAGTTGATTGGATTAGTGGGCTTGACTAGTTGATAACATTAGCTGATTGTAGAAAATTATTTAGTAAATTAGTTGTTAGTTAATAGCTTATTACATGTAAAATGATTTTTTCAAAAAGCTCATAAAAAATTTTGCTCTTGAATTTTAGCATTTTGAAACAATAAATTGTTATAAAAAGTTAATTAATCAAACACTCATATTGATTATTTAACCAAGTCAAACGACTAATAGTGGTTAAATAAGTCAAAATTGACTAATAAGCTAATTATGTTACCAAACATGGTCAAAATATTTTCTATGACCTTGAACTACAAGCATATATTATATCCTTAATTAACTACAACTAACCCAAAATAAACTCATATGCTTTGTTTTGATAATAGGCTTAAGGTGCATGGTTCAAATCATTCTATTGACCAAAATATAGATCTAGAATTGGGCCTTGTTATTGATATTAGTGTACAAATAGTTGAGGACATGTACTTCAGTTAAAAAACATATCGGGATTTACTTCAATTCATTCACTAGTATTCCAATAGTTATGCTGTGCAACCGAATGCACCATGCGCATGGTGCATACGATGCAAAATGATGTCGTTTTGACTAAAAACACGCGTCCCATTTAAAAAAAACAAAAAATTCAGGTTCAATTCTCAGCAATAGTATTATTGTGGATATATAGTTATGAATTTCTAGATATATAGTTATGAATTTCTGGATATTTAGTTCATTCATTGTGGATATTTAGTTCATTCATTGTAAATATTTACTTCATTCATTCACTGTGGATATATAGTTATGAATTTATGGATATATAGTTATGAATTTCTGGATATATAGTTATGAATTTATGGATATTTAGTTCATTCATTGTGGATATTTAGTTCAATCATTGTGGATATTTAGTTCATTCATTGTGGATTTTTTCTTCATTCATTCACTGTTGATATATAGTTATGAATTTGTGGATATATAGTTATAAATTTATGGATATATAGTTATGAATTTATGGATATATAAAAATGCTATTGCCGGGGATCGAACCTGATTTCTTTTTTAAGTGGGACGCGCGTTTTTTAACCAAAACGACGTCGTTTTGCATCGTATGCACCATGCGCATGGTGCATTCGGTTGCACAACATAATTTGCGCTAGTATTCAGGGTACAATCGGTGAATGTCACTTAAGTTTAGACTTTAGAATTCAAACTTATATATCCTCAACCACTTGGATATTGTGAATTCCATCAAACAAAGTCATTTTTAATAGGGACCACACTTGTTATTTTTGTACATTTAGGCCAAATAATCAGTTATCCACTATAAATAATTGGTCACTAGGGTTCCAATGACAAAAATGAGTGACCAGTGAACAGTTGTTGATTGTCTTTAAAGTAGAAAAAGACACAAGTAACTAGCGGCCACCGAATAGTCGTTGATTACCTTCTTTAGTGAAAAACGTAAACTAAATTTAATGGCCCATCTCATATTTTAAACTTGAATCTCCTTCGATAATTGAATTGTATCTTCTTCTTCTTCTTCTTCTTCTTTTTTTTTTTTTTTTTTTTTTTTTTTGAAATAATTGTATTGTCATGTGCAAGCACTTCTTAATTGGGGATTATGGTCCACCACTTTGAGCAAGCATGGTATGGTGCAAGTAACGTATGCCATTCTTCTTTTTCTTCTTCCTCCACTATCATAATAAAAGATAACAAAAATATAATGCAGGAGAACAAGTTGAAATTAAAGTACACAGTTTTGGTGTATGGGAGAAATGTACTTGCACCGGAATTTCGTACGAATCCCAGAAATTAAATAAACTCAAATCATAAACCACACAAAACAACAAAACCACTAAAATCTTCTTAAAAAAAAAAAAAAAAAAAAAAAAAAAAAAACCACTAAAATAAATCTATAAAAACGTGATGAAGAGCTAAAGATGACTATGGCTAGATTTGAATTGTCCCATTTGAATTCAAGTGAATACTATAAAATTGGAATCAAAACTATACGTACCGTTTTGGTTTTGGTCTTAATTGGTTTTCATAATATAAGATAACTCAGAAATCACCAATTTGATTCTAAACTGGAAAAATAAATAATAACAATTTGAAATTAAATCATGCAAATCCACTTTCAAAAAAAAAAAAAAAAATCATGCAAATCCAAATTGTTGTTCTTATCATTGTTTAATTTAAAATTCTAAATATTTGATTGAAATGTTTTTTTTTTTTAGAATTAAAATTTATTGAAAATTTGAAGTTGGATAATTTTAAAAATAGAAATTATAAGCATGCTCATCAAATATTTATCGTCATTCAATCTACACAAATGTACGCTTCTGACTAAACTAAACATGCTCAAAGTTTATCATCATTCAATCTACACAATTGTTCACTTCCGACTAAACTAAATACGCTCAAAATTTGTCGTCGTTCAATTAACACAATTGTTCACTTCTGATTAAACTTAACATACTCAAAATTGATTATTATATTGTTATTTAATATACACAATTGTTTACTTCCGACTAAACTGAACATATATACTAAAAGTTAATCGTCATTTAATCTACACAATTATAATCTGGGATGTGATTGAGTGGAAGGGATTCATCGATCCTTAACGTACCAAAGGTCAAGGGTTTAATCATTGACTTTGGGTATGGACCAACTTTAAATCTCGAGCCTGTTGTCCCTCCTAAAAGGGGTGCCTACAATCCAGCGAGGAATTAGTCTATGTCCGACGATGAAAACCCTGAGTATACCCAAAAAATCTACACAATTATTCTCCTCTAATTAAATGGAACATACTCAAATATTATTAAGCCATACAATCTACACCTACAACGGTTGGTCTCTCGACGAATATACCTAACTTAAGAGGAAATTAGGATTGAAAATGCTGCCACGGGCTTAACTCACTGATTCAATAGGCAATATTTGAAAGAAGAGACCAATGTTTGAACCTTGACAACGGCAATGTTGAGAATTGGGATTATGCTCAAAGTGAGCAGATCCTTGTGAGGGTTTATATTCTCCTAAATGTTCAACCGGACTGAGGTTTGGGGATTCAACTTTTTAAGAGAAGAATTAGGATTTGGGCTTATAATAATAATGATGCTTGCCATTCATTCGATTGTCACCAACCCAGAGCATTAGTGACGACTAGTCAAGAAATAATTTGTAAATTGTCAGCTTTTGAATCATAATCCACAAACTAAGAAATCAAAACCATTTTCAATTCGATCAATGCCGCCCATACCAGGTTCTCCGCAAGTGGAACAAATTATGTGCGAGCGTATAGTATGTCTATATATATATATATATATATATATATATATATATATATATATATAATGGTGGGAATTGAATCGCATCCGCATTTCAATTTAAGACTAAGAGATATTTTTTGTAAAATCGCTACTTGAATATGTGTTATGTGTAAATTTCAAATTGTGAAAATGTTTTATGTGTTATGTGTGAAGGTCCGTCAATTCATAAACAATAATCAATAAATGCAAAACATATGTTATGTTAACGTATCAGAAGTTAAACATTAAAAGACAAATTCATATGGAGAACATAGTATTTTTCAACTAATTTAATGAGTTAGATTTCCCTTAGCTTGAATTGACCACTATACAATAATACAACTCGGGCATGCACATATTAATTAGTCGCACGAACGAGGTACACATTTCTTTGGACTACATACAATATAATGTAAATCCATCGGAGACATGCATATTGCATGCATTCATATTGCAGACACGGTATCATCTTTATATATAGTTGCATATGACATAGAGCCACCTAAAGGAAATTGAAGCACTGTTATTAAATGCCCATTGTATTGTTTTCAAATACCACCAAACTATATATGAATAATTGCCAGCTCGAAATATATAACGAAGGCCCTCCATTTCTTCAAGTAATGTCTCGAATAGATCGTCTGCTAGTCAATTTTGGAATAATTAAAACCCAATATTATTAATGAAATTGAGAAACGAAAACAAGACGTAATTTCAGTCGAGTTGATGATTGGACAAAATACTTTGTATTACTGCTGGAAATTATGAAATTTCCGACCACTTAAAAGTGATCTTAAATCAAGTCGAAAGTAAAAAGTGGTCGGAAATAGCAACAAAGATTTTTCCGATACCAAAAGTGGTCGAAACAAGGCTTTCGACTTGATTTAAAATCACTTTCAGGTGGTTAGAAATTCCATAATTTCCAGCATTGGTAATAAGCATAAGATTTCAAGTTTGACTACTCATGAAACATGTGTCTATGACCTTTTTGATTTAAGTCGATTAACTCAACTATGACTAATTAATTTCCTAGCACGTACTATAAATAACAATTAGCATTCCACAATACGATGCACATTACGCAATATAATTCAATAAATGAGCATTGAAATCAGAAGTTCAATCAACATGGATACAATTAATTAAGGGTTTAATAGTTTACAAAAATTTTAATAATATAAATTTTATGTATCTAGTTAGATTAATGGGACCTAACTAAAGTTATGTATAATTTAGTTTTTAATAGTATTTAGTTAATCTCGTCAAAATATAAATAGTATTAAGTTAAGTAATTAATTCTCAAGCGCTAAGTAATTTGTACTCAATTGGCACCTCTATAGCTCTCCTTAAGAGAAGGTTATACTACACTCTAATGGAGTTGATAGTATTCAAAAAATTTAATTATTAGTATATAAAATTTATGCACGGATTTAGAAATTATATTAAAAATTACTATAAATCAATTAAAAATCAAATTTAAAACAAATAAAAAATACTAAAAGAAGAAGAAGAGGGGGTTAATTTGACCAATAAATATTAAACATGATAATAAAAATGAAATATGAAAATTGTAAGGTATCAATTTGCACTAGGTGCATACCAAAATGCTACATGCCTAGTTGTATTGAGTATTTATTATTATTATTGTTGTTGTTGTTGTTATTGTTATTATATCGGGGTAAATTTAAATTTTAACATTTTTTTGCTGACAAGAAAATAATATCGCCACTACTTGAGTGCCGGCCGTTTGCACGAGTAAACTCTACTCTTATGTAATAGCCCAAAGCTCCTACCTGTCTCACAAATTGAGACCCGTGAAACAGTCTCACACAACTTTTTGTCTTTCTTTCTGGACCCGGCGATTTGATGAGTAAATAATAAAAAAAATATCATAAAAATACCATCCATAATACCATATTAGTTAGAACTTTCTAGTTTCCCTAGGTTTGAGAAAGCCACTAAGGTTGTCTGCTTCCGAAAACGGCACTGGAAAACAGGAGGAAGGTGTTAAAAGTTAAAACCCGGCCAATATATATATAATATACCTACACAATTAAAATAAATTAAAATTAGAAGTCAACAAAGTCGTGTGGCGTAACACTATATAACCATCCTTCATTCATTCACTCACCCACACAACGATTACGACAAAATTATTATTAAAGAAAAAAACCCAAAAAATGATAGGGTGGGACGACATATACAAGGTGGTGGTGGCCATGGCGCCGCTCTACGTAGCGATGGTCTTAGGTTACGGTTCAATTCGGTGGTGGCACATGTTTAAACCCGACCACTGCGACGCCATTAACCGCTTCAACTGTTTCTTCATCCTCCCTTTCTTCAACTTCCATTTCATGTCCCAAGTCGACCCCTACAACATGAACTATCCGTTCATCGCCTCCGACGCGGTGGCCAAGGCAATGGTGGTGGCGGCGCTGGTGATATGGGCCAACTTTGTCAAGAACGGAGGGCTAGACTGGTCCATAACCACCTTCTCGTTGTCCACCCTCAACAACACCCTCGTCGTCGGCGTGCCGCTCATGCAGGCCATGTACGGGAAGCTGGGCTACGACCTCGTCCTCCAGGCGGCGGCGATTCAGGCGCTGCTGTGGCTCACGCTGCTGCTGTTCGGGCTGGAGTTCCGGCGGACGCGGTTGGTGCAGATTTCTTCGTTGACCGCCGCGGAAAATGCGCGGCCGCCGTCAATTGAGATGGGGAGAGATCTCGAGGGAAATGCGGAGGGAGGTGAAACTGAAACCGCCGCCGCCGCTGAATCACCGGCGGCTCCGACCAATATTGGGCCGTCGTACACGTCGTTGATGAAAGCTGTTTGTCTCAAACTTTCCAAGAACCCTAATACTTATGCATGTTTTCTTGGTTTGATTTGGGCCCTCATAGCCAATAGGTATTCTCGATACTTATCAACACTCTATACACACTTGTGTATAATCTAGATACTATAAACTCTGTTTATACAATATCTGATAATAACCCAAAATATATATAACTTCATATATATATAATTTTTTTATATATACATTTTAAGGTGATTAATTTGTTAAATTTTAATGTCAGGTGGCATTTAACTATGCCTAGCATTGTAGACGACTCTATCTTGATCATGGCCAAGGCAGGCAGTGGTATTGCCATGTTCAGTACAGGTAATTAATCACATCATACCAATAATTATGTTTCAGTTGTGACAGATTACTTGGTTTCCTTTCCATTTTCTGCGTATATCTACACCTTGTTTTGTGCCCCATGACCAGGGAATATTGTTAGCTTCTCCATGGCCCTGTTTAGTAAATGATTGTTAGTTGTTTGGTTAACCTATTAGCTGGATAATTGTAACATTTCAAGTTCAAATCTGACCACCTGTCAACTATGGCAACTTAAGTTGTTTTACTTCTTTATAAGTTAGTGTAATGCACAACATTAGATAGTGGTGCCAAGCACCTTGTGCTCATATGGCATGTAGTAACCTCTTCCGATCCATGTGGGAGGTCATGAGATTGAGTCTCAGTGGAGGACAGTAGATTTCTCACCTTTAACAAAAAAAAAAAAAAAGAATATATTTCCTGTCATTGCCAATATGTTCACCAACGTTGTTAATTAGCTGCTAGTTCCTCCATTAATAATCTTTAAATTTTTTGTACGTGCATGTTTTATAGGGCTTTTCATGGCATTGCAAGACAGGATAATATCTTGCGGTGGGGCTTTAACCGTGTACGGTTTAGTTCTCCGGTTTTTAATCGGACCGGCTACCTCGGCAATCGGTGCCGGATTGTTACGTCTGCACGGTGACGTCTTGAAAATAGTTATAGTCCAGGTAATTGATAGACAACTAACAATTGATATAATGTTAATTCATGGAACAAATAAAATATAAAATAAAATTTCAGGCCAAATTTTTGTTAATTAATTAATGTGATTGATATTCTTCTATATATGTACAGTCTGCATTACCGCAAGCTGTGACGGCATTCATTTACGCCAAAGAATATGGACTGCATGCCGATGTTCTCAGCACAGCGTAAGATTTTTCATTAAATAAAAATATTTACATTTTATTTCAAAATTTATAAATAAAATATATACATGTGGTGAATATATTAGATTTTAATGTATATATATTTTTTTGTTTTAATTTGTGCAGGATTATCATTGGCACCATCGTTTCTTTACCCGTGTTGATTGGATATTACGTCATTCTCGACCTCTTACCTTAATTAATATCTTTATGGGACATTCTTAATTAATATATGTGCGGGACATTTTCAAGAGATGTAACATTACCTAGATTGTAAATTTAAAGTTTTATTTTTTTTATATGAAATTATTAATTAAAGGTATGTGTGATACTAGCTTATTAAAGTGGTAGCAGTTGACTAGTTGATGACCAACAACAGCACTACATACAGCACTAGCAATAATAATATAAGTATGGGGTTCAGCCTTTTGGAAGAATAATAATATAAGTAAAATAGTGTTGGAACAGGGAGCTTTTGTTGACAAAATGAAAGCAACTTTTGTTTTGCTTAAAATGTCTTACATAAAAAAAAATGTATTTTTTCTCAGAATAAAAAGGGATGGAGATATTAATATTGTAATAAGGATTTTTTTTTTTTAAAAAAATTGAGTTGTAAGGTAATAACATATTTAATTCATATGTTAGTGCATGCATGTGTTATTGGAGGGACAGTTTTGATCTATCAAAAGTTGTTGTCACTTGCTTTTCAAAAGTTTAATTTACTTCAATTATATTCGCCCCTTGTTATGTTTCTTGTTCCATTAGTGAGATTAATTGATATTATTTATAAGTTTAATATTAGTACACGAGGAGTTTATAGTCATTTAGAAACTAAATTAAACGCATTATATTATTAGAAAAAAAAAATCTAAATTTAAAAATAATAAGAAATAATACAAAATTAAATAAAGAAAAAAAAAAGAGTTAGAGTTAGTTTGACCAAGAATATATACTAAACAATTAAGATGTAAAATGGGACAAGGGAGTAAGTGTTTAGTAGTTTACATTTTTGTATTTGTAATTTGGATGAGATATGATATTACTAACTCAAGTTAACTATGCTTTGGAAAAATAACTATAATGGGGGTTGGGCAACCCCAGACAAATCTGTGAGTTAACTATTGGCCGTCTTGATTTAATGAAAAGAAATATTGACACATTTAACATATGCATTAAATCCATTATTACTGTATAACTCATGAATCAAAAGTGTAATTTTTCTATTGATTTTTATCACAATTTCACACAAATTAAATATGGATTAAACAAGTAATTTTAAAATTTTGTTTTCTTTTGAAATCAATGGTAATTATATGGACCCTGCTAAACGAAGAATGCCAATCAAGTGAAGGATTTCTTTTATTATTATAAGGGGGGGAGATACCCTACATAGCCACACTATTTGCCTCAACTTAAGTTCAAACTTACCACCTCTTACTTAGGGGAGCAACCGGGTACCAATGAACTACAAAGTCCTTGATATTTCTTCGTTTGTTTAGATGAAGAAAATAAGCACTACCATAATAGTGTCATGAATTTTAAAATAACGAATGCATGTCTTCCTTTCTAGACCTATAGGCTGGTTAGACGATGGAGGACCAATACTCCTTCAACCTTTGCCAAATCAAGGATGGGATTAGATTACATGTGTCATGTCAACTCAATAAAAGCATTCCACTTCATCAATTTAATTAAAAGTGTAACATGTATTTTTTTTTCTTTTTCAAGTTTAATGATTTATTATTAATTTGAAGTTTTTAGAGTTAATACACAAATTGCATTGTTCTAATAAAAATTTTGAGGGCTTATTTCACATTTAAAAAAAAAAAAAAATATTCTTCGATTGAGTAGATACTAGGTGTAAAAGCAAAATAAATTATTTTTTTGGCCTAGCCTCTATAGTATAGTGGTAGTGCATTTACTTTGTAAGTGAAAGGTCGTGAGTTCAATCCTCACTAGGGGTTTTTACCAACTTAGTGACTATGCTTTCTCATTATTATGCTTAAATAAATAAGGTATAAGGTATTAAACAAAATAACTATATGGAAAAATTAATAATTTCAATTCAAATATTAACAATGTTCTAATATATACTAGTTTTTTTCTCGCACGATTGAGATAATGCCCAATATATTTTTTTTTTAAATAAGAAATTTAAAGTGTATCAAGCTAAGACAAGATTATATTGGAGTTGTTGATGCATAGATAATTGAATGTTGAATTTATGTATTTAAATAGGAAGATTGATTATAATTGTCAATAAAATAATTAAAAGAGTATGGTTGAAACCAAATACGAGACATAAGGGAGAACAAATAAAGATTAGGGCATAAGATATTAAATATATACTATTATAGTTTGAGAGGATTCTGGCATAAGGTTACGTTTGAGGGGGTGTTGGCAATTCGACATATTGCAACAATTTGTTTATACAAATAATATTATAGAAACATGATAGGAGATGTACAAACATACGTGCAGAGTTCCTCGTTGATGTTGTGCCTGATCAGGCTAAGTCTCAACGCATAATTCCCCGTGTTGCATAATAATTTAGGTTTGTACTTCTATTAAGACTTTAATATTAGAATTAGACTAATGTTGTAGTTATTATGGATAAAAGTATTTTTTTTTTATTACTTGCCAACTATAATAATGGTATTTGAAGTTCAAAAAAGAAAACATGAACACTTTATTAATTTTTGAAAAAAAAATGACATTGTATATTATGTACATGCCAAAATATTACACATTATTAGACACATCATGATAAAGAGTTAATTACATTTTTGGTCCTAGATTTTTAGCCTTTTAGGTGGCAATCTATTTTTAGTCATTTTTTATCATAACCTCCTCATTTTGTCCAAGTATTATTGTGGCATGATCATTTTTGGTCCTCCATCAAGAAAATGATTGAAATGTCATTAAATAGAAGGACATTTCGATCTTTTTTATACAAAGTATGTTGACCCGCTATATTTTTTATGTTTATTTTTTGAAAAAAAAAATCAAAATTGAAGATTGAAATACTCTTTTATTTGACAAAATTTAAACTGTTTTGTTGATGGAGGACCAAAAATGGTCATGCCACAATAATACTAGAAACAAAAGTGAATGTTTTGAAAAAAAAAAAAAAAGACTAAAAGTGAACTGACACATATAAATCTAGAACAAAAAATGGATTAACTCTCGTGATAAAAAATATTAGTAGTTGAATTACTAACAACACAATTTTCAAACCATCTGGATTGCTCACACACGGTAGTGTATCTTCATAGTGTCTAAATACACAAGTCACATCATAGATAGATAGTGTTGGTGTGATTTGATTTTCATCGATTTACCTGCAAGATGAAAAAAAAAAATGAACAAAAAGATGCATTCTAATAATTGTTATAGAGCAATACTTAAGACAATTGCACAATACTATGAAGATGCTATTGATTTAAAATAATCCTACAATCATGTACATTTTAAAAATTAAATAATTGAAACCTCAATTCTTAAAAATTAACAATCCAAACGCATATATATTGAAATTTTAAAAACATAAAATGCCATAACATTAACTCTAGGTGATATGTTAGGAATTAAATATTACGGGGGAATGCCTAGACCTTGTGGTCTAATGGTACTAAGGTTGGACTCCTGGGTTTGAGCCTCAGTATTGACTCTTTGTGATTCACTAGGTTGAGAAAGTAATTATGACTTATGAACAGATATTACATTGTAATAAAGTCAATAACATTTTAAAAAAATATTATATTAGGGGAAATTGTTAGGAACCTTGTATTAGGATTTTGATGATACCAATGTAATGTAGAAAGTAGACCCCTAACTCTTACGTTTCTCTTGTATCGCCACTTTCGTTCTAGACGAAAGTTGCCATAACTCATATGTAATTCGTGTTAAGCTAGAACAAACACACGAAAAGAGTTATGAATAGAAGATAGGCTGATCAAGACGAAAGAAGACTCCACAGCAACGAAAGAAGGAGTTGTCATTAAGAAGACAGTTCTTTTCAAGACTATCCCAACAAGTATTCTTCTCCTCATCAACAAGAAGAATGTTCTACCTGTCTGATTTGACAACATCCTAGGACAATAAGGACCTCAACTCATGGGACACGCTCTCCAAAGAGCATTTAATGAAGTTGTACTATCTCTGGAGCTAAAAGACAAAAGCCATCAAGTCCTCCATACCTTCAATGGCTACATAGTACAAACCCATTAATGGAGCATTAAATGCAAGAGGCTCCATGGTCCTTGTCCAACGGATAAAAGGTTCGAAAAATTCATCTCCCTCCAACGGATGAATTTTCATCACCTATATAAACCAACCTTCATCAACTAAGAAGGTGCTGGTTCATTATCACTCTACTCACTCTCTTGCAAAAAGTCCTTGAAAAGTTAACAATCTCAAAGCTTTTTGCGAACCAGTTACTTAAGGTGTTAAGGCATTTGAAGTAGATCATCCATCACTGCCCTACATCTTGAAAGAAGTCTTGCACTCTTGAAGCAATCATCCCACACCATCAAGACTTCACAGTTGGAGGAATCAAGAAATACTTTCTTACCAACCTCAACTTAGAAGAAGAAGTTGATAGAGGCGGAGTAAACTCTCGGAGTTGAAAAACCTTCAAAGGCTGTCCGGCTTAGTGATCAAGGAAGTCTTTGTGTAATTGTACTAAAGAGTGATAGTGCAATCCTTCCAGCAGTTGTGGAAGAAGAGTGGAAGTAGGCAACGTTTGGCCGAACCACTATAAAATCTCGTCTCACTCTTCTCTTTACTTACTGCTTTATTTTACTGCTTGCATATCATCTTTTTCATCACTCCTCTTAACATTTTATCAAACTCGTGCAACCCTCACTTTATAATCTTTCCGCTGTGCTTATCTTACTCAAAAGTGTTGTCAGGGTTTTTTCTTTTAAAAACTAAAGAAAAACGAGAGTCTATTCACCCCCCCCCCCTCTAGACTCACCACACAATCTATCGGGACCAACAGAAATATTATGTGATATCATAGGAATTATCTATTTGTTCGCCATTATTGCGTGATATTATAGAAATTATTAAATATCTTCCAACAACTGATTTCCCCTCAACAACTTTAACTTCAAATTTTCTTCGTCATCAATTAAGTCAATTAATTCATCCATCGAATCCGTAAATTTGTGACATTAAATTCACCAAATTAAGACTGCCAATCGTTTAGAATATTAGCGGCAATTTTAAGGGTGAATTAAGGATAAAATAATATTTAATGAAAAAGTTAACAAATAATCATATAATTAATGATAAATTAGAAAATCTTAAGAAAAAAATAAAATCTAATCAATCTGAACCATTTATTTGATTAAAAAATTTGACTGTCATTTTTTTAACCCATTATAGGCCTAACTCTTTTTGGCTCTTATATATATATATATATATATATATATATATATATATATATATATATATATATAGTAGATATGAATTTAAAAATAAAAAATAAAAAATTAACCACAATGTTTCAAGTTGGCCTATTGGTTTTATATGATGGTATTGGTAGATAAAGCACTCTGATGTAATATTCCAATTGTGGGTTAAAGTCACTTGGGGCATAATAGTACTAGGTAATCAAACTAAGTACTCTGATCTAATATTCAAATTGTGGGTTAAAGTCATCAAATTGTGGGTTAAATTAAAGTCACTTGGGGCATAATAATACTTGGTAATCAAACTATTCTTTAACATGATTGAAATGGTTGTAATTTATTTAGTAATATGTTTTTACGTCTTTTGTTATCTTTTACACATTTAGTATTAGTGTAGTGATTTATCTTTATCTTAAAGTTGAATTTGAAACTATTCACTAACATGATCAAATTAAAATGATTGTAATTTATTTAATAATATGTTTTCACGTCTTTTGTTACCGTTTACACATTTAGTATTAGTGTATTGATATATTTTTATCATAAAGTTGAATTTGCAAAATGGAATCAGAAAATTGGAGAGATGAAAAATTGGAGAATTGAGAATGAAAATTAGAAAAATGAAAAACACAGTATTGTAAACGATTACACATTTTCACAAAATTTCAGATGTGCCATTTCCATAATCTTTATTGCTAGACTGCATAAATTAAAGGACATAACAAACCTTCTTGGAGGATGGGCATGGGTAATCTTTGTTTACTACTCCGTATTATAAAAGACATTCATTCTAAGAAATATTCAGGAAATAAATATTGGACTTATATGTATTTTTATTTTTTATTTTAAAAATCAAAGGAAACATACATCATAGCAAATTCGAAATACAATATGAAGGGATAGACTCCCACAAACCAAGGACAGGAGAAAAACCAGTTGCACGTGCTAACACATGAGCCACGTGATTTGCTGACCTTTTGACATGACGAACTAAGATGTTCTCATGTAACAAGCATTAAACGACATTGCTTAATAACCAAACTAACATATGGCAAGTCTTGTTTACCAGAATTAAAACTAGAACACAAATTAAGACAATCGGATTCAATAAAAAAAAATAAGTTTTCTGGCCGATTCTTGATCTAGGATAAAGCTTCCTTAAATGCCAAAGCTTCCGCGAGATACGGGTCGTTATATGTATTTGATTTTATTACTTTTTTATTATCGTAATCAATATTACTATAATTTAATAAATAAAGATTGGAGTTATATGTATTTGATCTTATTACTTTTTTATTATCGTAATCAATATTACTGTAATTTAGAAAATAAATATTGGAGTTTTTTTTTTTGAAAATTTTCTGCGGTGCTTCATTAGAAAAATGCTGAAATAATGTCTGGTGGGTGAGTATCCCAGTACATAGTATCAGGTTGCTGATAAGCCGTAGTGGCTAAAGCATGAGCTAAATAATTGTCCGATCTAGAAATATAATTAAAAGAACATGAGTGAAAATAAACGGCAATTTGCCTGCAGCTATCAATGGCATAGCCAACGTAAGAGCGAAACGTAGTGGTTGATGATGTAAGGTAGCGTTGTAGTGTCAAACAATCCGTGTAGATCTCAATATTCTGTTCACCTCGATCCTTTAGCCATGATAAAACTTCCTTACACGCCAAAGCCTCAGCCATAAGTGGTGACGTACAGGCCGGTAGCGGCGCGGTTAGTGCCGAGATATAGGCTCCATCTCCATCTAATAAAACGGCCCCTACAGTTGCATTCCCTGTCTCGTGTAGATATCCCGCATCGACCCTGCATCTTCTCACTGGCGGCACAGAGGATCCGGCGGCGTCGGCAGCACCGCGGCCGGCGGTGGGACTCGCCTGGGCAGCGTGGCGGTTTTCTGTCGGCAGCGTAGCAGTGGCAGTGGCAGCCACGGCTGGGCGGGACTGAGTCCATGCGGTCTTGGCTGCCGCTGCGGCTCTGAGTAGGGACCCCGGGCGTGGTAAAAATGCCTCCCAAACTGCACCATTTCGAGCTTTCCAAATATTGTATAGAATTGATGCTGCATATAACATTCCATCAGAATCTAAAATATTTAGAAGTTCCCCAAACCAAACATGAAAAATATCCGTGACAATATTGGGGATTGTAAGGTTGGATTGATCCCAAATGTTTCTTGCAAAATCACACAAGACTAATGCATGCATTGTATTCTCATGTGATATCCCACACATAGCACAATATGGGTTCACCTCCACCCTCTTTAAAAGCAAGTTCGTAGTTGTAGGTAAAATATCACAAATAGCTCTCCAGAGGAACATTTTCCACTTTGGTGGAATTTTTAGTCTCCATAAAGCTAACCAATTAGTAAAGGGGCCTTGATTATTCTCATAATCTCCCACCAATCGTCTGTACCCGCTTTTCACAGAATATAATCCTCTCGGGTCCCCGTACCAATACCATGCATCATTATAATCCCGGGATACAGGTACTCTCATAATTCTCTCGACATCCGTAGGTTGAAATAAATCTGATAAAATTCCATTATCCCATGTACCAGTTTGTTGATCTATTAGCCCCACTACTCTGGCCTCTCGTAACTGTATAGGCATCTCTGTTTGTATCATAGGGTCCTGGTCATCCAGTAACCATGGATGGGTCCATATAGATGTAGTTTCCCCATTCCCAATTCTTCGTCTGACCCCACTACAAATTATGCTCTTTGATGCCATTATACTCCGCCAACAAAAACTGGGATTATTTCCTACCTGCGCATCAAAGAAAGTATCCCTGGGAAAATATCGGCTTTTGTAAACACGAGCTACTAAGGAATCAGGCTTAGTGAGCATTCGTCATGCTTGTTTCCCCAACATAGCTAGATTAAATGCACGTAGGTCCTTAAAACCCAATCCACCATACTTCTTAGGAACACATAGCTTGTCCCAGGCCTTCCAGTGAACTCGGTTGTCCGTCCCAGAACCCCACCAATATCTATTCATCGTTCTTTCTATAGCCGTGCATACTGATATAGGTAGCAAAAAAACACTCATTGAGAAGGTAGGCATAGATTGTGCCACACTTTTCAACAGTATTTCTTTCCCTGCCTGAGACAATAGCCTTTTATTCCACGACCCAATTCTTTGGCGTATTTTATCCTCAATATATGCAAAAGCTGCCTTTTTATTCCTACCCACAAACGAAGGTAGACCCAAATACTTGCCAAAGTTTGGTGCCTGCTCCACCGCCAAAACTTGGGCCACACTTTCCCTATCCACATTACTCGTATTCCTGCTATAACAAATACTCGACTTGTGGTAGTTAACCACCTGTCCCGATAGATCCTCATATACAGTCAGGCATTTCTTTATCTCATTAGCCTCTTCCACATTAGGCTTAAAGAATAAAAGGCTATCGTCCGCAAAAAACAAATGAGAAATCTGAGGGGCACCTCTTGCTACCCTACATCCATGAATTAATCCCGCTCTGTTAGCCTGTTGTAGTAACAACGAGAGTCCCTCTGCACAGATAATAAACAAATATGGGGATAGCGGGTCTCCCTGTCTCAAACCACGCGTGGGTATTATTGGGTCACTCCTTGAGCCATTTATCAGAATACTATAGGAGACTGTGGTCACACATTTCATAATCAAATCAACCCATCTATCATGGAAACCCAATGCCATCATCATATTACGGAGAAAAGGCCACTCCATTCGATCATACGCCTTAGCCATATCCAGCTTAAGTGCACCCCAGCCCCTCAATCCACACTGTTTTCGATTCAGAAAGTGCCCCACTTCTGCAGCTAATAGAATATTATCTGTTATCAATCTATCTGGGATAAAAGCACTCTGTGTCTCAGATATTATTCCTTCCATCAAAGGCTTCATTCTATTAGCCATCATTTTAGCTATTATTTTGTAAATGACATTGCTAAGTGCTATAGGGCGCAAATCAGTTACTAACTCTGGATTACTCTTTTTAGGGATCAACACAATATCTGTCTCATTCAAGCCAGACGGGAGGTCACCTGATTCAAGACAGTTTAGCACAAAACTCGCAACATCCCCTCCTACCACATCCCAGAAATGCTGATAAAAACCCGGATTCATTCCATCCGGTCCTGGTGCTTTATCCGGATACATTGCAAACAATGCATCCTTTACTTCCTCCAGATTAAATGGCCGTAATAGTGAGTCATTCTGCGCCTGTGATACCCTGGGTTCTATCCCCCCAAAAAAATCATCTCCAGTTCCCAGACCCCCAGAGCTGAAAATATTCTTAAAATAGTCCAGAATGATATCTCTCATGGGATCCCCCTCCAACCAATCCCCATTGTCATTCATTAATCTAAGTAAAGTATTCTTTTTCTTTCGGTGAGAGGCATACCTGTGAAAGAATTTGGTATTGGCGTCAGCTTCCTTGAGCCAGTGCTGCTTGGCCCTCTGCCTCCAGTATGCATCCTCCTGGGCATCAGTGCGACTCAGAAGTTGCTCTATTCGCTGAAACTCGACAAGAGAGGCCGAGTCAGTGCATCCTCTCAAACGTTGTTGATCCCGTTTCAGCTGCACAATCTGTTTCCCATACTTATGGAACCGATCCCCACCCCATCGTGTTAACCGGTTTCCACAGTATTGAACACAACCCTGTAAACCCTGCCCTCTCCCTTCCTGCCACGCCTGCTCCACCACACCCCTACATCCCTCATCATATAACCATGCCATCTCAAACCTAAAACCCCTTCTTCTAACCCCATCCCTCCCTACCTCCTCCTGAACTGTGAAAAAAATGGCTGAATGATCTGACTTCCTGGTTCTCAAATTCATAACCTTTACATGGGGAATTATATTGCGCCACTCGTTCGTTACTAGGACCTTATCAAGTCTCTCCTCAATCCAGTTTGCAGTCCCTTTCCCCTTCTCCCAGGTATATGGGTATCCAATCATTGGCAACTGGGCCAATCCACAATCCTCAATCGTCTCCCCAAAACCTCGAAGAAGGCTATTCGGATGTGGATTTCCCCCTCTCTTCTCATACTGGTATAGCAAATCATTAAAATCCCCCACCACCACCCACGGGAGATTCGATTTTGCCGCCAACATTCTCAACAAATCCCATGATTCAGCACGCCTATTACGGTCCGAATAACCATAGTAACACGTCATTCTCCAGGCCGGATGACCTGTCATAGTTACCTCAATATCAACGTAGTTTCTTGAGTAACTAAGGAGTCTCGCCGTATTATTCTTCTTCCACAATAACGCTAATCCACCACTCAAACCATCATTGTCAACATAAAATAAGCCTTCGAAACCAATCGTAACACGAAGACGCTCAGCATGATCTCGCGCTACCTTAGTTTCTATTAGAAATACAAAGTCGGGTTGCTTTTTGGACACCATGTCCACCACCTCTCGAACTGTCCGTGGATTACCCAAGCCACGGCAGTTCCAACTCAGCGTACTCATTGGGTTGGGCGGGGCCAAACAGTGATGATCACCGGAAAAAACGTAGGAAACCGTCGGAAACCTAGCAAATCCTAGGGGAGGAGAAAACTCTAGCAAACCCTAGAGAGAAATTTTTCTGTGCACATGCATTACTTAAGTGGATCAAAAAATATTGGAGTTAAATGTATTTGATTTTATTACTTTTTTATTGTCGTAATCAATATTTATTGTAATTATATTATAGAATTTTTCTATATACATATTAATAAATATTATGTGTATATATAATGTATTATACAATCATATAAGGAAATACATACATCCGATTAGAGTTTAAACTTATACAAAATTTAAAATTGACATTTTTTTTAATTAATTTCTAGGTATAATTCTCTTAGTTAGTATTCATATTTTTAGAATTATAATATATATGAAATACAATTAAGAATAAATCAACTTAATTATGCAATTTTTTTCTATAAATTTATCTAAATATGTACCTGATTAGAGATTATATTATTCATACAAAATTTAAACTTAAATTTTATATTTTATGAAAATAGATACTTGCACAAATACATAAAAGTCTAACTGTATTATTATATTATACATTTTAAAAAAAATTTAAATTGATTATAACAAAAATTTGTTCGTGCAACGCACGGTAAAACACTATAGGTAATAAAATAAAATTAAAAGTCAATAAAGTCGATTTCAAAAAGATAATAAAAAAGTCAATAAATTCGCTTGGCGTTACAGTATATAACCATACTTCATTCATTCACTCACCCACACAACAAGCTGGGAGAAGACAAAATTATTATTAAAGAAAAAAACCCAAAAAATGATAGGGTGGGACGACATATACAAGGTGGTGGTGGCCATGGCGCCGCTCTACGCAGCGATGGTCTTAGGTTACGGTTCAATTCGGTGGTGGCACATGTTTAGACCCATATTTTAAATTTAATAACTCATATTTTAAAACTTAATCTCCTTCGATAATTGAATTGTATCTTAAATTGTGTTAAGAAATATAAGTATCTATTATATTATTTTAAGTGTCATGTGCATGCACTTGTTAATTGGAGATTATGGTCCACCACTTTAATTAAGCAAGCATGGTATGGTGCAAGTAACGTATGCCATTCTTCTTTTTCTTCTTCAATTCCTCCACTATCATAATTCATAATAAAACATAACAAAAATGCAGGCCGGAGAACAAGTTGAATTGAAAGTACACAGTTTTGGTGTATGGGAGAAATAATGTACTTGCACCGGAATTCCGTACGAATCCCAGAATTGAAATTATAATTAAACACAAATCATAAACCACACAAAACAACAAAACCACTAAAATAAATCTTCTCTCAAAACGTGATGAAGAGCTAAAGATGACTATGGCTAGATCTGGTTCGAATTGAACTGGATACTATAAAATCAAAATCGGAATCGGAACTATATGTACCATTTTGGTTTTGGTCTTTATTGGTTTCAATAATATAAGAACCAAAATCACCAATTCGATTCTATTTAAACTGGAAAAATAAATAATAAATAAGTAATTTTAAATTTTAAATTACATCATGCAAATCCAAATTGGTGTTCTTATTGTTGTTTAATTTAAAATTCTACATTTTTATTGAATGCTACTGACTCTATTACAATGTAGTATCTGTTCATAACTACTTTCTCAACCTACTGAAGCACTACCTTCCATATAGGAGTCCAACCCGAGTGCCATTCTACATAATTGTTCGCCTCCGACTAAACTAAGCATGCTCAAAATTTATCGTCATTCAATCTGCACAATTGTACGCTTCTGACTAAACTAATTAAACATGCTCAAAGTTTATCATTACACAATTGTTCACTTCCAACTAAACTAAATATGCTCAAAATTTATCGTCGTTCATTTAACACAAATGTTCACTTCTGACTAAACTTAACATACTCAAAATTGATATTGTTATTTAATATACTAAACTGAATATACTCAAAGTTACTCAAACTAAATATACTAAACAATTATATTATTCACCTCTAATTAAACGGAACATACTCAAATATTATTAAGCCATACAATCTACACGTACAACGTTTGGCCTACCTAACTTTGCAGGTCCAATCATGCAACATGAGTTTTCTTCTTCTCCTCCCAAAATGTCGAATTCCCAATCCTAAGAGCCTCACACCTCGGCCCGAAAGAGTATTTGGGAGGATGTAAATCACGGTGACTATGACTCAACAGACAGTACTAAATGCCGGTGCACATAAAGAATCTGCCCACTTTGAACATATGTCGTTGCCGAGATTCCAAATGATTTTTTCTCCCAAATACGGCTTATTGAATCATTAAGCTAAGCCCGTTTGAGTTGCAACATGAGTTTTCTAGTAGCATGCATGCATTACCGTTCAAAGAGGAAATTAGGGTTCACTACTGGAAATTCTGAAATTGCCGACCACCTGAAAGTGATCTTAAATCAAGTTGAAAGTCTTGTTCCGACCACTTTTGGTATCCGAAAAAACCTTTGTTCATAATTATTATGTGTTCATAATTATAAAGATATATATTTATAATTTTTGAACTTCATATTCATAATTATTGAACTCTATATTCACAATTACAGAACTCTATATTCATAATTTCTGAACTTCATATTCACAATTATTGAATATGTATATTCATAATTACAGAACCATATGTTCACAATTATGTTCACAACTCTATGTTCATAATTATAAAACTATATGTTCATAATCTTTAAACTATATATTCATAATTATGAACAGTTTTGAAACCATGTCCACCTTGCAAGGTGGGCACAGTTCCACAGCATAATTTGCCCACTTTATTGCTCTTATTAATTAAATTAAAAAATAAATTAGTAGCTACAACAAAAAATAATATCAACATACATGTGCTTGTAAGATAAAGAGGAGTTCATAACACAATTAAGATTCCAGTCATATATACACAATAAGACAAATCTAAAACTTTCTATACCATAATCTCATTGCATGATGAATCCCTCTATGATACCACCAATAACCCAATTGCACATGACACAATACAAAAAAAAAAAAAGAAAAAAAAATGTACTAAAGATTAAAACAATAACAATGCTATTCAAAAGAGAATTAGAAAAATTTAAACAAAAAATAGTATTTATTTAGACTATCGCTTTTAGACTTAGTACTTAGATTAGCGTTATTAGAAACTTGCAAACATTTATTTTTGGTTACAGTTATATATAATCAATCTCTAATATATTATCTTGCATTTATATACTTTAAATTACCGATTTAAATAAATAAATTCAACATTTATTTACCATGAACATCTTCTATATAATATTGCATTGGTATACTTTGAAATACTTATTTTAAAATAACCATTGGGCATAATCTTATTCGCGCAAAGCGCGTAAAAAAACTAGTACAATAATACAACTCGTGCTTGCACATATTAATTAGTCGCACAAACGAGGTACACATTTCTTTGGACTACATACAATATAATGTAAATCCATCGGAGACATGCATATTGCATGCATTCATATTGCAGACGTACGCGGCATCATCTTTATAGTTCGTTGCATATGACATAGAGCCACCTAAAGGAAATTGAAGCACTGTTATTAAATGCCCATTGTATTGTTTTCAAATACCACCAAACTATAATATACCTACACAATTAAAATAAATTAAAATTTGAAGTCATCAAAGTCGTGTGGCGTAACCGTATATAACCATCCTTCATTCATTCACTCACCACACACATCCTCCCTTTCTTCAACTTCCATATCATGTCCCAAGTAACCGCCGCCGCCGGTGAAACACCGGCGGCTCCGACCAATATTGCGCCGTCGTACACGTCGTTGATGAAAGCTGTTTGTCTCAAACTTTCCAAGAACCTTAATACTTATGCATGTTTTCTTGGTTTGATTTGGGCCCTCATAGCCAATAGGTATTCTCGATCAACACTTATAAACTCTGTTTATACAATATCTGATATAATCCAAAATATATATAACTTCATATATAATTTTTTTATATATACATTTTAAGGTGATTAAATTGTAAATTTTTTATGTCAGGTGGCATTTAAGTATGCCTAGCATTGTAGACGACTCTATCTTGATCATGGCCAAGGCAGGCAGTGGTATTGCCATGTTCAATACAGGTCTAGCCTTTGTGGTTCATGTTCAGTTGAGACACCATGATTTACATCCTCCCAAATGCTCTGTCCGGCCGGGGTATGGGGAGCCCTTAGGGTTGGGGTTCAGCCTTTCTGGAAGAATGTTCAGTACAGGTAATTAATCACATCATACCAATAATTATGTTTCAGTTGTGACAGATTACTTGGTTTCCTTTCCATTTTCTGCATATATCTACACCTTGTTTTGTGCCCCTTGACAGGGGAATATCTGTTAGCTTCTCCATGGCCCACTTTAATAAATGGCTGTTAGTTATTTGGTTAACCTATTAGCTGGGTAATTGTAACATTTCAAATTCAAATCTGACCACCTGTCAATTATGGACAACTTAAGTTGTTTTATTTCATTATAAGTTAGTGTAATGCACAACATCAGATAGTGATGTCAAGCATCTTGTGCTCAGATGACATGTAGTAACCTCTTCCGATCCATGTGAGATGTCATGAGATTGAGTCTCAGTGGAGGACAGTAGATTTCTCACCTTAACAAAAAAAGAAAAAAAAGAAAGAATATATATTTCCTGTCATTGCCAACATGTTCACCAACGTTGTTAATTAGCTGCTATTTCCTCCATTAATAATCTTTAATTTTTTTGTACGTGCATGTTTTATAGGGCTTTTCATGGCATTGCAAGACAGGATAATATCTTGCGGTGGGGCTTTAACCGTGTACGGTTTAGTTCTCCGGTTTTTAATCGGACCCGCTACCTCGGCAATCGGTACCGGATTGTTACGTCTGCACGGTGACGTCTTGAAAATAGTTATAGTCCAGGTAATTGATAGACAACTAACAATTAATATAATGTTAATTCATGGAAAAAATAAAAAATAGAAAAAAATTTCAGGCCAAATTTTTGTTAATTAATTAATGTGATTGATATTCTTCTATATATGTACAGTCTGCATTACCGCAAACTGTGACGGCATTCATTTACGCCAAAGAATATGGACTGCATGCCGATGTTCTCAGTACAGCGTAAGATTTTTCATTAAAAAAAATATTTAAATTTTATTTCAAAATTTATAAATAAAATATATACATGTGGTGAATTAGATTTTAATATATATATATTTTTTTTGTTTTAATTTGTGCAGGATTATCATTGGCACCATCGTTTCATTACCCGTGTTGATTGGATATTACGTCATTCTCGACTTCTTACCTTAATTAATATCTTTATGGGACATCCTTAATTAATATATGTACGGGACATTTTCAAGAGATGTAACATTACCTAGATTATTGTAAAATTAATGTTTTGTTTTTATATGAAATTATAAATTAAAGGTATGTGTGATACTAGCTTATTACAGTGGTAGCAGTTGACTAGTTGATGACCAACAACAGCACTACATACAGCACTAGCATAATATAATAATATAAGTAAAATAGTGTTGGAACAGGGAGCTTTTGTTGACAAAATGAAAGCAACTTTTGTTTTGCTTAAAATGTCTTACATAAAAAAAAATGTTTTTTTTTTCTCAGAATAAAAAGGGATGGAGATATTAATATTGTAATAAGGATTTTTTTTAAATTTTTTTTTGGTAAGGTAATAACATATTTAATTCATGTGTTAGTGCATGCATGTGTTATTGGAGGGACTGTTTTGATCTATCAAAAGTTGTTGTCACATGCTTTTCAAAAGTTTAATTTACTTCAATTATATTCGCCCCTTGTTATGTGTCTTGTTCCATTAGTGAGATTAATTGATATTATTTATAAGTTTAATATTAGTACATGAGGGGTTTATAGTCAATTAGAAACTAAATTAAACGCATTATATTATTAGACAAAAAAAAAATCTAAATTTAAAAATAATAAGGAATAATTCAAAATTAAATAAAGAAAAAAAAAAAGAGTTAGAGTTAGTTTGACCAAGAATATATACTAAACAATTAAGATGTAAAATGGGACAAGGGGGTAAGTGTTTAGTGGTTTACATTTTTATATTTGTAATTTGGATGTGATATGATATTACTAACTCAAGTTAACTATGCTTTGGAAAAATAACTATAATGGGGTTGGGCAACCCCAGACAAATGTGTGAGTTAACTATTGGCCGTCTTGATTTAATGAAAAGAAATATTGACACATTTAACATATGCATTAAATCCATTATTACTTTATAACTCATGAACTAAAAGTGTAATTTTTCTATTGATTTTTATCACAATTTCACACAAATTAAATATGGATTAAACAAGTAATAATTTTAAAATTTTGTTTTCTTTTGAAATCAATGGTAACTATATGGACCCCGCTAAACGAAGAATGCCAATCAAGTGAAGGACTCCTTGTTTATTATTATAAGGGATCGAGGGAGAAACCCTACATAACCACACTATTTGCCTCAACTGAGGTTCAAACTTATCACCTCCTACTTAAGGGAGCAATTAAGTATCAATAGACCACAAGGTTCTTGGTATCTCTTTGTTTGTTTAGATGAAGAAAATAAGCACTACCATAATAGTGTCATGAATTTAAAAATAACGTATGCATGTCTTCCTTTCTATACTTATAGGCTAGTTAGACGATGGAGGACCAATTAATACTCCTTCAACCTTTGCCAAATCTGGGAAGGGATTAGATTACATGTGTCATGTCAACTCAATAAAAGTATTCCACTTCATCAGTTTAATTAAAAGTCACTACTGGAAATTCTGAAATTTCCGACCACCTGAAAGTGATCTTAAATCAAGTTGAAAGCCTTGTTCCGACCACTTTTGGTATCCGGAAAAACCCTTGTTGCTATTTCCGACCACTTTTTGCTTTCAATTTGATTTAAGATCACTTTCAGGTGGTCGGAAATTCAATAATTTCCAGTAGTGAGTGTAACATGTATTTTTTTTATTTTTCAAGTTTAATGATTTATTATTAATTTGAAGTTTTTAGAGTTAATACACAAATTGCATTATTCTAATAAAAATTTTGAGGGCTTATTTCACCTTTTTTTTTTTTTTTAAGAAAAAAAAGTATTCTTCGATTGAGTAGATAGTAGGTGTAAAAGCAAAATAAATTATTTTTATTAGTCTAGCCTCTATAGCATAGTGGTAGTGCATTCGCTTCGTAAGTGAATGAAAGGTCGTGAGTTCAATCCTCACTAGGGGCTTTTACCAACTTAGTGACTACGCTTTCTCATTATTATGCATAAATAAGGTATAAGGTATTAAACAAAATAACTATACGGACAAATTAATAATTTCAATTCAAATATTAACAAAGTTCTAATATATACTAGTTTTTTTCTCGCGTGATTAGATAATGCCTAATATTTTTTTTTTAATTAAGAAATTTAAAGTATATGAAGCTAAGGCAAGATTATATTGGAGTTGTTCATGCATAGATAATTGAATGTTGAATTTGCGTATTTAAATAGGAAGATTGATTATATATAATTGTCAATAAAATAATTGAATGAGTATGGTTGAAACCAAATACGAGACATAAAGGAGAGCAAATAAAGATTAGGGCATAAGATATTAAATATATACTAATATAGTTTGAGGGGATTATGGCATAAGGTTATGTTTGAAGGGGTGTTGGCAATTCGACATATTGCGACAATTTGTTTATACAAATAATATTATAGAAACATGATAGGAGATGTACAAACATACTGCAGAGTTCCTCGTTGATGTTTGTTAGGAACATTGAATTAGGATTTTGATGATACCAATGTAATGTAGAAAAGTAGTCCCCTAACCATTAGCTTTTTCAATCGCTGCTTTCGTCCTAGACGAGAGCTGCCATAACTCCTCTGTAATTCGTGTTAAGCTAGACAAACACACGAAAATGAGTTATGACTAGATGTTAGGGTCTCCAAGGCGAAAGAAGACACGAGACATGAAGAACAACAACGAGAGTCAAGAAGGAGTTGTCAACAAGCACGAAAAGACAGTTCTTGATAAAGTTGATCTTTATCAAACATTACTTCTCTATGACGACGAGAAGAATGATCTACCTGTCTGAGTTGACAACATCCTAGGACAATAAGGACCTCATCTTAAGGGACACACTTTTCAAGGAGCATTAAATGAAGATGTACCATCTTCTGAAGCTATAGGACAAAACCTAATGCTTTCCATACCTTCAATGGCTACATGGTACAACCTCATTAATGCAGCATTTAATGCACGAAGCTCCCCGGTCCTTGTCCAATGGTTAAAAGGTTCGAAAATTTCATCTCCCTCCAACGGATGAATTTTCATCACCTATATAAACCCACCTTCATCAACTAAGAAGGTGCTGGTTCATTCTCACTCGACTTACTTACTTGCAAAAGCTCTTGAAACGCTTACAATTTACTAAAAGCTTTTGTGAACCAGTATTGAGGTGCTAAGTTACTTGAAGAAGATTATTGATCTTTTTCTTACACCTCAAAGGAAGTCTTGCCATTTGTTTGAAGCAATCATATCTCAGAGTCAAGACTTCATCGTTGGAGAATTCAAGAAATCATTTTCTACCAACCTCAACTCAGGAGAAGAAGTTGATAGAGGCGGAGTAAACTCGAGGAGTTGAAAAACCTACGAAGGCTGTCCGGCTTAGTGATCAAGGAAGTCTTTGTGTAATTGTACTAAGAGTGATAGTGCAATCCTTCCATCAGTTGTGGAAGAAGAGTGGAGTAGGCAACGTTAGCCGAACCACTATAAAATCTCGTGTCCCTTCTATTTCTTTACTTACGCTTTTCTTTTCTGCATTCATATCATCCCATTTATCACCGTTACCGAAAGTTCTTCTAATTACGCAAACTCATGCAAAGTATTTAAAACGAATCTATCTTATCCGCTGCGCCAAGACACCGAAAGGTGACGATTAGGGCCTTTCACGAAAAGAGTCTATTCACCCCCCCCCCCCTCTAGACTCTCATTTCATTCTATCGGGACCAACAATGTTGTGCCTGATTAGGCTAAGTCTCAACGCAGAATTCCCCGTGTTGCATAATAATTTAGGTTTGTACTTCCATTAAGACTTTAATATTAGAATTAGACTAATGGTGTAGTTATAATGGATAAAAATATATTTTTTTTTATTAGTTGCCCGCTATAATAATGGTATTTGAAGTTCAAAAAAGAAAACATGAACACTTTATTAATTTTTGAAAAAAAAAAAATTCACATTGTATATTATGTACATGACAAAATATTACACATTATTAAACACATCATGATAAAGAGTTAAATTAATTACATTTTTGGTCCTAGATTTTTAGGTGGCAATCCACTTTTAGTCATTTTTTATCATAACCTCCTCATTTGGTCATAGTATTATTGTGGCATGACCATTTTTGGTCCTCCATCAAGAAAATGATTGAAATGTCGTTAAATAGAAGGACATTTCGATCTTTTTTATACAAAGTAGGTTGACCCGCTATATTTTTTATGTTTATTTTTTTAAAAAAAAATCAAAATTGAAGACTGAAATACTATTTTATTTGACAAAATTTAAACTATTTTGTTGTGGAGGACCAAAAATGGTCATGCCACAATAATACTAGAATCAAAAGTGGATGTTTTGAAAAAAAAATAATAAAGACTAAAAGTGGACTGACACATATAAATCTAGAACAAAAAATGAATTAACTCTCATAATAAAAAACATTAGTAGTTGAATTACTCACAACAAAATTTTCAAACCATCTGGATTGCTCACACACTATAGTGTATCTTCATAGTGTCTAAATAAACAAATCACATCATAGATAGATAGTGTTGGTGTGATTTGATTTTCATCGATTTACCTGCAAGATGAAAAAAAAATGAACAAAAAGATGCATTCTAATAATTGGTGATGGACATATTAAGTATGGGCTCGGGGCGAACCGACCGGAGAAGGGCGGCCCCGGTTGAGGCCGACCAAGGCCTCGGCCTACGTCCTCGGGCGAGGCCTACGTGGGCCTGGAGGCACAAGATGGCCCCGGGCACTCGCGCGGACCCGGTCAAGGCGCGATCCAACCACCCCACAAGAATAGGGGGGCGGTTGGGAGTGGGAGGCTAGTATAAAAGGATCAATTATTGTCTTGCCTAGGACATCTACTATTTTATTACAACATTTTACCTTGTAACCCTGTTACAATTACTATCAATACAAAGTTGTCCCCGCGACACACATCTTTCCGATCCATTTACTTATCAGATTTAGTGATTCGGGTCTACCCCGGGTTAATTAAATCCATCAATTGTTATAGAGCAATACTTAAGACAATTGCACAATACTATGAAGATGCTATTGATTTAAAATAATCCTACAATCATGTACATTTTAAAAATTAAATAATTGAAACCTCAATTCTTAAAAATTAACAATCCAAAAGCATATATATTGAAATTTTAAAAACATAAAATGCCATAACATTAACTCTAGGTGATATACAGTAAAAGGGGGATACATGCTTGTTGTTGGAGATTATGAGCACAGGAACGGGGATTTTGATGCCTGGCTACGTATGTGGAAATTGAAAGTACCTCCTAAAAGGAAATTATTTCTGTGGAAATTGAAAGTACCTCCTAAAAGGAAATTATTTCTGTGGAAATTAAAGTTTTGAGTGGTGTTCTCCCCACCACAACTAATCTTATTATGAAGAGAGTAGAAATTGATCCGACATGTTCAATGTGCACGAATTATCCCGAATGTACAATGCATGCTTTAGTGTCTTGTGATTTTTCACAGGCAGTATGGCGGGAATCTACATTGTCTATTATGCATATTATGGCTGATTCTTTTGAGGCTTGGTTTCTTGAAATTATGAAAGAACTCACCAATAATCAATTTATTATGGCAGCAGCGGTTCTCTATTATATATGGCGGGCAAGAAACCAAGCGGTATGGGAGCATGCTCTACCGATGCCCAACGAGTGGTGAATGCGGCGACATCTGCGTGGCAAGCGTGGAGCATGGTGCATGGAGGACCAGCTGCGGTGGCACAAACTGTACCCACTGCCACGGCTGGAGGCGGGCTGCCGAGAGTGTACGTCGATGCTGGCTTCCACGCGTCGGACGGAATGGCGACGGCAGGCGCGGCTGTACTCTCAAGCGAAGGGGAGTTTATGGCATGCTTCAATATGCGGTTACCTCATTGCCTGTCCCCATTAATGGCAGAAGCTTTGGCATGTAAAGAAGCATTATCATGGTTGAAGGATAAGGGATTGCTCGCGGTACAATTACATACGGATTGCCGGAATCTACAACACCACTTGACATCACAAGCCACACGGATGCGAACATATATTGGCTATATCATTGATGGATGCAGGACTATTTTGTCATCTTTTAATTTATGTTCTGTTGTTTACATTCCTAGATTAGAAAATCTTATGGCGCACTCATTAGCGTCGCATGCTTTTACGCAGACTCATACGATGTACTGGGATACTATCCCACCAGATTTTATTGCAGCCTATCTCTAATATAATCACCTTCATTGGTGGCTTTCAAAAAGAAAAAAAAAAAAAAAAAAAAAAAAAAAAAAAAAAAAACTGTAGGTGATATGTTAGGAATTAAATATTACGGGTGAATGCCAAGACCTTGTGGTCTAATGGTACCAAGGTTGGACTCCTGGGTTCGAGCCTCAGTATTGACTCTTTGTGATTCACTAGGTTGAGAAAGTAGTTATGACTTATGAACAGATATTACATTATTGTAATAAAGTCGGTAACATTTAAAAAAATATTATATTAGGGGAAATATTATGTGATATCGTAGGAATTATCTATTTGTTCGCCATTATTGCGTGATATTATAGAAATTATTAAATATCTTCCAACAACTGATTTCCCCTCAACAACTTTAACTTCAAATTTTCTTCATCAATTAAGTCAATTAATTCATCCATCGATTCCGTAAATTTGTGACATTAAATTCACCAAATTAAGACTACCAATCGTTTAGAATATTAGCGGCAATTTTAAGGGTGAATTATGGGAGAAAATAATATTTAATGGAAAAGTTAACAGATAATTATATAATTAAGGATAAATTAGAAAATTAAAAAAAAAAATTCTAATTAATCTGAATCATTCATTTGATTAAAAAATTTGACCGTCATTTTTTTTAACCCATTATAGGAATAACTCTCTATGGCTCTTATTTGTATAGTAGATATGAATTTAAAAAATAAAAAATAAAAAATTAACCACAATGTTTCAAGTTGGCCTATTGATTTTATATGATGGTATTGGTTGATAAAGCACTCTGATCTAATATTCCAATTGTGGGTTAAAGTCACCTGGGGCATAATAATACTAGGTAATCAAACTAAGTACTCTGATCTAATATTCAAATTGTGGGTTAAAGTCATCAAACTATTCATTAACATGATTGAAATGGTTCTAATTTATTTAGTAATATGTTTTTACGTCTTTTGTTACCTTTTACACATTTAGTATTAGTGTAGTGATTTATCTTTATCTTAAAGTTGAATTTGAAACTATTCACTAACATGATCAAAATAATTGTAATTTATTTAGTAATATGTTTTCACGTCTTTTGTTACCGTTTACACATTTAGTATTAGTGTATTGATTTATTTTTATCATAAAGTTGAATTTGTAAAATGAAATCAGAAAATTGGAGAAATGAAAAATTGGAGAATTGAGAATGAAAATTAGAAAAATGAAAAAATAAAAAATGAAAAACACTATTGTAAACGATTACACATTTTCACACTAGTACAAAATTGAACATAGAAGATTGATCACAGGCCACCATTGTTGAAAGAATGGTTGCCTAATCTTAGCCTAAAAATTTGCGGTGGCAATTTTGTAAATAAGTGATCAATAATTCACCACCATTGTTAGCTATAATGGTTGCCCATTGTATTTTGTATTTATTTAAAAAAATTTGATTTATATTAGGCAACCATTTCTAATAGAAATGGTTGCCTTAAAATAGAACTTGTTTTATAATAGGCAACCATTTCTAATAGAAATGGTTGCCTAATATTAACCCTAGATCTACTATCTAGATCAAAATCGCATCCCATCAGATCTAAAGCAAATTCATCCACAGTCGCTTCGATCCGCCGTCGCACCAATCGTCTCACCGCCACCGTTGCCACCCATAGCCACAACATCCACCGCCACCACCGTTCACTGCCACCACCTCGACGTCGCGCACCGGCCACCACCGTCGACGCACATCCACCGCGACGGAGGGAGCTTGCGATGGAGGTCTGCGATGCGACACAGAGAGCATGTCTTCTCTCTAATCCCACTCTCTCTCAAAATCCCCTCCCTTCTGCGACGCGACAGGGAGCTTGCAATGGAGGTCGTCAACCGCTCAGATCTAGACGGGTAAGTTTTTAAAATAAATATTTTGTTCGGTTGGTGGTCGATGAAATTCTGCCAAGATATTTCTCATTTCTCTTTACGATCTCTCTCTCTCGCTAGCTCTCGTCCCCTGCGTTCTGGAATTCCGTAGCGCGTAACTTCTCCGGCCGCATGGTTCCGACGAGGATTCGATCGGTTAGCTTCGCAGCTCTTTGTTTGGTTCTGATCGCGATTCCTTTTCTGGCATCGGAAGCTTTGATCGACGGCGAGGATGTCAATCCCCCTTACCCCAAAGCCATATCTGTAAGATTTATCATGCTTTCTCCTTCTCTCTGTTCTTATTGTCATTGATTTTTGTGTAGAAATATCTCAGAAATAGCAAACTGTTGAGGAAAACAGCCCTAATCTGTTGTGTTTCGGCTAGAGTTGGATTTTTTGCAAGTTGGTTTAGTTGTTTCTAGATTAAGTTTAGCTTTTGTCACCGTATGCGTTTTATTATGCAATTCTTAGTCAAATTAGCATTATTAGTTTTAATGCTATCAGTTCTACCAAAATTTATTAACTGTTGGGTGCAGGCTTTTATTTCTCAACTAGTATCAAGTATAGACTCCATAGCTCAACCTACGAAACACCATCTCTCCTATGTGCTTGTTTAAACTTTAGAACAATTGTTACTATTACACTTTTCATTGCTGAGCTTTATCTTTTTTTCTGATTTACACAGGTCAAAAGGTGCATCAATGTCAAAGTACAGAGATTTAGAAGAAGAAACATTTGTATTACTTTGGAAATTGGAGATGATATCCTAAGGTCAAATATTATTGTTCTTATATTGTAATCATTATTGTTATAGTCATTTTGGTCATTACTTTCTTTATTTTTCTAGTTTTACTAAAGCCATCATACTCTCACTTCACTCTGCAATTCATTCTGAAGGTCTGTGAGGTAATGATTGAATAATTGTAGTCTGTAAGTTTGAAATATAGCTGCTTCAAGTCCTTAAGGGAATTCTTTAGCTTATTTTCTCAAACTTTCTAAGGAGATACAGTGAAAGCCAATTTTCACTACATATAATACAACAGGTATTTAATTGTAAATATATTTGACTAATTATATTGTTATATTTCAAATTTTTTATCTGTGACGATTACATTATTTTAAGTTCTGATTATTTTTGTTATATTTGTCTATTACCTCCTAATTTCTATTGTGCCATTCTACACATTTGTGTACCATTAGATGAAAGTATATGTATCTGGTTATAAATAAAATAAGCTTGAGTTCTCTTACTCTGTTTAAGAAGTTTTCAATATTCCCAAATTGAAATCAGACCGAAGTGAAGACTGATTCTGAATTTTTTTTATTACATTCTTGTCTAGACTGTACCAGTTAATCCCAAGCCATTCTTGAACAATTTGACTGGAAAGCCTTGTTAAGTCATGTTATTATTATTATCATTTATTGTTATTAGTTTTATATTAGAATTAGTCAATAAGTTAATTACAGTTGACTAGCCTATTGTGTAGGAGTAGTTTACGTCTATCTCTCTACTTTAGTGTTTCAGTTGTAACCTCTTTCGGTTGGAATGAACGATCACTTTCTCATCTGGTATCAGTAGACCAGGATCCGTTCTCTCTCCACCTTGCAACCCCCACCACCACCGTACCCCCTCCATCCCTCACCAAATATGTCCACTAATTCATCGGAACGGACCGTCACCGCCGATCCCTCCGCCGTGCCGTCCGCCACCGCCAACCCCATGTCAGGCGCGCACCACTTCGTTTCTCTGAAGTTGACGATGCGCAACTTCTTGTTTTGGAGGACGCAATTGCTGCCCTTCCTCCGCGGTCAGGACCTCTTGGGTTATGTGGATGGCGAGATCCCATGTCCGCCATCGGTTATCGACGCGTCTCCGGCCTCCGGCGAGTCGGCGTCCGCCACAACCCCGTCACTGATCCCGAACCCTGCATATAAGGCATGGGTAAAACAAGACCAATCCATAATGTCATTACTCATCTCATCATTATCCGATGAAGTAATGCATTTAGCGGTCGGCCATAGCACTTCCCGGGCGGTGTGGGAGTCGATCACCACGGCTCTGAGCAGCTCCACCCGCGCTCGGTGCCTCAGTCTTCTCGGCCAATTCCACTCCCTTCGCCAAGGCAACAGCTCCGTAACCGAGTATCTAGGCCGCGCACAATTATTGGTTGAAAACATCGCGCTGGCCGGCAGACCCATATCGCTGGACGTACAAAACCTTTTCGTTTTTAGAGGTCTGCGTCCGGAGTACAGGGCTATGGCGTCTTCTCTTGCAGCGGCCGGCAACCCCGTGACTATCTCCCAGATATCCGATCATCTGCAAGCCCAGGAGTTCATTCACTCCGAGGACTTTCCGGGATCGGACGCTGGCTTCGGAGCGGTTCCTGTCGCGAACTACACCGGGCGAGGCAGGCGGAATGATGGTGGACGCGGCTCCGGCAACGGTCAGGGGCGGAACAATGGAAACCGCGGACGTGGAGGCAACCGTGGACGCGGCCGGAATAATTCCCCGCGCTGCCAAATATGCAGGAACCAAGGCCATACGGCCGTGACATGCTACCAGCGGTATTCCGGGCAGTCACAGCCGCAGGCTCACGTCGCGGTGACCGGAGATGACAACGTCTCGGGTGGCTCCGCCGGCTGGTTTCCCGACACCGGCGCCTCGGCCCACGCAACGCCTGACGCCAGCTTGTTGAATCAGACCGAAGAATATTCGGGCGGTGATGTCCTGCGCGTAGGTAACGGGACAGGTTTGACAATTACTCGTGTTGGTCACGCATCTGTATCATCAAATTCCAAACCACTAAAATTTTCCAATGTTTTACTTATCCCTGATTTGTCAGTTCCGTTACTTTCAGTACAGCAATTTACTAATGAAAATAATTGCTTCTTTGAATTTCATAAGAACTGCTTTTTTGTGAAGGATTCCACAACTCGGGCAGTGCTGCTTAAGGGGCCCACACTGGGTGGCCTATACAGACTCCCAGTATCGCAGTCACACTTCGCGTTTCTTACCTCTCGAACAACCTCGGACGTGTGGCATCGGAGACTTGGCCATCCACATGCGAGTGTTCAAAGTCGTGTCCTAAGGTCCTGTCCAGTTTCGACCAATAAAGCTTCCGTGTTGGAGTCTTGCAAATCGTGTCATTTGGGAAAAGCGGCTAGATTTCCTTTAGATAGGGTCCCATTCAGTAGTAATAATGTATTAGATTTACTATATACTGACATTTGGGGTCCATCTCCTGTAATATCATCTAGTGGCTTCAGATACTTTGTACTATTCGTGGATGATTTTTCACGTTTTTGCTGGTTTTATCCCTTACGGATGAAATCGGATATATATAAAACTTTTGAGTCGTTTCGAGTCATGGTAGAACGCCAGTTTTCGCGTTCTATCAAGTCCATTCAATCAGACTTAGGAGGGGAATACCGAAAATTACATAACACCTTTGTCAACCTTGGTATAAATCACCGCCAGTCGTGTGCATACACGCACGAACAAAACGGGCGTGTTGAACGTAAAAACCGGCATATAGTTGAAACAGGCTTGGCCCTACTGGCCGAAGGTTCAGTCCCATTGCAATATTGGGACTACGCTTTTGAAACCGCTACCTGTTTAATCAATTATCTACCCTCCAGTGTCCTACAGTTTCAAAGCCCATATACCCTACTACACAAAGTATCACCCCCATACACCTTCCTTCGAGTATTTGGGTGCCGTTGTTACCCTTATCTTCGGCCTTATAATCGGCACAAGATAGAGTACCGTTCGGCGCCCTGTGTGTTCTTAGGTTACCCGTTGTCCTTTAGGGGATATAGATGCGTTGATTTAACATCGGGGAAAGTCTATATCTGTCGCCATGTGCACTTTGATGAAAATGTCTTCCCTTTTGCAGACATTGACAAACAGGCCAGCATAACAGACATACCACCAGCTCTGCCATGGGCGGCTAGTCCTATTGTAACTCAGACTATGCCAACCACAATGGATTCAGAGTCACCGACTAGTCCTGTACCCCTAGCTCGAGAGTCCCCACCGCCGCTGGCCATTGAAGGGCCTGTGCCGGCTCGAAGGGCTAGGGTTCGGAAAGCTCCAGTCAGGGCAAGAGATCATGTTATGCGGCTACGTCGTATGACTCGGGGAACAGGAGAAGAGTTTCATGCATTGCACACGTCCACTGACCCGACGTGTTATTCACAAGCCATTGGTCACCCACAGTGGCGTGAAGCCATGGACCAGGAGTTCAACGCCCTACTGCATAATCACACTTGGGCGCTTGTTCCAGCAGACCCTAGTATGAATGTGATCGGGTGTAAGTGGGTTTTTCGGACCAAACGCAATGCGGATGGCTCTGTGGAACGCTATAAGGCCCGACTAGTGGCCAAAGGGTTTAATCAGGTAGCTGGCGAGGACTTCTTCGACACGTTCAGTCCGGTAGTCAAACCAACTACCGTCCGCCTGTTATTTTCACTAGTTGTTTCACATACGTGGACTTTGAGGCAACTGGATGTTCATAATGCCTTCCTCAATGGACACTTGGCAGAAACGGTGTATATGAAACAGCCTCCCGGTTATGAAGATCCAGCACATCCAGATCATGTGTGCCATCTTCAGCGCTCTTTATATGGCCTGAAACAAGCCCCGCGGGCATGGTTCAAAAGGCTACATGACTATTTGCTCTCTGCAGGTTTTTCCTCGTCAAAGACAGATGTGTCGCTTTTTCACTTTTCCACCGGGACATCACGGGTATATCTACTTGTTTATGTAGATGATATCATCATGATGGGGAATGATGCACCGTTGATCACGACTCTGCTAAACCGGCTGTCAGACACGTTCAAGATTCGAGATCTTGGCACACCCAGTTTTTTCCTTGGTATTGAAACGGTAAAACTGGATGTCGGCATGATGTTGTCTCAGTGGCGTTACATGAATGATATATTGACTCGTGCAGGCATGTCTGACTGCAAACCCCTCGCTACACCCGCTGCCATGACCCAGGCTGTTACGTCTGCACAGGAACCATTTGAGAATCCTACTCAATATCGGTGCATAGTAGGAGCACTTCAGTACTTGACAATCACGAGACCGGACCTATCCTTTGCAGTGAACCGACTGTGTCAATTCATGCACTCTCCGTCTATGGATCACTGGATACTCCTGAAACGTGTGCTTCGGTATATTAAGGGTACGCTAACCTATGGCCTGCGACTTACCGTATCCAAGTCCTCTGCAATTCATGCCTTTTCTGATTCAGACTGGGCTGGCTGTCCTGTAGACAGGAAGAGTACAAGTGGATACGCCGTGTTTCTTGGGGATAATCTCATCTCGTGGCTCTCTAGAAAACAGCGTACCGTTGCCCGCTCCTCTACTGAAGCTGAGTATAAGGCCCTAGCAGATGTCTCAGCCGAGGTCACGTGGATAGTCTCACTGCTTAAAGAGTTAGGGTTACATGATGCCAAGCCGTCTACGCTGTGGTGTGACAACCTCGGGGCAGCTTATCTCTGCGCCAATCCGATTTTCCATGCCAGGACAAAACATGTAGAAATCGATTATCACTTTGTTAGGGATAAGGTCGCTTCAGGGGATATGCAAGTCAACTTTGTTTCAACCAAAGACCAACTCGCAGATATCTTCACCAAGCCGCTACCCGGACCGCGGTTCGCTCTGTTACGTGACAAGCTCAACGTGCACCCCCCTTGAGCTTGAGGGGGAGTGTTAAGTCATGTTATTATTATTATCATTTATTGTTATTAGTTTTATATTAGAATTAGTCAATAAGTTAATTACAGTTGACTAGCCTATTGTGTAGGAGTAGTTTATGTCTATCTCTCTACTTTAGTGTTTCAGTTGTAACCTCTTTCGGTTGGAATGAACGATCACTTTCTCATCAGCCTGTCATGGTGGAACTCAAGTAGGGGATGGAGTACAAAGGTACTATTCTTCTCATTCTTAAATCTTAATTTAGGTTTTGGAGGTGAGTTATGCCTTTCAACTATTATTATGCTTCCTCATTATTTTACCATCTTATGATCTCTTTATCATGGAACGAAATGGGGAGGTTTGTTTAGGTGTTATCTTGTAATGAAGGCTTAAGAAGAGAAAGGGATTATGAAGAATACTATTTTTTCTTATCTTTTTAACCTAAAAAAATGGGAAAAGGAGGTTTGTTTTAATGATAAAGGTTGAGCCTTGGTGGAATGGTGGATAATCAGATGACTTTTCCTATACTAAGCTGGAAAATGTATTTATAAGCAAGTCAAATTATTGTACTTATGAACTCTACATTTAACTGTTGAATGATGAATATTACTTTTTGTTGGTTTTCTGCAAGGATTGGTGGAATCTGAGGAAGGTTATGTGTAATGAACAGCTTGTTTCATGCATGTACTGTTGCTGCTGCATTATCTAAGACTACCTGTATTGTAGGGAGGAGTTCAATTTGCAAATTCTCAGCTTTCCCTTGGAAGGCGAGTGTCAACCATGATGGAATTAGAAGCTCTAATTTTAACTTGTTTCTGAATAGTGTTTGCATCAGGTTTTGTTCATCTAAAGAGTCTCAGGGAAAGAATTCTCGATCGCGCAAGTCCAAGCCTGCTCCTGCTTCTCCCCCAGTAATGAAGGAAGAGAGAGACGGTTTCTTTGTTGTCAGGAAAGGAGATCTTATTGGAGTATACAAGAATTTGAGTGATTGCCAGACTCAAGTTGGATCCTCGGTAATTAACCTGATTTTATCATCTATCTAGGAGTGCATAAGAGGCATTTTCTTTGTGCTTGTGAAAGAAAACTAAATTGTGCAGTGCATTTGATTATTTATTATTAATGCTGATAACCTGTATTTCATGCACTGTGGCGATTTTTCTGCATATGAGATGTATAGGTTAATTTTGGGTAGTCAATTATAATATAGTTTCTTGTGAGAAAGAAAATGGTTCAGCTATGATAGCTTGGATAGGTGTTGTCCCCGTAATTAGATATTTATAATGGGTCATGGCACGAGGGGCGCAAACAAGGGTATGGGGCATACACATTTCGAAATGGGGAGACGAGAAGTGGTACTCATCATTTTACTGTTTTATTTAGTACTTTCAGGTTGCAATATTGAAATACTAATGTTAACTTTAGACTGTTTTTTTTCTTACATCAGGGGTGGAAGAGACTTCTGGGTTATAATGTTGCATACTTGCATCTATGCATTTCTGTTTGAATTTATATAATCTATTACTTGTTATAGGCAATGTCTAAGAAAGTAATCACAAGATAAGAGTTGGAGAAGAAGCTGAACAATGTTAGGATTAGAAAAGAGGACATGAATAAACTAGTGATGAACTTCCTAGTCACGGAGGGTTATGTGGAAGTAGTAGAGAAATTCAGAAAGGAATCTGGGACAGAACGTATCCTTATATCATCTTTACTTAGTTGCTGTGTACATTTAAGAATTTTGTTTTTCCTTATGAATAACCAGCTGACATAGATCTTGCAACCATTACTGACTGGATGGCTGTGAAAAAGGCAGTACAATGTGGTGATGTTGAGGATGCTATTGAAAAGGTCAATGATTTGAACCCTAAGGTATGCCTTCCTTTCCTTTGTTGTTGTGGTCATTGAACCTTGTTGGAGCCGCATGCTTGATTAAATTGTTATTTTTTTAGAGCTTCTTATTTCATGTACATGTGGAGAAATCTCTTATCATCTTTCTATTAACTTAGTACTTGTTTGGCCCAGCTTATTTTGTGGCTTATCTATTCCAAAAAGTAGGTGGGTCAAATTCTAAAAATATTAAAAGACATTAGGTTAAATAAGAAGAAAAACCCTATTTTTCAAGAAGCAGCAACATGGGAGCTGTTGCCACAAGGCTTCTTCACAAACTCATAATTCATGTTTTTTTTAATCAAGTTGATTCTTGTTTTATTCAATTTCATGTATTCTTTTACTCATCTTTCTGCCTTGTACTTGTCCACATTTGTACTCACCTTTCCATCTTTTTAAAATCCTCCATTGGTCTTTTAAGTTTATTTTGATAATGAATTTGAAACCAGTATATCTAATTGATATGCTTTCTGGTTCTCATTTTGTAAACAACCTATATATGTTGTGGTTTACTGGTTTTAATATTCCTTTTTTTGTTTGTGTTAACAGAAGCCCCAACTTGTCAAAGGAAATATGCAACTATTCCCAGTGGATCAGCAACGTAGTCAAGCTCTTGAAGTCCATGCTGCATCATTTACCTCATCATTTCGAGTGAGAGAAGCTCCTTGCCACAAATCTTTTATTGACTCTGCTACCATATTTTTTGTTATAATTGGTGTTTAATTTAAACAGATGGCAGGAAATGATAAGGGTTCTATGCTCATTTCATTTGCAACAAAGACCTCATATGTAATTTCATTTATTGTTCTTTACAAGTACCGTAGTAATTTGTATTGTTTTAAAGTGTGTTGATGGATAAATTGTATTGTAGAGTAATGTTGATATGGATTTTAAGCTATAATAGGTACATGAATAAAAAAAAATTAGGGATTTTAATTAAAATAATAATTTTTTTTTTAAAAAAAAGTCATTCGCGACCGTTTCTAGCTTAAAACGGTCGCGGATGACTAATTAATAAAAAAAAAAAAAAAAAAAAAACGCGACCATTTCTAGCTTAAAATGGTCGCGTTTTGCATTAATAAATAAATAAATAAATACAATACGCGACCATTCTTTGTTAAGAATGGTCGCGTAGTACTAACAATGCGCGACCATTTCACAATGGTCGCGTAAAGTCGATGTCTTTCCGCGAGCCTCTCATAGGCAACCATTGTACAATGGTTGCCTATTGTCTTTTACAATGGTAGTGTATCTGCAATTCTATACCAGTGTCACAAAATTTCAGATGTGCCATTTCCATAATCTTTATTGCTAGACTGCATAAATTAAAGGACATAACAAACCTTCTTGGAGGATGGGCATGGGTAATCTTTGTTTACTACTATATAAGACATTCATTCTAAGAAATATTTAGGAAATAAATATTGGATTTATATGTATTTTTATTTTTTATTTTAAAAATCAAAGGAAACATATATTATAGCAAATTCGAAATACAATATGGAGGGATAGACTCCCACAAACCAAGGACAGGAAAAGAACCAGTTACACGTGCTAACACATGAACCACGTGATTCGCTGACCTTCTGACATGACGAATCACGATGTTCCCATGTTACAAGCAATTAAACGACATTGCTTAATAACCAAACTAACATATGGCAAGTCTTGTTTACCAGAATTAAAACTAGAACACAAATTAAGACAATCGGATTCAATAAAAAAATAAGTTTTCTGGCCGATTCTTGATCTAGGATAAAGCTTCCTTAAATGCCAAAGCTTCCGCGAGATACGGGTCGTTATATGTATTTGATTTTATTACTTTTTTATTATCGTAATCAATATTACTATAATTTAATAAATAAAGATTGGAGTTATATGTATTTGATCTTATTACTTTTTTATTATCGTAATCAATATTACTGTAATTTAGAAAATAAATATTGGAGTTAAATGTATTTGATTTTATTACTTTTTTATTGTCGTAATCAATATTTACTGTAATTATATTATAGAATTTTTCTATATACATATTTATAAATATTATGTGTATATACAATGTATTATACAATCATATAAGGAAATACATACATCCGATTAGAGTTTAAACTACTTACTCATACAAAATTTAAAATTTACATTTTTTATTGATTTTTTATGTATAATTCTCTTAGTTAGTATTCATATTTTTAGAATTATAATATATATGAAATACAATTAGAAATAAATCAACTTAATTATGTGATTTTTTTCTATAAATTTATCTAAATATGTACCTGGTTAGTGGTTATATAAAAAAAGTCAATAAAGTCGCTTGGCGTTACAGTATATAACCATCCTTCATTCATTCACTCACCCACACAACAACCTGCGATTACGACAAAATTATTATTAAAGAAAAAAAAAACCCAAAAGATGATAGGGTGGGACGACATATACAAGGTGGTGGTGGCCATGGCGCCGCTCTACGCAGCGATGGTCTTAGGTTACGGTTCAATTCGGTGGTGGCACATGTTTAGACCCGACCACTGTGGCGCCATTAACCGCTTCAACTGTTTCTTCATCCTCCCTTTCTTCACCTTCCATTTCATGTGCCAAGTCGACCCCTACAACATGAACTATCTGTTCATCGCCTCCGACGCGGTGGCGAAGGCAATGGTGGTGGCGGCGTTGGTGATATGGGCTAACTTCGTCAAGAATGGAGGGCTAGACTGGTCGATAACCACCTTCTCCTTGTCCACCCTCACCAACACCCTCGTCGTCGGCGTGCCGCTCATGCAGGCCATGTACGGGAAGCTGGGCTACGACCTCGTCCTCCAGGCGGCGGCGATTCAGGCGTTGCTGTGGTTCACGATGCTGCTGTTCGGGCTAGAGTTCCGGCGGACGCGGTTGGTGCAGATTTCGGCCGCCGCGGATAATGCGCGGCCGTCAATTGAGATGGGGAAAGATCTCGAGGGAAATGCGGAGGGCGGTGAAACTGAAACCGCCGCCGCCGCCGCTGAAACGCCGGCGGCTCCGACCAATGTTGGGCCGTCGTCCGCGTCGTTGATGAAAGCTGTTTGTTTCAAACTTTCCAAGAACCCTAATACTTTTGCATGTTTTCTTGGTCTGATTTGGGCACTCATAGCTAATAGGTATTCTCGAATCTCAATGCTGATCAACGCCAGTACGTTTTACACGAACTCGAGTATAATCTGGATACTATAAATTTTGTTTAAAAGACACTAGTACTAATCATATTGATATTTCATAATTTTTTATAGAGTAAATACCAGCAGAGGTCCTCTGATTTTGGTGGCACTGTCACTTTTAGTCCTCAACTTTAAAATCAATCACTCTTAGTCCTCTTATTTTTTGTTTCTAGCCATCTATGGTCCTTCCGTTAAACTTGACCATCTAATGCTGTTTTCTCAAGGATAATTCAGTCATTTCATAATTAATTTATTAATTATTATGTTTGCCGAGTCATACCGAGATATCCCGACATCGTTTTGGCACAACCTTCGTACCAGCTTTTGTACGCCATTTTGATTCACGGGCTGGTTTTGTACACGTTAATAGCTGGGAAACTATTGTTTGACTATTCTGATGAGGAAATTAAACATAATAATTAATAAATTAATTATGAAATGACTGAATTATCTTTTAGAAAACGGCATTAGATGGTCAAGTTTAACGAAAGGACTATAGATGGCTAGAAACAAAAAGTAAGAGGACTAAAAGTGGTCGATTTAAAAGTTAAGGACTAAAAGTGGCAGTGCCACCAAAGTCAGAGGACCTCCGCCGGTATTTACTCATTTTTTATATATAAATTAATTTAAGGTGATTAAATTGTTGAATTTAATGTCAGGTGGCATTTAACTATGCCTAGCATTGTAGACGACTCTATCTTGATCATGGCCAAGGCAGGCGGTGGTATTGCCATGTTCAGTACAGGTAATTAATCACATCATACCAATAATTATGTTTCAGTTGTGACAGATTACTAGCTAGTTACCTAATAGTATATTCACAATTTTTTTATATAGATGAATTCTTTAGACAAATGTTTAAAAAAAAAAAAAAAAAAAAACTGATTGGTGGAGGAAAAACGGTGCCACTAACGACACAGTTACTCCCAAATTGAAGAACGGCATCGTATTGGACCCGTGTCCACCTTGCAAGGTAGATACGGGTCCATAGCATAACAATTGGTTAACCTATTAGTTGGGTAATTATAACATTTCAAGTTCGAGTCCAATCACTTGTCAACTATGGACAACTTAAGTTGTTTTAGGTCTTTATAAATTAGTGCTTGTCCAGTGCACAACATCAAATAGTGGTCAATAAAAGACTCTCCCGGTTAAACATGCCAGGTTTTTCTAGTGTGATTTTATATAAAATGTTAATTCCTCTCGCAGATAATGACGGCAGATTTCTCACCTTAACCAAAATATTATATATATATATTCCATGTCATTGCGAACATGTTCACCAATGTTGTTAATTAGCTGCATTTTCCCTAATTAATAATCTTTAATTTTTTTTTTTTTTGCATGTTTTATAGGGCTTTTCATGGGGTTGCAAGACAAGATAATATCTTGCGGTGGGGCTTTAACCGTGTACGGTTTAGTTCTCCGGTTCCTAGTCGCACCGGCTACCTCGGCGATCGGTGCCGGATTGTTACGCCTGCACGGTGACGTCTTGAAAATAGTTATAGTCCAGGTAATTGATAGACAACAATATAATATTAATTCAAGTAAAAAACAGAATAAGTTTTTGTTAATTAATTAATGTGATTGATATTCTTCTATATATGTACAGTCTGCGTTACCGCAAGCTGTGGCGGCATTCATTTACGCCAAAGAATATGGACTGCATGCTGACGTTCTCAGCACAGCGTAAGATTTTTCATTAAATAAAAATATTTAAATTTTATTTCAAAATTTATAATAATTCTTCCAAAAGGCTGAACCCCAACCCTACAAAATTTATAATAATATATATACATGTGGGGAATTTTAATGTATATTTTTCTTTGTTTTAATTTGTGCAGGATTATCATTGGCACCCTCCTTTCTTTACTGGTGTTGATCGGATATTACGTTATTCTTGAACTCTTACCTTAATTAATATCTTTATGGGACATCCTTAATTAAAATCTGTAAGGGACATTTTCAAGAGATGTAACATTACCTAGATTGTAAAATCAATGTTTTATTATTTTTTTTATATGAAATTACTAATTAAAGGTATTTGTGACAATAGCTTATTACAGTGGTAGCAGTTGACTAGTTGATGACCAACAACAGCACTAGCAATAATAATATAAGTAATATATGTAATATAGTGTTGGAAAAAGGAGTTTTATTTGACAAAATGAAAGCAACTTTTGTTTTGCTTAAAATGTCTTCTTTTTTTTTTCTCTCTAAATAAAAATTGATGGAGATATTAATATTGTAATAAGGATTTTTTTTTTAAAAAAAAATGAGTTGTAAGGTAATAACATATTCAATCAACCCCACCCGGGCCCGTCAGAGCATCTGGGAGGTTGTAAATCATGGTAACTCACAGAGGCTAGACATCTACTTACTACGCACAAGAAGTCCCCCCTCACTTTGAGAGGTTGCTCCCACACTGTTGCTGGCTGGTGAGACTCGCACTACAAGAAATTTCACATTTAGTGACAATAGAAGTTGTCACCAAAACTATCGATTTAGGTCACTATTGAAATTAGTGACCAATTTTTGAAGTCGTCACCTGTCGTCACTATATCCTCCGTCACTATTGTAGTAGTGACGACTTTTAGAAAACTGTCACAATTACTGCAGACTTTTGTGACAATGTATACGCTCACTAAAAGTAGTATTTGAGTGATTATAATAGCGGTCACAATAAATGTACATTTTGTGACCAAATATGTTATTACAAAAATTGATCTAGTGACAACTAAAGTCGTAACAACAATCCAATTTCTTGTAGCCATCATCTTCGTCACTAATATCTTTAAAAATAGTGGCAGTGTATTTGTCACTAAAATACTGAAAATTAGTTGCAAAATTTGTGTCACTAAAATAAGTTGAAATAGTGTTACTATTGTCAATCTTGATGTTTTTATAAGTGACCATTACTTGGTCACAATTTTTTATTTTCAAATAATATTAGCCAAATCCACACAATATAAAATTATTTATTTCAAAATCTTGTGATAATTAAATGTTTTAATTTAATTATTATATCGAATAAAATAATTCATTTAACAAATGTTACTCGTCAAATTAAAATATATATTAAAAAAAAAAAAGAAATCATTGTCAAACAAATATATATCGTAAGAAATACAATAAAATCCAAATAAAAGCTTTTTAAAATAAAATATCTTTATTATTCTTCACTTGAGGTAGTTGATGGATATCCATTGCTTAACATATTTTGAAGCCCTTGATTGCTTGTTAAGTGAACAAAAAATTTCTTAATTTCAACAGCTTGTTTCTCTAAAGTGCTTGTGCGATTTCTTTAAATTTTGAAACTTTTTCTTCAAAATTCTTTTCACACTTGTTTGAAGCTTCTATGGTCCTCTTTGCTAACATGGACAAAATCAAATAGCTTCCTGGGGATTAAAAGAAAAAAAGAGATTAAACTTAGCCTCAGCTCCAATGTATTATGGTTTCGCACCAATTGAAAATAACATAAATAATGGAGTTGAACAGTTGCAAAAGAGATATCTTTTTCAACGAGATAAGAAAACATATTATTAATGAATGCAGTATCAATTTAAAAAAAAAAAAAAAATTGCAGCTGAATGCAGCTATTAATAATGAATGAATTGAAATCAATACCTAGTTCACACCAATTTACTTGACACCAACTTGAATGCAATTCTAGTGGCAAACATTAATTACAACATAACTTCACACCATATTCATTTATTTAAGTATAGTAACAAAGTCATTGCAACAACTAATTACTCGTCACAATTCTCATAAATTAATGACAAAACTTGAAATCAACACAATTATTGTCACAATATAGTACTTTTTGTTACGGAATTATAGAGCGTCACAAATATTTGTAACAATTTTATCACAAAAAATGACAATATTAGTGACAATAGTTTTTTTTTTCTCACAATTGTTTCTCATTTCTAATGGTACTAACCAATTGTATTTTTATTGACAAAAAAAGTTGTCACAAATATTATAAACAAGAGTGACCAACAATTATTTGTCACAAAAAGTACAAAAATTTGTGTCCACATTATATTTTGTCACAATTACATTCGTTCACGCTATAATTATAATGCCGCCAAAATGCACATACATTTAGTGACAATAAATAGTGACAAAGTATGTTACGACACTATTATTCTAGTAATAGTGACAACTTATTCGTAACAAATACTTACTTGTCACAATTACCATACTATCAGTGACAAAAAAAAGTTATCACAATTATCACACACAATAGTGTCGAATTATTTGTTTGGTCACAAAAAGAGTATTATTTGTGATTAAATTACGAATTGTCACTAAATATTTTTATTCTTTTAGTGTCGATCCCTGATCATTCTTTTTAACTTTCACCGTATGACCAGTTGAGCTGTCTAGGGGAATAACATATTCAATTCATGGGTTAGCGCATGGTGTTATGGGAGAGACACTTTTGATCTATCAAGAGTTGTTGTCACGTACTTTTCAAAAGGTTAATTTACTTCAATTTGCCCCTTGAGGTTTAATTGATATTATTTATAAGTGTAGTATTAGTACAGGAGGGGTTGGTAACACTGCTCATTTAGAAATTAAATTAAAACCGGTATTAGACAATAGAAAATCTAAATTTAAAAATAATAAGAAATAATATTAAAGAAAATAATGAAAGAAAAAAGAGTTAGAGTTAGCTTGACCAAAAATATATAGTAAACAAGATGTAAAATGGGACAAAGAAGTAAGTATTTAGTGGTTTACATTTTTGTATTCGTTATTTGGATGGGATATGATATTACTAACTCTAGTTAACTATGTTTTATAAAAATAACTATAATGGGTCGGACAATCCCAGACAAGTGTGGGAGTCAACTATTGGCGGCCATCTTGATTTAATAAAAAATAGTGATACATATAACATATTTACATATGTATTAAATTCATTATTACTTTAGAACTCATGAACCAAAAGTGTAATTCTTCTATTGATTTTCATAACAATTTCACACAAATTAAAATAAGGATTAAACAAATAATTTTTAAAATTTCGTTTTCTTTTAAAATAATCAATGGTAACTATATGGACCCTGCTAAACGAAGAATACCAGTCAAGTGAAGGATTTCTAGCTTCTCTAGTCTCCTAGCAAATATTTTAAAGGGTGAATCAACGATTTGGTCCCTCAGTTATTAGCGACTTGTCAATGTAGCTCCTCAATCGCGTATTCATCGATTTGGTCCCCGAAAATAATTGTTTTTCGTCAATTTAATCCCTATGGCCGTATTTCGTCAAGAATCAGGCGAGAGCTCCAATTTGCCCTGGGCATTCTGGTCATTTCTTATTCTCTTAGTCTATTCTCCATTAACTCTGACCAAGCTTCGCCGGAGAAGCTCAAGCTCGTCGGAGGGAGCTTCATCTCTTCTCTGCTCGTCGAAATGAGCTCACCACCGTATATCCTCCGCGCGAGCGTTCAACTCCGACGATCGCACAACTCCGTCGACCACAACCCGCTGTGCCGACCAATACTGCTGTTGTCGGCGCCGTCGCTTGATGAACAAAAAATGTGGCCGCCTATATTCACCGCTGCTTGGTACGCGTACTGATCGTCCCCGTCGTCCACCGACCTCATCCGCACGCACTGGAACGCCGCCGTCAGGCTCACTTCCGCCGGAAGATTCCCCATTTCTAACCCTAAACATCAAAAACCAAATAAATTAAAATGTAAAATCCACCCTCTATTTCAGATTTCAACATTGCCCAGACAGATAAAAAAAACAACGATTTCCTTTCTTTAATTCGTCTGGGGATGAGAGAGAGAGAGAGAGAGAGAGAGAGAGAGAGAGAGAGAGAGAGAGAGAGAGAGAGAGAAGAAGAAGAAGAAGAAGAAGAAGAAGAAGAAGAAGAAGAAGAAGAAGAAGAAGAAGAAGAAGGTGAAAGGAAACCATCCAAAAAAAGTAAAGCTTGATGGGTTTTACTATTTATTATTGAGTGTAAAGGGTTAACTTCAAATCTGATCACGTACGCAATAATCTTGGATTTAATTTCTTGAGCAATATAATAAGATTGGGGGGTTAAAAATTTGCAGAATTTAGGATTAGTGAGAAAATTACCGGCAGGTGTGGTGGGAAAACGAGCAGAAACAAGAGATGATGAATTATTAGTGGATGGATCTTCTCTATGCCTTTAGAGGGTTAATTATCGACGAGCAGAAGAGATGGAGCTCCCTCCGGCGAGCTTGAGCTTCTCCGGCGAAGCTGGGTCAGAGTTAATAAAGAAGAAGGCGTGAAAAGACCAAAATGCCCAGGGCAAATTGGAGCTCTCGCCTGAGTCTTGACGGAATATGGCCATAGGGACTAAATTGACCAAAAACAATTATTTTCGGGGACTAAATCGATGAATACGCGATTGAGGGGCTACATTGACAAGTCGCTAATAACTGATGGACCAAATCGTTGATTCACCTCACCCTATTTTAAATATCATTTTTATTTATGAAAGAGTTAATACCCATTTTGGTCCCTCAACTATTAGGTAATGCACAATTTAGTCCCAAACTATTAAAAGTATCCAATTTAGTCCTCTAAGTTGTAAAATCATACCCAATTTGGTCCTCCGTTACAATTGTCATCCATCCACCATTATAAAGAGGGACAAAAACATCCTTTTATCTAAAGTCGAGGGTCCGAAATTGGTATTAACTATTATTATTTAATAGTCAAGGGACCAAATGGGTATTAACTTTATTATTATTATTATTATTATTATTATTATTATTATTATTATTATTATTATTATTATTATTATTATTATTATTATTATTATTATCCAAAAAAATTATTATTATTATATTTGATATTGGTACAATGTCTCCTACCACCATATTACTTCCTATTATTTAAAAAACTAAAATGTACACACACACACAAAAAAAAAAAAAAAACATGGGCGGTCTTTCTTTCAATTTTTTTTCCCTCTCCTGAGGCCCACAAAAAAAAACACTATCTCTCCGGGGTTCAAAATTTATCTCCTCCTTCTCTATCCTCCAACTCATATTGGACCCCACAAAAAATCATAGATGGGGTTGCTCATAGTTTAATTTTGTATATCAAGACTAGGGGAGTGCAATCGGTTAACCGAACCGTTTTAATCAAAATTTTTAAAACTTTAACCGTTAACTAAACGGAATTTTGTATTACTGAATTAACTTAACAGAAATTTTTTTCAGTTAATCGGTCGGTTAAATCTTAAAAATAATACATATAATAATAAATCTAATTAAAATAATACATATAATAATAAATCAATAAGAAAATATACAAAAACAATACCATAACAATATCACAAATTTATAGGGATTTTACATATTATATATATATATATATATATATATATATATATATATATATATATATAAATTTTGGTTAAGCGACAATTTCGAACCGAATTAACTAATTGTTAACCAAAATTTTAAAAAAACTTTAACCATTAACCGAGTCGAAAAAGTTTGGTTAAAACGGTTAACTGAACTTTAATTTGTCGGTTCGGTCGGTTAACTAAACATTTACCGAAGTTTGCACACCCCTAATCAACACAAGCATGTGGATCTTACGTACTTTCACAAGATTTCTTTCAAACAATCCAAGTCCGTCCAAGATCACAATAATTTCACTGCAAATCAAATCATCAAAAGATATCATTATGTTCCGAAAGGACTAAAGAGTGGTCAAGTGAGTGGAGCACTATTTGAAGATCATTATAGAATTCGATTTATGTCAACACTCTCCCGATTTTTGTGCACATATAAACTAATGATTGCGAATTTTTTTCGTCACCAAAAAAAAAAAGAAGCAATTATATGGTGGCGGGGGACATTATCCCAATATCATCAACAACAACAATAACAACAACAACAACAACAACAACAACAACAACAACAACAATAATAATAATAATAATAATAATAATAATAATAATAATACCCATTTTGGTCCCTCGACTTTAGATAAAAGACGATTTAGCCCCTCTCTATAACAGTGGATGGATGACAATTGTAACGGAGGATCAAATTGGGTTATTTTACAAGTTAGAGAACTGAATTGAATACTTTTAATAATTTGAGACTAAATTGCAAACTAATTAATAGTCGAGGGATCAAAATGGGTATTAACTCTTTATGAAAATAGTATTCGCAAAGGGAATAATTATTAATAGAAAATTTACATTAAGAAGGCTTCTTCTTCCAAACCATTATCTATTTGTCTGTTTGGATGAAGAAAATAAGCACTACCATAATAGTGCCATAATTTAAAAAATAACGTATGTATGTCTTCCTTTCTAGACCTATAGGCTGGTTGGATGATGGAGGACCAATCATCCTCCAACCTTCGCCAAAGCTAGGAAGGGATTAGATTACATGTGTCAAGTCAATAAAAGCATTCCACTTCATCAATTTAGAAGTGTAACATATTGATTACTGGTAACAAGGAGGTCATCAATTGCCTTTTCTTCTTTTTCAAGTTTAACGACTTATTATTAATTTGAAGTTTTTTGGAGTTAATACACAAATTGCATTATTCTAATAAAAATTTTGAGGACTTATTTCACATTTTTTTATTTTAAGTATTCTTTGATTGAGTGGATAGTAAGTGTAAAAGAAAAATAAATTATTTTGAATGGCCTAGCCTTTATAGCATAGAGGTAGTGCATTCGCTTCGTAAGTGAAAAGTTGTGAGTTCAATCCTCACTAAAGGCTTTTACCAACTTAGTGACTATACTATTTGGGGAAGTAATTAACCATAAAATCTAATATTCCAATTGTAGGTGATTAAAGTCACTTGGGGCATAATAATAGGTAATCAAACTATTCACTAACATGATTGAAATGGTTGTAATTTATTTAATAACTAGTTTTTTTACGCGTAAGTAATTAACGTCACTTGGGGCATAATAATAGGTAATCAAACTATTCACTAACATGATTGAAATGGTTGTAATTTATTTAGTAACTAGTTTTTTTACGTGCAAAGATAATATAATGTCCAATGATTATTTTTAAATAAGTATTTAAAGTATATCAATACAATATTATATAGGAGATGTTCATGTATAGGTAAATAAATGTTGAATTTGTTTATTTAAATAGGTAATTTAAAGTATATAAATGCAAGATAATATATGAGAGATTGATTGTAAATGTCACTAAAATAAATGCTTGCAACTTTGTAATAAATACTATTTTCGGTTTAAATTTCTCTAATTCTTCTTAATTCTCTTTTTGGTAGCATTATCATCGTCTTCATCTTCAGTACATGTCATTTTTTCTATTGGTAGTGTGCCATGTGCAATTGGGTTACTGGTGGTAGCACAGAGGGATTTATTATGCAATGAGATTATAGTGTATTAAGCTTTATGTTTACCTTGCTGTGTATATGACTAGAATCTTAGTTATACTATTTCAACCAATTAAGTCCCTAACTTTATAATTTTAACACAATTTGGTCATCTGTCTATTTGACCGTTTGTTGACTGTGATTTTTGAGGATATATATGTAATTTCATTGTCCATCGTCGGTTTTTTAAGGTTCTGGTTGCATTTCCAGACCGCACTGTTACATTTGAATCCACTGCCGAAAGCAACCTACCAAATCCGGTCGCCTTTCTTCATCCTCCCTTTGGATTCAATGTAGTTGAGTTCATACTAGAGCGAAGAAGACGACGTATTTCCGAACCAGTGCAACGTCATCCTGGAGGCCTCCATGTGCTCCGACGAGAGTTGAAGGTTCTTCTGGAGATCGTCGATCACAGTCAACAAATGGTCAAATAGATGGAGGACCAAATCGTGTCAAAATTACAAAGTTAAGGACTTAATTGGTTGAAATTGAAAGTCGATGATCAATTTGTGAATTTAGCTATAGTCGAGGGACCATTTTGGGTATTTACTCTTGTATTTATGATCAACAACTTTGTAGTTAGGTCGCGCAAGTCTGACAATGATGTATGAACAATTTTGTCCGATAAAAAAAATAATAGCATAATATTTGTAAAGTAATGTACAATTGTACCATTATAAAAATACATACAAAAAAATATTAATACCATAATGATCTAAATCATTCAAATAATGCAAAAGCATAATTAAAATATTAAATTTTATTCTAAATAATCAAAAGAAGATTAATTAAATGAGAGAAAAAAAAAACAAACAAACAAACTTAACCTATTTTTTTTTTAATGCAAAAAAAAAATGATTTTCAAGTTCCTAATTTATATCTTTAATCCTCAACTTTGAATGTTATGTATTTAGTCGGGTTAATTATTTGACCAAACTTTAATTGGGATGAGTTTCGAACCTAAGACATTTCTCATAGAAATTAATAAGTTAAGAATAACAAATAGTTAACGGAATATTCCGTTACTATAGTTTATACTAACGAATTTAGGGTTATTTAAGGGAGAAAATAATATAATAGATGATAAATGAGAAAAATTATTTAAAAATATTAAAATCAAAATAATATGAACCTGATGGAATAATATAATAGTGCTATATTATTATTATTATTATTATTATTATTATTATTATTATTATTATTATTATTTATGAGGGAAGATGCAGTCAGAGAAGAAAGAGTCAGGCCAAGAAAATAGGAACATTACGTGGCCTTAATATTAGGGGAGGTTACAACTTGAGAAAGGTGATATTATATAAAGGCTCAGGAAAACAGAGGAGGCTCACGTCAGTCTCAAATATAAAATCTTCTCTTCTCACTACTACAGAAAAATGATTTAACGTCGCCATTATAACGTCGGTTTTTCGAAAAACCGACGTTAAATATTTAAATTTAATTTTTATTTTTTAAAAAATACATATGACGTCGGCTTTTAGGTACAGCCGACGCCGTATCTATAATATAAATAAAAAAAAATAAATATAGTATACGACGTCGGCTATTTATAAAGTCGACGCCGTATATCCTATAAAAAAAAGAATAAAAAAATATAGTATACGGCGTCGGCTACGTATATAGCTGACGCCGTATACTCGAATTAAAAAAATAAAAAAAAATATGTATATATATAGTATACGGCGTTGGCTACGTATATTGCCGACGCCGTATACTCGAATAAAAAAAAAAAAATATATATATATATATATATATATATATATATATATATATATATATATATATATATATATAGTATACGGCGTCGGCTACGTATATAGTCGACGCCATATACTCATTTAATACCTAATAACAAAATCGAAGACAGATCAGATCAACGCCGCGTCTCATTATCGTCTCATCGCCTCACCGCCACCAAAACCCTCCACCACCGCCACCGTATACTTATCTCCACCACCGCCACCGTATATTCAGCTCCACCACCGCCACCGTAGACAGATCAGATCTCTCTTCGATGCCTCGACGCTCGACGCTCGCCGCTCGACGCCTCGCCGTTCGCTGCCTCGCCACTTGCCGCTCGCCGGTCGTTGCCTCGCCCGCGCTGCCTCGCCGCCGGACGCCGGACGGCATCGATCTGATGCATATACGGCAGGTACGTATGTATGTATATATATATATATATATATATATATATATTATATTATATTATATTAAAAATGGTTATATATATATATATATATATATATATATATATATATAATTAATCTTTTATATTTTTTGAATTTTGAATTTTATAAATTATTATTGTGTATATTTCAAAATTTTAGGAATAATTGTGTATATATTTTTGATTTTATACGTTATTGGGTAAATTATGAATTGTTGTGTGTGTATATGTGGAATTTTATGAAATATTGTTTATATATTATTGTGTATATTTCGAAATTTTAGGAATAATGCTACTTATGCTATAATATTAATATACACATCACTAATCACTAATACTATAATGCAGAAGGAGTTGAGTTTACTTTAGGGGGTCTGATCCAGTGCAAGATTGTTAGAATCTAGATATATAGCACTCTAGTAGGGCTTATTATGAGGACAATGGTTTAATTAAATATAATCTAAATTTATTTTGAAAATTATGACAACCATTAATTATAAAATTTCTAAATTTATTTTGGAAATTTCTTACATTTGCATCTTTATTTAGGTAAAGAATCATTTGTTGAAAATCGAGATTAAATTGGCTATAAAGTTAGCAGCCCTATTACTAGTGTGTAGGTCAGACGATGCTACATCCAATTTAATATGCAACTAGTAGCAATTTACCATAGATTATATGTATAATTGTTAGGAGAATATTACATTTAAATTATCAAGTCTTTTTTTTAAAATAAATGTTGAGATTAATATTACTAACTATTTTCATAGGGTGATAAGGTATTGGCTCGATCCTAAATCAACTCTGAAAAATATTTAAAGTCACAAAATACTCTGTATGAATGTTGGTGTGTCTGACCTATTCTCACTTTCTCTTTACATTAAACTTTTCTGCTTTGCTTACTTAAAAAAAAAAAAAAAAAAAAAAAAGAAACTTTTCTGCTTTGCTACTTCGAAAATATTTGATTGGTTTATTTTTTGTTAGGCGTCAATCGGGTTTGACTAAGTTCAGTCCTTGCTGCGCTCCTCCTCCACTGTTCTTCGCCGGTCTCGGGTACGCAATTTGTCTATTGTGTTTAGCAAGATTCAATTCACATTGTGTTTGACATGTTCTTTGGTTAGTTAGGATGTATAAGAAAGCATCTAGAATTGACAAATGGTTATTATTATTATACCTAGATTGCCTTGTACGTATTATTATAATATATTTTTATTATATATTATATTTACTTATTTACGTATAACTAATAAATTACTTATTTGTAGTGAGCATTGGATGCTGATGGCGATTTGTCCTAGATTAAATGAAATTTTTTGGTTTGATTCACTTGGTCATGGGCCGCGTGAAGATATTAAACATATAATGGAAATGTATGTAAATTTATATAATGAATTAATAGTTATTATTAAAGTAGTGATGCCAAATATTTACATATATTTTATGTCTTATATGAATAGGTGTATGACTGCAACAAGCATGATGAGTGGAAAGAAACAATCTCGTCCAACGAAATGGACTACATGTTTGGTAAGTACTTCTTTCACTTTGTAAATCATGCAAACTTATTGTTTTTTATTACTTTTTTTTATAATTTTATTGTAATTCAAATGTAGTGTGCTATACAAAAAGGAAGCACCGAATGTGGTTATTATGTGATGAAATTCATGTGGGAAATTGTTTCCAACAACCTAAGCAAAGGAATGGATAAGGCAAGTAATTTAATAATACATATTTCTTCTTCAAATGTTGTTTAAAATATTTGCTTATTTATTATTATTATTTTTTTTTTTTGAACTTTGTAGATTTTGGAAAGACAAGGACGATTGCCCTACAACAAACAAGAGATTGATGACGTTAGAAACAAATGGTCTAAGTTTCTTATTGATGAATGGGTTAATAAAACGTTAATTTGATACTAGTTTATGTTTAAAAACTACTTTGTGTTTATTGGTTTGATGTTAATTAGTAGTTTTGTTGCATTGTGTTATTTATACTAATTTTAGTTTTAGTAGCTTAATTAGTTTCATGTTTAGTATGTAGTTTGAATTAGTTGATGTTGATGTTGAATGTAACTAGCTGCACAGGTTCTGATTGCACAGCAGGTTTGGCTAGAAAGCATAAAACGTTTCCAGTATAAAAAAAAAAAAATTAATACATACGACGTCGGCTATTGGGCTTAGCCGACATCGTATAAATATATATTATTTAATATAATGATACGACGTCGGCTAATAGCCAATTAGCTGACGCCGTATCATTTTAAAAAAAAATTAAATAGATACGACGTCGGCTATTGGGCTTAGCCGACGTCGTGTGTGTGTATATATATATATATATATATATATATATATATATATATAATTTAAAATACTGATACGACGTCGGCTAATAGCCAATTAGCCGACGTCGTATCATTATTTTTTAATTTTAAAATACGTACGACGTCGGTTAAATAACCGACGTCGTTTATTTTCTTACAACGTCGCTTTAGTCGACGTCATAGGATAGCCAATGTTAAATGGGGTCATTTAGCCGAAGTTAAAGCTATTTTCTGTAGTAGTGTCTACATATATTCTTCTTTCTTCTTCCATATATTTCATGGTCATGGCCTTACCTGTGTACATGTACTACACCTACAACTTAGTGGATTATGGCTTGGCTGAGCCCAAAAAGGCTCGTGGTTTTCACCGTATTGATTTCCACGTTAAATATCTTGCGTCATGCCTATTTATTTCTTATTTATTGATTCCCTGCAATCCTTTTATCATTCATATTTTCTTATTTTCTTACGAAGATTGTTGATTCATATAAATATATACCTTGGGTCATATTTCTGGATCAATTTTCTCCATCAGAACCATTTATTTTAAGAAACGTACAATTACTTGGTCTAATATTATTGACTCTTATTAGATTTGTAAAGATATGAAGATTAGAAAACTAGATAAATGAAATATTATATTGAGAAATGAAAAACACAAAATTGTAAACGGTCATACATTTTCAAAAAATTTCAGATGTGCCCTTTCCATAATCTTTATTCCTAGACTGCATAAAGGAGATAACAGACCTTCTTGGAGGATGTGCATGGGTAATCTTTGTGTGACGCGGTAATGAAGCAGTGAATTTGGAGCTTCACACAAAGATTCATTTACGAAGAATTTGGCAAATTCATAGCACACAAACCGAGGGCAATATAAGAGCATTCCTCCGACAATAATTAAGATTGAGTTAATACCCAAAATCGTCCTCGACTATAGTGATTTTTCTCAATTTCGTCCTAAACGACTTTAGTGACCTAATATCGTCCTAGACTTTTGTGTTTCGCTCAATTTAGTCCCAGACTTTTGTATTTTTGCTCAATTTAGTCCCTCATTTGTTATTCTGTCCATTTGGTGTTAAATAAATAGACAATTCCGTAATTTTAATATTAGCATCTCTTTACTCATAGACATGTGAACTGCGAAATCATTTTTTTTTTTTTTTACGAATTACTCCCAGAATTACTCTTAAAGCTGAGAATATAAAATTTGATTTGCAGGTCCGGGAATAATTCTGGGTGTAATTCGTACAAAAAAGATAAATTTCGCACTTCACAAGTTGAAAGTAAAGAGAGATCAATATTGACATTACTAAATTGTCCATTTATTTAACACCAATTTGGCGGAATAACAAATGGGAGACTAAATTGAGCGAAACACAAAAGTCTGGGACGATATTAGGTCACCAAAGTCGTTTAGGACGAAATTGAGAAAAATCACTATAGTCGAGGACGATTTTGGGTATTAACTCAATTAAGATTGATAAGAATCGTACAACGTAACTCAACAAATTCTCTCTGGTACTTCCGGGGCCAATCCGGCCGGAATGGGTTAGATTTAACTTCAATTCGAGCTAACCTGTCTATTTGGTGATATGGGCGAACTTCGTCAGGAATGAAGGGCTAGACTGCTCCATAACCACGTACCATCGTGTGCGGTGGGGCTTTAACCGCGTAATGTTTAGTTCTCCCTTTCCTAATCGGACTGGCTACCTCAGCGATGGGTGCCGAATTATTATGTCTGCACGGTGACATCTTGAAAATAGTTATAGTCCAAGTAATTGATAACTATAACTATTTTCAAGACGTCACCATGCAGACCTAACAATCCGGCACCCGATTGCCGAGGTAACCAGTCCGATTAGGAACCGATCAACTAAATTGTACATTGGGCATTATCTCAATCGCACAAGTGAAAAATTAGTAAATCTATAAAAACGTGATGAAGAGCGACTATGGCTAAATTTGAACGATCTGGTTTGAATTGAACGTGATACTATAAAATTAGAATCGAAACTATATGTACCGTTTTGGTTTTGGTCTTAATTGGTTTCCATAATATAAGAACCAAAATCACCAATTCGATTCTATTTAAACTGGAAAAATAAATAATAAATAAGTAATTTTGAATTTGAAATTACATCGTGCAAATCCAAATTGCTGTTATTATTGTTGTTTAATTTAAAATTCTAAATATTTGATTGAAAAGTTTTTTTAGAATTAAAAATTTTATTGAAAATTTGAACTTGGATAATTTCAAAAATAGAAATTATTAGAAGACTAAAAAAAGTTCGAAAACCGAACAAAACCTTTGCCACAAGATTCCAATTTTGGCTCCTTGAAATTACATTACGTTTGGTTAGAAGGAAGGAATTAGGGGAATGAATTGTAATTCGGTGGAAAAAAAAAATAAGGTGGGAATAGAATATGAATTTAAATTACATTGTTTGATTGTGATGAATAGAATTATTAGGGATGAGAAGGGAAGAAGTGATATAAAGACTAAAATATTCTTGTGTAATAATAATACTAATAACCATCAAGGCTAAAAAAAAAAAAAAGTCATTTTCTTCCTTTTCCTTTGAATGAGAAGGGAAGAACTGAAGAAGTAATATAAAAAAGTCAACAAAATAGAGAATTACAATTTGGTGAAATTGCAATTCCCTCCAACCAAACACTATAATTCGGATGCCCAAAACATTATATTGTAATTAAATTACAACTACATCAAACTAAGCAGCCCATTAAAGTTAGAATTGCGAGAATTAGCCGTTCAAAACTAGAATCAATGAAAACCGTACGTTTGTTAAATCATTAAATATAAGATGAAAACCGTACGTTTGTTAAATATAATCATCAAATATGTATGTACAGATCCACCACCAAATTAAACTAAACATGTTCAAAGTCTATCGCTATTCAATCTACATAATTGTTCGCCTACGACCAAACTAAGCATTCTCAAAATTTATCGTAATTCAATCTACACAATTGTTTACTTCCGAGTTCCGACTAAACTGAATATACTCAATGTTAATCATCATTTAATCTACACAATTATTGATCACCTCTAATTAAATGGAACATACTCAAATATTATTTAGCCATACAATAATCTACACTCACTGCTAGAAATTATGAAATTTCCAACCACATGAAAATGATCTTAAATCAATTTAAAAGCCTTGTTCCGATCACTTTTGGTATCCGAAAAAACATTTGTTGCTATTTCCGACCACTTTTTACTTTCGACTTGATTTAAAATCACTTTCAGATGGTCGAAAATTCCATAATTTCCAATAGTGCTACGTACAACGGTTGGTCTCTCGACGAATATACTATACCTAACTTTGCAAGTCCAATCAATCAATCATGCAACATGAGTTTTCTTCTTCTCCTCCCAAAATATTGAATTCCCGACCCTAAGGGCTCCACACCTCGACCCGACAGTGTATTTGGGATGATGTAAATCACGTTGACTCAATGATTCAACAGACAGCTAAATGTCGGTGCACACAAGGAATCTGCCAAGTACCAATTTTGAACATAATCCTTACACTGTCGTTGTCGAGGTTCCAAATGGTCTTTTCCACTGAGGTATATTATTAGTCGCACGAACGAGGTACACATTTCTTTGGACTACATACAATATAATGTAAATCCATCGGAGACATGCATATTGCAGACGTACGCGGCATCATCTTTATAGTTCGTTGCATATGACATAGAGCCACCTAATTAAAGGAAATTGAAGCACTGTTATTAAATACCCATTGTATTGTTTCCAAATACCACCAATGACCAAACTATCACGGCTGGAAATTATGGAATTTCTGACCACCTGAAAATGATCTTAAATCAAGTTGAAAGCCTTGTTCCGACCACTTTTGATATCCGAAAAAACCTTTGTTGCTATTTCCGACCACTTTTTGCTTTCAACTTGATATAAGATCACTTTCAGGTGGTCGAAAATTTCATAATTTCCAGCAGTGTATATATGAATTGCCGGCTCGAAATATAGAGCGCCCTCCATTTTTTTCAAGTAATGTCTCAAATAGATCGTATACTAGTCAATTTTGAAATAATAATTAGAACCCAATATTTTTAATGAAGTTGAGAAACGAAAACAAGCTAAGACGCAACTCCAGTCAAGTTGATCGGACAAAATACTTTGTAATAAACACAAGAATTCAAGTTTGACTACTCATGAAACATGTCTATGATCTTTTTGGTTTAAGTCGGTTAGCGCAACTTAGATTGGTAGGTCCTTTGCCGACTAGGGCCACAAGACGGACTTCACCCTATATGCATTTACTAGGGTCACAACGAGAGCTTTATTAGTGTATCTTGTAGCCATAAAACAGGAAAGAAAAAAAAAAACGTGCATGGCCCCCCGAAGCTTTGTGTAGTGGTTTATTGCTTGACTTGATTACATATTGAAGGCGATAGTGTGAAGGTTTAAATTTCATTAAAAATTGACAGGTGAACTGATTGCGGCGCGATATGTAATAAAATCTTTGTAGTAGCTTTAGCGACTAGGTTCTGTGCATATACTAATAGGAGCCGGTTGCTCCCAATTTTCGGGTTTTTAATTTGGTAGCAATAGTCACCAAAACAAACAAACAGAAAAAAAAAAATGGTAGCATGTAGGCATTTAATTTGAGAACACAATTATGGCCTCCCATCTCTAGGTGTCTAATTAATTTCCTTGCCCATAGGTGTCTAATTTACAAAAATTTGAATAAATACTATTTCGCAATGTTAAAAAAATCGTTAGGCACTCTCTAGCCGCCTGGGGATCGCCTAGGGCGCCTAGAGCGCCTAGGCTGGTGCCTAGGAGGTCGACCGCCTAGCGCGCCTAGGCGCGATTTTTACAACACTGCTATTTCGTTCATCCCATAAATTTTATGTGTCTAGTTAGATTAATAAGACCTAACTAAAGTTATTTATAATTTAGTGGGTAATAATAGTATTAAGTTAATTATTAGTAGCCAAGCACCTTGTGTTCCATTGGCACCTCTATTGCTCTCTTTGAGGCGGGAATGTCATACTACACTTATTAATTGTTTTTTTTTTTTTTTTTTTTTTTTTTTTTTTTTTTTTTTTTTTTTAAGTCCAGTAGCCCAGGCCAATTGTAATTTGATGTGTAGTTAGATGACATATTTAACCATTATTCCTTTATTTTATATATTACATGGTTCATGAATGAGAACTCTTATTATTTAATTTATAGTTATAGGATAAGAAAACTTTTTTGACAAGTTCAAAATTTCAAAATTTTATATATTATCTAATTAAACAAATTAGATAATATTAATATTATTCAAAATATATCTAAATATTTTAATTAAAAAATTATTTTTATCAAAAATTTCAATGCCTGCGTCGTGGTACATAAACCTTATTCCTTTCTGGATCGGGCGATTTGATTAATAAATAATAAAAAATATCATAAAAATATCATATTAGTTAGAACTTTGCAGGGTGTTTGGTTGGAGGGATTTTAAATTCCCTTCCCACATAATTCTCACCTAATTCCAAAGGCCATTAAATTCCGTAGTTTGGTTGGAAGGAATTGCAATTCCATGGAATTGCAAATCCCCCATTTTCATGGAATTAAAATCTCATGTCCCCACGGGATTTTAGGAAGAAAGAAAGATAGTGATGAGTCAAAATTATCTCTTCTTTTTTTAACCTAAAATTAATGCCTAACAACAACAATAGATATTTTTGATTTTATACTACTTATTCCCTTTCAATTCCCATGTATACCAAACATTGAAATTGAAATTCCTAGTAATTCTATTCCTATAAACCAAACACTGGAATTTAAATTCCCACTTTATTTCTAGTAATTCATCTCCCATGGAATTACAATTCTTTTCTCACGGAATTCCCCCTCTCCGACCAAACGCCCTATTATAGTTTCCCTAGGTTTGAGAGTGCCACTAAGGTTGTCTGCTTCCGAAAACGGCACTAGAAAGTGCAGTTGCTCCCAATTTTCGGGTATTTAATTTGGTAGCACTATATATAATTGGTAGCATGTAGGCATTTAATTTGAGAACACAATTAGGGCCTCCAATCTTTAGGTGGATGTCTAATTAATTTCCTTGTCCACAGGTGTCTAATTTACAAAAATTTTAATAAATACTATTTCGTTCATCCCATAAATTTTGTGTCTAGTTAGATTAGTGGGAGCTAACTAAAATTATTTATAATTTAGTGTTTAATAATAGTATTAAGTTAGAGAAAATTTCAATTTTGTTCACACGACTATAGGGGCTTTGTTAGAGAAAATTTCAATTGTGGTCATACAACTATAGGGGCTTTGTTAATTAACAAAGCCCTTATAGTCGTGTGACCAAAATTGAAATTTTCTCTATTAAGTTAATTATTAGTAGTCAAGCACCTTGTACTCAATTGGCACCTATATTGCTCTCCTTGAGGCGGGAATGTCATACTAAACTCTAATAACAGGTAATAAACAAGTCATTTTAGGTTTGTTCAAGGACTCAATTGTAACATTTTTGAGTTCAGTGGCCTAATTGTAGTTTGGTGTGTACGTAGTTGGAGTTGTATGATAAGATAATTTGTTTGACAAGTTCAAAATTTCAAACTCTTTTGATATTATCTAATTAAACAAATTAGATAAATTAAATAATATCGATGTTATCCAAAATATATTCAAATACTTTAATTTAAAAAAATTATTTTTATCAAAATTTCAATGCCAACGCCGTGGTACATAAACCTTATTTCTTTCCGGACCGGGCGATTTGATTAATAAATTAAAAAAAAAATCATAAAAATACCATCCATAATACCATATTAATTAGTTAGACCTTTCTAGCTTAGTTTCCCTAGGTTTGAGAATGGCACTATGGTTGTCTGCTTCCGAAAACGGCACTGGAAAACAGGAGGAAGGTGTTAAAACTTAAAACCCGGCCAATATATATAATTAAAATAAAATTAAAAGTCAAAAAAGTCGGGTGGCGTAACAGTATTTATAACCATCCTTCATTCATTCACTCACCCACACAACAACCTACGATTACAGAAAAATTATTATTATTATTAAAGAAATAAAACAAAAAAAAATAAAAATGATAGGGTGGGGCGACATATACAAGGTGGTGGTGGCCATGGCGCCGCTCTACGTAGCGATGATCTTAGGTTACGGTTCAATTCGGTGGTGGCACATGTTTAAACCCGACCACTGCGACGCCATTAACCGCTTCAACTGTTTCTTCATCCTCCCTTTCTTCACCTTCCATTTCATAGCCCAAGTCGACCCCTACACCATGAACTATCTGTTCGTCGCCTCCGATGTGGTGGCCAAGGCGATGGTGGTGGTGGCGCTGGTGATATGGGCCAATTTTGTCAAGAACGGAGGGTTAGATTGGTCAATTACCACCTTCTCCTTGTCCACCCTCAACAACACCCTCGTCGTCGGCGTGCCGCTCATGCAGGCCATGTACGGGAGGCTGGGCTACGACCTCGTCCTCCAGGCGGCGGCGATGCAGGCGTTGCTGTGGCTCACGATGCTGCTGTTTGGGCTGGAGTTCCGGCGGACGCGGTTGGGGCAGATTTCGGCCGCCGCGGATAATGCGCGGCCGGAGATGGGGACAGATCTCGAGGGAAATCCGAAGGAGGCCGCCGCCGCCGGTGAAACCCCGGCGGCTCCGACCAATATTGGGCCGTCGTACACGGCGATGATGAAATCTGTTTGTCTCCGACTTGCCAAGAACCCTAATACTTATGCATGTTTTCTTGGTCTGATTTGGGCCATCATAACAAAAGGGTATTCTCGATCTCTCGATGCTGATTAATTTTATTTTGTTTGGTGAATCCGATGCTGATCAATACCTATATAATTTAAAATATATATATATATATATATTATACTCGGTATAAAAGATATTGGTATTAATTATATTGATACTTAAAAAAAAATTATGTATACATTGTGATGTGATTAAATTGTTGAATTTTAATGTCAGGTGGCATTTTACTATGCCTAGCATTATAGATGACTCAATCATGATCATGGCAAAGGGAGGCAGTGGAATTGCCATGTTCAGTACAGGTAATTAATCACATCATACCAATAATGTTTCAGTTGTGACAGATTTACTAGGTTTCCATTTTCTGCGTATGTCTACTCCTTGTTTTGTGCCCCTTGACCGGGGAATATCTGTTAATTAACTTCTTCAAGATTTTATCAAATCAAGAATATATTCCTTCTTGGTTAACCTATTAGCTGGGTAATTGTAACATTTCAAATTTGAGACTGACCACCGGTCAAATATAAGCAATTTAATTTTTATTTTGAATTAATTCCACCAGAGGTTCAATGGCTATCGTTTTTGCCATTTAAAATCCCTAAAGATTATTATTTTTTGGACACTTTCATGACTTTTTCTATTTTTTAGTAAGGGCACTTTTGTCTCTTCATATTTTTCTTTTGTTATTTTAATGGTTTCGAACTGGTTATTGGTTTAATTGGTTTAGGACTTTACTAAAAATCGGTTGAAAAATATTATTACTAAAAATAGAAAAAGTCATGAAAATGACTAAAAGTGTCAAAAAAAATAGTAGTCTAGGGATGTGAAATGGCAAAAATGATAGTCTGGAACTAAATTTAGAATTGCTACCAAAGACAAAAGACCTCTGTGGAATTAATTCTTTTATTTTTTTATTAAGTTAGTATTTATTCAGTGCATACCATTGAGTGATCAGTAAAAGATTCGATTCTCCCTTCTAAATATGTTCGTCTTTGTAGTGTGATTTATATAAAATGTTAATTCTTCACATACTCTCATATCTTTGTAGTGTGATTTATATAAAATGTTAATTCTTCACATACTCGCAGATAATGACATAGATTTCTAACATTAACCAAAAAAAAAAAAAAAAAAAAAAAAAAAAAAAGAAGAAGAAGAATATATTTCCTGTCATTGCCAACCTGTTCACCAATATTGTTAATTAGCTGCTTTTTCCCCTATTTATAATCTATAAAAAAAAATTGCATGTTTTATAGGGCTCTTTATGGCGTTGCAAGACAGGATAATATCTTGCGGTTGGACTTTAACCGTGTACGGTTTAGTTCTCCGGTTCCTAATAGGACCGGCTACCTCGGCGATCGGTGCCATATTGTTACGTCTACACGGTGATGTTTTGAAAATAGTTATAGTCCAGGTAATTGATAGACAACAACATAATATTAATTCAGTCAAAAATAGAATACATTTTTAGGGCCAAAATTTTTGTTATTAATTAATATGATTGATATTCTTCTATATATATGTGTGCATGTACAGTCTGCATTACCACAAGCTGTGACGACATTTATTTTCGCCAAAGAATATGGACTGCATGCCGACGTTCTCAGCACAGCGTAAGATTTGTCATTAAATAAAAATATTTAATTTTTATTTCAAAATTTATAATAAAATAGTATACATGTGGTGAATTAGATTTTAATGTATATTTTTCTTTGTTTTAACTTGTGCAGAATTATCATTGGGACCATCCTTTCTTTACCCGTGATGATTGGATATTACGTCATTCTCGAACTCTTACCTTAATTAATATCTTTATGGGACATCCTTAATTAATATTTGTATGAGAAATTTTTAAGAGATGCAACATTACCTGGATTGTAAAATCAATGTTTTTTTTTATTTATATTTAATTATTAATTAAAGGTATTTGTGACAATAGCTTATTACAGTGATAGCAGTTGACTAGTTGATGACCAACAACAGCACTACATACAGCACTAGCAATAATAATATAAGTAAAATAGTGTTGGAACAAGGAGCTTTTTGTTGACAAAATTAATGAGGCCGGGTATGAATATAACTATATTGGACAAATTAATAATTTCAAATCAAATATTAACAAAGTTCTAAAATAAATATAATATACAAATTATAATTCATAATAAAATTCTTCACCACCACTTGATTACGGGTAATGTGGGGTAATTTGCCTTTTTTTTTCTTTTCAAGTTTAATGATTTATTAATTTAAAGTTTTTTTTTTTTTTTTTTGGAATTCAATTGACAAATTGCATTGTTCTAATAAAAAATTTGAGTGTTTATTTTATTCTTATTTTTTAAAAATAAAATAAATTATTGTTAATAATCTAGCCTCTATAGTATAGTGATAGTGTATTTGCTTCGTAAGCAAAAGATCGTGAGTTCAATCCTCACTAGAGGCTTTTAACAACTTATCGACTACAAACTACTTCATTATTATACTTGAATAAGGTATTAAAAATATTATAAAACAATATAATATTAGTATATGGACAAATTAATAATTTCAATTCAAATATTAACAAAGTTTGAAAATTATTAAATTAATATACAAATTGAAATTCATAATAATTCATAACAAAATTTAAACTAATACAAATATGATAGCTAACCCTTTTTCAAATTGATGGGCCCTAGAAGCCAAGTCCAAAGAATAATTAAAGTAAGAGATGGACAGTGGACTTGACCAAGGGAATCCAATTAGGGAAGTGGAGTAGTGAGCATAGTAAGTGTAAAACTAAAATAAATTATTTTTAATTGTTTAGAGGCTTCTACCAACCCAGTGACTACACTATCTATCACATTATAGTAGTCCTCTGACTATTGAAGCCTAACACCAAAACTAACAGAGGACCATTTTGACTTAAAATTCAATAGTCGGAAGACCACTTTGGGTGTAATTAAAAGTCAAGGAACCAATTTGAGAAAAGGTCATAGTCATATGACCATTTTGGGAATTACCTCAATAAGGTATTAAACAATATAACTATATGAACAAATTAATAATTTCAATTCAAATATTAACAAAGTTCTAAAATATAATTTTTTTTTTTTTTTAAAGTAGAGGGAGAGGGCAGGGGGAGTAATTAACCACAAAGTTTCAAGTTTGTCTCCATGTGGAAGCGGCCTATATGGACCCTGCTAAATGAAAAATGCCGTTCAAGCAAAAGATTTCTTCTCTAATCTCCTAGAAAAGTTCAGTCAGATGACCAACAAGTTTTCTATATCATATTTTTAAAATAATTATTTACTACGGAGTAATTTTTTTTATTCATGAAAAGAGTATTAGTAAAGGAATAATTACTCATACGTATATGTTTGTTTGTTTGAACCAATAAGGCACAATGTCAACAAATAGGCCCATCAACTACTACGAAGTGTTCAATTCCCACCATGAATTAAATTAAGTGTCAAATAAGTCTATCTACCAGCTAAATTCATTCAATTGGCTTTTTTTACAGGTTACCAACAAGTTGTCTATTTAATTATTAAAATAAATAATTAAAATTTTTCAAAAAAAAAATTAATTAAAAAATTAAAATTAAAATTTAAAAAAAAAAAAAAAAAAAAAAAAAAAGAGAGAGAGAACAGCCACCCGGCTGTCTGGCGAGGACAGCCGGTGGTTGTTCTCTTTTTTTTTTTTTTAATGTTTTCTTGTTTAATTTTTTTTTGTTTAATTTTTTTAATTATTTATTTTATTAATTAATAGGCAACGTGTTGGTAACCTGTAAAAAAAGGTCAATTGAACAAATTTAGCTAGTAAATATATCTATTTGACACTTAATTTAGTTCATGGTGAGAATTGAACACTTTGCAGTAGTAATGGACCTATTTGACATTTGTGACAACCAATAATAATCCTCATACGTATATGTTCGTATACGAAACTCATATAGAGAAGGCTTCTTCTTCCAAACTTCTATATGTTTGTTTGTTTGAACCAATAATAATCCTACTTCGTCATTCATCAAAGCTAGGAAAGGGATTGGATTACACGTGTCATATCACTTCATCAATTTAGAAGGCAATATGTTTTTAAATCAAAAAAGGAGGGGTGAACTTAGGGTCTAAGGAACCTATCATTTGCTAGCCTCCCAACGCAAATTGGAGGCAAATTATTGTATGGACCATGGTCCACACAATGTTACGTAGATTATAATAAAATGTACATTTTTAATATACTAAATGTATATTATTTTTGTATTGAATGTACATTATATAATATAATATACACTCAGTATAAAAATAATGTATATTTCCTAAATATAATATACATTATTTTACAGTATACAAAATATGGTCCATACAATTTGTGTAGACCATAGTCCACACAATAATGATTGCACATTGGAGATGCCCAAGGCGTCATCGTTCATTTGTCTACGTAATATTTGTTGAAGATAGCAAAGACAACCCCATCCATCTATCTTCCCTATGGCATGCACGCAAGTTTGGCCATCATGTCCACAACTTGATTACGGGTAATTAACAAGGGGGTAATTTGCCTCCTTTTTTTTTCTTTTTCAAGTTTAATGATTTATTAATTTAAAATTTTTTGAAATTTAATAGACAAATTGCATTTTTCTAATAAAAAGTTTGACTGCTTATTTCACCGTTATTCTTTTAAAAGGATAATAAATCATTTTTGATCACTTGGCCTCTATAGCATAGTGGTAGTGCGTTTGCTTCGTAAGCAAAAGGTCGTGAGTTCAATCCTTACTAGGGGCTTTCTACCTCCTTACATTGCGTTTGGTTGGAGAGAATTTAAATTACATTCCCACCTAATTTCAAAGGCCACTAAATTCCTTACTTTGGTTGAAAGGAATTGCAATTCCTTTACCCTCACATTTTTTAACCTAAAATTGATGCCTCACAACAACAATGCCCTTTCAATTCCTATGTATACCAAATATTGGAATTAAAATTTCCAGTAATTTTATTCCTATAAACCAAACACTGGAATTTAAATTCCCACTTTATTCCTAGTAATTCATCTCCATGAAATTGCAATTCTTTTCCCACGTAATTCCCTCCTTCCAACCAAACGCCCTGTTACAATTGTGAGAACTTATCAACTACAAACTATCTCATTATTATTATATTTGAATAAGGTATAAAAATATTATGAAACAACAATACTATATGGACAATTTAATAATTTAATTCAAATATTAACGAAGTTCTAAAATAAATTATTGTGAGAACTTATCAACTACAAAAACTATCTATCAACTACAAAAACTATCTCGTTATTATATTTGGGAAGATATGGTCTGGATCGTTTATGTTTGTTGATGCATTTTATATATCATTATTTAAGATTTTTATAAATTAGACAAATGTGCTTGTTCTCTAGCAACTTAGTTATAGTAATCAATTGTTATCCTAATTCATTTGCATAGAGAATATATTTTTGTCTAGATATATAGCAATTTTGTCATTTTGAAAAAAAAAAAAAAATAATATCAACGATTGTATTTACACATTATTGAAAACCTCTTTGTAGACGAAATTGGTAGTCGCAACACAATCTTTTCCATCCTCGTCTAGAGCTAACACCTTTAGGCCATTAGAATGGGTGACTCGGGAGAAAGTTACGTACAATTGTCCGTGATTAAAGACCGGTTTTTTTAGCAATAACCCAACGTGATTTAGTGTTTGACATTGGCTTTTGTTGATAGTCATGCCATATGTAAGCATCAACGAGAATTGTTTACGCTGGAACTTGAAGGGCAATCTCATATCAGAAAAATGAGAGACAATTGGGGGATAAGAACTTTGGTTTCTTCATGTGTCTCATTAACTATTCTTGCTTCAACAATGTGATCTGTCAATCTTGTGATGATGAGCCGCGTCCCGTTACAAATACCAAGAGAGTGGACTATGTTCCGCAATAACATAATAGGTGCACCGACCTTTAATGTCAATGAATCATCAGGAAGACCCGACAATCTAGAACTATTTAAGAATTTAGAAGTGTGTACTTCTGATAGATTTTCATTGTCTGATTATGCCATACACAAAGAGTCACAACTTAAATATGTTTGTCCTTCTGCAGCATTCATGTCGCATATGTATTGGTTAATTTGATCAACGACATCTAAAGTTAGCGAGAGGATCGCTCGGCCCTCTAGTTATGATTCATCAAGCATGTTATATCTCGAGCTTGGGAATGTGCTTTCCACTATAGTTGCTATGCGATCGTGTCCACACTTCAACAAAAAACGTGCCAGAATATCGTTCTCAAATGAACCGCCGTTTACAACCCCTGCAATCTCATTTCCGATGTCTGCAATCCATTTTGAAAACCAATCAACCGTCTGTGTATCTTCCTCTGAAGCTAAGGTCCATAGTCTCAAGTTCTTTGTGAGCCTTAATACCTTGCAATTTGTCCACATGTATGAAGAATTATAAGTTGCTCCGACAACTACTGGTCTTGTTTCTTTCGGAATAACAAGTAGGATATGTCTAAAATTGCAGCCCAAAACTATTGTCTTTCCACCAAAAGTCTTTTCAGCACTACCCAGTATGGTGAACCTCAATAGAGTCCTCATGGTTTTGTCCAAAGCCTCAAAACAGTGTTTGTGCGCCATTAGTGCTTCATCTCATATTATCAATTTGCTCATTATTATAAACTCAGCAAGGCCAATGCCTTGCGATATATTGCACGTGGAATCTTCGTTCAAAAAGAGTGGTATAGCAAATATGGAATGCGCTATCCTGCCTCCAGGTAGGAGCAAAGATGATATTCCACAGGAAGCAATATTCACAACAATATCTGTGCAATTAATTACCATAATAATTATTAGTTAATTAGCATAAAATTACCATATAAATTGCATGGAATAATGAAAATGATAATTTATTAATAATGAATAATTTTTTTAGTTTGTACAACTATATATAAGTACTAGGCTAATAATCAAAATTATTATTCTAAGTTATTTTACAAAAAATAATTTTCTTGCTAACAATTAAAGTAAAAAAATTGTTTATTTAAAAAATGAAAATAAGTACAAGATCAACCCCTTTTAATCTAATTGAGTACAAAATCATGTTTGAACTATAAAGAAAAAATTCCTAAAATGGTCATTCGACTATGGCATTTTCTCAAATTGGTCCTTTGACTTTTAATTGCACTCAAAGTAGTCATCTGACTATAGTGAAAATTCTGAATTACCAGTTTTACTCATCATTTTCACACCCACTTAACACCAAAATTAACAGAGGACCATTTTGACTTAAAATTCAATAGTCGGAGGATCACTTTAGGTGCAATTAAAAGTCAAGAAACCAATTTGAGAAAAGGTCATAGTCAGATGACCATTTTGGAAATTAACTCAATAAGGTATTAAACAATATAACTATATGGACAAATTAATAATTTCAATTCAAATATTAACAAAGTTCTAATATATGAATTAAAAAAAAAGGGGAGGGGGGAGGGGGCAGGAGAAGTAATTAACCACAATATTTCAAGTTTGACTCCATATAGAAGCGGCTTATATGGATCTTGCTAAATGAAGAACGCCGTTCAAGTAAAGGATTTCTTCTCTAGTCTTCTAGAAAAGTTAAGTCAAATGACCAACAAGTTTTCTATATCATTTTTTTAGAATAATTATTTGCTACAGAGTAATTTTTTTTATTCATGAAAATAGTATTAGTAAAGGAAATAATTACTCATACGTATATGTTTGTTTGTTTGAACCAATAATAATCCTCATACTATATGTTCGTATACGATACGAAACTCATATAGAGAAGGCTTCTTCTTCCAAACTTCTATATGTTTGTTTGTTTGAACCAATAATAATCCGCCTTCGTCATTCATCAAAGCTAGGAAAGGGATTGGATTACATGTGTCATATCAAGTCAATAAAAGCATTCTACTTCATCAATTTAGAAGGCAATATGTTTTTAGATTAAAAAAAAAAAAAGGAAGGGTGAATTTAGGGTCTAGGAAACTCATCATTTGCTAGCTTCCCAATGCACAGTGGGGATGCCCAAGGCGTCCTCGTTCATTTGTCTCATAATATTTATTGAGGATAGCAAAGACAGGTTCAAATAGTTGGAGTTGTATGTAGGATAAGAAAACTTGTTTGACAGGTTTAAAATTTTAATTTTTTTTTGATATTATCTAATTAAACAAATTAGATAATATCAATGTTATCCAAATTATATTCAAATATTTTAATTTAAAAAAAATAATTTTATCAAAATTTCAATGCCTATGCAGTGGTACATAAACCTTATTTCTTTCCGGACCGGGTGATTTGATTAATAAATAAATAAAAATACCATCAATCCATAATACCATATTAGTTAGAAGTTTCTTAGGTTTGAGAATGCCACTAAGGTTGTCTGCTTCCGAAAACGGCACTGGAAAACAGGAGAAAGGTGTTAAAACTTAAAACCCTATATATAACTACACAATTAAAATATAATTAAAAGTCAATAAACTCGAGTGGCGTAACAGTATATAACCATCCTCATTCACCCACCCACACAACAACCTACGATTACAGCAAAATTATTATTATTATTAGTATTATTAAAAAAAAAAAAAAAAAAAACCAAAAAAAAAATGATAGGGTGGGACGACATATACAAGGTGGTGGTGGCCATGGCGCCGCTCTACGTAGCGATGATCTTAGGTTACGGCTCAATTCGGTGGTGGCACATGTTTAAACCCGACCACTGCGACGCCATTAACCGCTTAAACTGTTTCTTCGTCCTCCCTTTCTTCAACTTCCATTTCATGGCCCAAGTCGACCCCTACACCATGAACTATCTGTTCGTCGCCTCCGATGTGGTGGCCAAGGCAATGGTGGTGGTGGCGCTGGTGATATGGGCCAATTTTGTCAAGAACGGAGGGTTAGATTGGTCAATTACCACTTTCTCCTTGTCCACCCTCAACAACACCCTCGTCGTCGGCGTGCCGCTCATGCAGGCCATGTACGGCAAGCTGGGCTACGACCTCGTCCTCCAGGCGGCGGCGATTCAGGCGTTGCTGTGGTTCACGCTGCTGCTTTTCGGGCTCGAGTTCCGGCGGACGCGGTTGGGGCAGATTTCGGCCGCGGCGGATAATGCGCGGCCGGAGATTGAGAGAGATCTCGAGGGAAATGCGGAGGGTGGTGAAACTGAAACCACCGCCACCGCCACCGCCGCCGAAACGCCGGCGGCTCCGACTAATATTGGGCCGTCGTACACGGCGATGATGAAAGCTGTTTGTCTCAAACTTTCCAAGAACCCTAATACTTATGCATGTTTTCTTGGTCTGATTTGGGCCCTCATAGCAAATAGGTATTCTCGATCTCTTGATGCTGATCAATTTTATTTTATTTGTGAATCTGATGTTATTCAATACCCATATAACTTAAAATATATATATATATATATATATATATATATATATAATACTCTGTATAAATGATACTGGTAATAATTATATTGATACTTCAATTTTTTTTTTTTATGTATACATTTTGATGTGATTAAATTGTTGAATTTTAATGTCAGGTGGCATTTGACTATGCCTAGCATTGTAGATGACTCAATCATGATCATGGCAAAGGCAGGCAGTGGTGTTGCCATGTTCAGTACAGGTAATTAATCACATCATACCAATAATGTTTCAGTTGTGACAGATTTACTAGGTTTCCATTTTCTGCGTATATGTACTCCTTGTTTTGTGCCCTTGACCGGGGAATATCTGTTAATTAACTTCTTCAAGACTTTATCAAATCAAGAATATATTCCTTCTTGGTTAACCTATTAGCTGGGTAATTGTAACATTTCAAATTCGAGACAGACCACCGGTCAACTATAGGTAATTTAAGTTTTATTTTCAATTAATTTCACCAGAAGTTCATTGTCTTTGCTGGAAATTTCAAATTTAGTCCCAGACTATCGTTTTTGTCATTTTTGTCATTTAAAATCCATAGATTATTGTTTTTTGGACACTTTTAGTCATTTTCATGACTTTTTTTATTTTTAGTAAGGGTATTTTTGTCTCTTCATATTTTTCTTTTGTTATTTTTATGGTTTCAACTGGTTACTGGTTGAATTGGTTTAGGACTTTACTAAAAATCAATAGTCTAGGGATATGGTAAAAATGATAGTCTGGGACTAAATTTGGAATTGCTACCAAAGACAAAGGACCTCTGGTGGAATTAATTCTTTTATTTTTTTTATTAAGTTAGTGTTTATTACGTGCATACCATTGAATGGTCAGTAAAAGATTCGATTCTCCCTACTAAATATGTCAGTCTTTGTAGTGTGATTTATATAGAATATTAATTCTTCACACATACTCTCAGGTCTTTGTAGTGTGATTTATATAAAATGTTAATTCTTCACATACTCGCAGATAATGACGATAGATTTCTAACATTAACCAAAAAAAAAAAAAAAAAAAAAAAGAAGAATATATTTACTGTCATTGCCAACCTGTTCACCAATGTTGTTAATTAGCTGCTTTTTCCCCCATTAATAATCTTTAAAAAAATTTTGCATGTTTTATAGGGCTTTTCATGGCGTTGCAAGACAGGATAATATCTTGCGGTTGGACTTTAACCGTGTACGGTTTAGTTCTCCGGTTCCTAATAGGACCGGCTACCTCGGCGATAGGTGCCGGATTGTTACGTCTACACAGTGATGTTTTGAAAATAGTTATAGTCCAGGTAATTAATAGACAACAACATAATATTAATTCAGTCAAAAATAGAATACATTTTTCGGCCCAAAATTTTTGTTATTAATTAATATGATTGATATTCTTCTATATATATGTGTGTGCATGTACAGTCTGCGTTACCGCAAGCTGTGACGACATTTATTTACGCCAAAGAATATGGACTGCATGCCGACGTTCTCAGCACAGCGTAAGATTTGTCATTAAATAAAAATATTTAATTTTTATTTCAAAATTTATAATAAAATAGTATACATGTGGTGAATTAGATTTTAATGTATATTTTTCTTTGTTTTAACTTGTGCAGGATTATCATTGGTACCATCCTTTCTTTACCCGTGTTGATTGGATATTACGTCATTCTCGAACTCTTACCTTAATTAATATCTTTATGGGGCATGCATCCTTAATTAATATCTGTACGAGACATTTTTAAGAGATGTAACATTACCTGAATTGTAAAATCAATGTTTTATTTTTTTATATTTAATTATTAATTAATTAAAGGTATTTGTGACAATAACTTATTACAGTGGCAGCAGTTTGACTAGTTGAGGCCAACTCCAACCGCACGCCATTTTGGCCACCAACGCCAAAATGGCGCCCAATTTGGCGCTGGATTGTCTCCAATGAGGCGCCAAATTGGGTGCCATTTTGTCATGAAGCTATAGTGCAGCACTGTAGCTTTACGCCAAAATGGTGTAAGTCATTGCATTCCACTTTTGTTCCTGGTCTTTTTTATTAATTTCTTTTGTATTCTTGTTTTGATTTTATGAATTTACATGTTTTATTAAATACATAAACATAAAATTTGAATAATTAAAAATAAATTATATCATTTGAAAGATCTCATCAAGACAATTAAAACAAGCCAAATATTATATATATATTAATTAAAAATTAAAGTACATAAAACATAATTTTCATAATATTAAACTGAAATACATTTGAAATTAAACAAAATATACGTAGAATTAATGGTCTCCAAGACCACGCCGTCGATATGTTTGCTCGTTGAGCATTTATGGAAACGATATGTTAATTTTGAAAATTAAATGTAATAGTTGTTATATGTTAATATTATTGTGGAATAAAAATATTATTTGAATAAAAATTAAATTTTATAATAACAAAATTAAAGTAAAAAATTAAACTTTTAATTTAGGAGGAAACAAATTATTTTAGTGTAGAAATAGAATTTGGTGTAATGGGTTGGAGATGAATAAAATTTGGTGTAAGAATATACTGGAAATATTCCTTTTAGTGTAAAATTTAGTGCATAATTTGGTGTAATGGGTTGGAGATGGCCTGATGACCAACAACAGCACTACATACCACTAGTACAAAAAATATCAATAAAATCTAATAATTCGCGTCCAAAGTTTGAACTTTGGGCGCCAAATGTGTAGTGCGGTGGCAATTTTGTAATTAAATTGCCACTCTATTTTTTTTTTTTAAATTAGTCGCGTCCAAAGTTGCACACTTTGGACGCGAATAATTAAATACTGGCTAAATTCGCGTCCAAAGTTTCGAACTTTGGACGCGAATAATTAAAAGAGGCTTTAATTCGCGTCCAAAGTTGAGTACTTTGGACGCGAAAAAGCTTTCTAATCCCCTTCCTCCCCCAAATCCATCGATCAGTTCTTCATTGTTCAACCCTAACCGTTCAATCCGCCCGCCCAATCCGCCGTCCGCCGTTCGCCGCTCTCCATCACCCACTCCTCGCCCTTCATCGCCCATCGCCGCTCCTCCATTCCTCGCTCGCCGGTCTCCGCTGCCTCGCACCGACGCCGACCGCTGCTGCCTCGCACGCCAACCACCGCCGCTCGCCGCTGCTGGTCGCACACCAACCACCGCCGGTCGCCGCTGCTGCCTCGACGCCAACCACCGCCTCTGCTACGAACGCCGGCGCCGCCTCCAATAATCGACGCAGGTGAGTTTTTGATCTGTTTTTAATTTTTTTTTTTTTTTGAAAATATTAAAAACCAGAATTTTATTTTACACATAAAAATATACACATAAAAATATATTAATAATTGTATATTCTTTACTGTATATTAATATTTTACACACTTTCGATCTGGTTTTTTATTTTATTTTAAAAACCAGAATATTAATAATTGTATATTCTTTACACATAAAAATATACACAAATTTTATTTTAAATAATAAAGATACACATAAAAATAAAGAGAATAATCAAATAAATATGATATTCTTTACTAGATTATTGTATATTTTAATTTTATTTTAATTTTTTTTTATTTGTTATTGTTGTCTATTGTGTATTATTGTATATTTGTTATTGTTGTTTATTGTGTATTATTTGTTATTGTTGTTTATTGTTTTGGTTTGATGACATCTCTAAAGTGGTTTTAAGATTGGATTAGGTTAATTGTGAATTATTAATTAAGTATAAAAGCAAGTATTAAGGATGCGAAACGTGGGGGTTTATTGTATATACAAATTTGTTGTGTATTATTGTATATGTTAGGTATTGTTGACAAATTTGTTGTGTATTATTGTACATGTTAGGCATTGTTGACAAATTTGTTGTGTATTATTATATATGTTAGGCATTGTTGACAAATTTGTTGTGTATTATTGTAAAATATGATGTTTATTTTTGGAAAAGTAAAATATGATATGAACTTGTAATTACTAAAGTACTTCGCTCTTTTTTTTGGAATCATATTTGACCAACCATTACCTTATGAATTAGTAAATTTAAAATTATTTAGTTAAAGCTTTAATTTGAACCTTTAAGTTATAACTTAAGAAACTAACTCATTTATCATTTCTTAAATGTTGTGTGACAATATATAGGAGATATGGATCGGAGTTGGATGTATAAAAAACGCAATACACTTGAATATGTTCATGGGGTTCAAGAGTTTGTTAAAATTGCCGAGGAATATGCAAGTAAAATTGGTGAAAATTATATAGTGTGTCCTTGTTATGATTGTAGAAATCTAAAAAAGTTTCGTAGTTCTGAACAAATTAAGGAACATTTGATACGTCGTGGTTTTAAGATAGGATATGACCGGTGGATATGGCATGGTGAAACTGTCCTTACTAGTAACAGTACAAATCAAAGAGAATGTAGAAAAAATGTAGAGAAAGATCAAAGTAATGAAGATAATGTTAGAAATGATGGAGACAATGATCGGCTAGATGAATTGATGCGGGATATGCAAGGGGATTTGAATGAAATGCCTCAAGAGTTTGAAAGTTTTTTTGAGAGTTCTGGAAAACCTTTGTTTTCTGGATGTAGTAAATTTACAAAGTTATCAGCAGTGCTTAAATTGTATACCGTAAAAGCAAAACATAGGTGGAGTGATAAGAGTTTCACGGAGTTATTAGAGCTTTTAAAGGGCATGCTTCCAAATGAGAATGAACTTCCTTGTTCAACTTATGAGGCAAAGAAAATGTTATGTCCGTTGAGTATGGAGATTGAAAGGATCCATGCATGTCCAACTGGAATATTTGATGAAGAATGTACAAGCAAGTCCAAAAGTTGGCACACCAACTCGGAGCAGTTGTCATTCTATTGATCAAGTCAACAAACTTAAGGTAATATTGAGTATCTTTAATATTTTGAATATTTGATATTCGATCTACTTGTTATTATGTCTTTTACTTTTGATTCATAAGAAAATCCAAAACAAACCCGAATGATGAATTTTGAAAGTGGTGATCAATCTGCTGTCCAAGTACGACCACTTCTTGTTGATGATGATACACTGCAGCAATTGGGAGATGAATCTAAGAAATTAGTCAGACTTATTAAGAACCTGCCTTTTGATTTAGATTACATTAACGTGGATCTAGATGAGGCAATCTTCCATCATCAAGATGTGGATTTCATTCACGTGTTGTTTCAAGATATTAAAGACTTGTTGACGATGCGATGGCTTGATGTGACCATATTACAAATATTTATAATGTAAGTATTTTTTATAATGTTTTTATATTTAAAAACTTGTCTTTAGTTGTTCATTTTTATTAATTATCTATATATATGTTGTAGATGTCTTAGTCGGATGTGCTCCAAAATTGGAGTTCATACAATTGGATTCCTCTGCCCAAGGACTATTTGTGCTGCATCTGTACTTGCGGATATTGATAAGGTCTCAAAATATCTTGTGAATGCCATGGTTGAACAGACGAATCGACACTTCATTTTAGCTCCATACCATGAAAAGTAAGAAAACTATATTTATATTTTTAATTATTTATTTAACTTAATTGCATTATTTGTGAATAACACTTAACATATTCATTTAAATGCCTTAGAAATCATTGGATGCTTCTAGTTATTTCTGTTCCATTAAGAAAAGTCTATGTATTAGACTCCATTGCATCAAGTGATCGCGAGTTTGAGATTAAGGCCACATTGAATGTGTAAGTACACACACACACACACACACACACACATATATATTTATATTTATATTTATATTTATATTTATATATATTATATTTTGAGAATTATTAACCATTATTGTTTATAAATTATTTATGATTGTATATTATAGGGCATTTCGATCGGTTGAAACTTTAGGAGGGAGAAGATCTAAAAACAACGTTGATTGGGTTCACATTGAGGTATATATATCTTTCATATTTCATATTAATATTTTTATTGTTTAACATATTAATATATATACATATTTTCTAGTGTCCTCAACAACCGGGTGGTGTGGAGTGCGGGTATTATGTGATGAGATTCATGTATGAAATATGCACTCAATGTTGGGATTCTAATGATTTAGATATGGTATGTAAAATTTATTAAAAGTAAATAGTTTTAAATTACACTTTAGTAATGTTAAAACTAATTATTTGATTATTTTAAATTTTTGTAGAAATTATTCTTTAATAGAAAGCCTTATTCAGAAGCGCAAATTGATGAGGTTCGTGAGATTTGGTCTAAATATTTCACTCAAGAATGTATATAAATTTTTGAAGTGTGATTTAATTATATTAGTTAGTTGTAATGATGTATTGTTACGTCGTTGGTACTTATCTAGCTTATTACATATGTGTTGAAGTAGTGTAGTTTAATTATTTAGTGTTAAAGTGTTGGCGTATTGATGATGTATTGAACTTAGTTGAAGTAGTGTACTTATCTAGCTTATTACACATGTGTTGATCGAAGTAGTGTAGTTTAATTATTTAGTGTTAAATTGTTAGCGTATTGATGATGTATTGAACTTTAGTTGAAAGCTTTGAAGTGGTAGTGGTTGTGACTGCATGTACAGGATGAAAAATATAATTTTTTGTACAGGAAAAAAACTGGATTTATTAATAAATTAAAATAAATTTAAAAAAAAAAACAATAATTCGCGTCCAAAGTTCTTCAACTTTGGACGCGAATTATCATTTTATTAAAACAAAATGATAAATCGCGTCCAAAGTCGGAGAACTTTGGACGCGATTTAATGACTTTGCGCGTCCAAAGTTGACCAACTTTGGACGCGCAAAGTCAGCAGTCAACAGTCAGATCGGATAAATCGCGTCCAAAGTTGAAGAACTTTGGACGCGATTTATCATTTTTCGCGTCCAAAACTTTGGACGCGAATTGTATATATACAATTCGCGTCCCCGACATCTGCGTCCCAGCTACTTTGGACGCGAATGAGGCTTTACTTTGGACGCGAATGACTGTTTCTGTACTAGTGTACAACACTAGCAATAATAATATAAGTAAAATAGTGTTGGAACAAGGAGCTTTTGTTGACAAAATTAATGAAAGCAACTTTTGTTTTGCTTAAAGTGTCTTACATAAAAAAATGTTTTTCTCAGAATAAAAAGTGATGGAGATATGTACCAAAAAAAATATTTTAATATTTTAATATTTTTTTAAAAAAAATTTTGAGTTGTAAGATAATAACATATTTAATTCATGTGTTAGTGTATGTGTTATGGGAGGGATAGTTTTGATAGTTTTGATCTACCAAAAGTTGTTGTCACATGCTTTTCAAAAGTTTAATTTACTTCAATTCTCCCTGTCTTGTGTCTTGTTCCATTAACAAGGTTTAATTGATCTTATTTTTATAAGTTTAGTATTAGTACATGATGTGTTTGTAGCATTGCTTATTTAGAAACTAAATTAAAAGTATTATTAAACAAAAAAATATATAAATTTAAAAATAATAAGAGATAATACTAAAGAAAATAAGGATAGAAAAAAGAGTTAGAGTAGTTATTAGTTTGACCAAGAATATATAGTAATCAAGATGTAAAATGGGTAAAGGGAGTAAATGTTTAGTGATTTACATTTTTGTATTCGTAATTTGGATGGGATATGATATTACTAACTCTAGTCAACTATGTTTCGAAAAAATAACTGTAATTCAGGTCGGGCAACCCCAGATAAGTGTGGGAGTTAAATATTGGCCGTCTTGATTTACTCAAAAATAGTGACACATATAACATATGCATTAAATCCATTATTACTTTATAACTCATGAACCAAAAGTGTAATTTTTCTATTGATTTTTATAACATTTTCACACAAATTAAATAAGGATTTAAACAAGTAATTTCTAAAATTTTGTTTTCTTTTGAAATCAATGGTAACTATATGCACCCTGCCAAACGAAGAATGCTAGTCAAGTGAAGGATTTCTTCTCTAGTCTCCTAGTAAATATTTTATATCATTTTTTATTCATGAAAATAGTATTCGCAAAGGGAATAATTATTAATAGGAAACTTACCATTATCTCTTTGTCTATTCGGATGAAGAAAATAAGCACTACCAACAATAGTGCCATGAATTTAAAAAAATAACGTATGCATGTCTTCCTTTCTAGACCTATAAGTTGGACAATGGAGGACCAATCCTCCTTCATCCTTCGTCAAAGCTAGGAAGCACTTCATCAATTTAGAAGTGTAACATGTTGATTACGGGTAACAAGGTGGTCAATTGTCTTTTTTTCTTTTTCAAATTTAATGATTTATTAGTTTGAAGTTTTTTGGAGTTAATACACAAATTGCATGGTTCTAATAAAAATTTTGAGGGATTATTTCACCCTTATTCTTTTTATTTTTTAAGTATTCTTCGATTGAGTGGATAGTAAGTGTAAAAGTAAAATAAATTATTTTTAATAGCCTAGCCTTTATAGCATAGTAGTAATGCATTCGCTTTGTAAGCGAAAGGTTGTAAGTTCAATCCTATTCCTCACTAGAGGTTTTTACCAACTTAGTGATTACACTATCTCATTATTATATATGCTTAATAAGGCCGGGTATGTATAAAACAATACAACTATATTGGACAAATTAATAATTTCAAATCAAATATTAACAAAGTTCTAAAATTAATAAATTAATATACAAATTGAAATACATAATTCATAACAAAATTTAAACTAATACAAATATGATATCTAACCCTTTCTTAAATTGATGGGCCCTAAAGTCAAGCCCAAAGAATAATCTATACTATATATAAAAACAAAATCCTGAAATTTTAACTTCCCACCCAATTCCTAAAAAATCTCTCTTCCCAATAAAATATATTAACTTCTACTTTTCCATTCGTACAATAATTCTGGGTAAAAATTCTATTCTAAAATTATAAAATAGTGCAATACAATTCCCTTTGCACATCTAATCTATACTATATATAAAAACAAAATCCTGAAATTTTAACTTCCCGCCTAATTCTAAAAAAATCTCTCCTCACAATAAAATATATTGATCTTTCCCATTCGTACAATAATTCTAGGTAAAAATTCTATTCTGAAATTATAAAATAGTGTAATACAATTCACTTTGCACATATAATCTATACTATATATAAAAATAAAATCCTAAAATTTTAACTTCCCGCCCAATTCCTAAAAAATCTATCTTCCCAATAGAGTAAATACCCAAAATGGTCCCTCGACTATAGCTAAATTCACAAATGGGTCCTCAACTTTCAATTTCACCCAATTAAGTCCTTAAGTTTGCAATTTTGACACGATTTGGTCCTCCATCTAATTGACCGTTTGTTAACCGTGATCGACGATCTCCAAAAGAACCTTCAGCTCTTATCGGAGCACATGGAGGCCTCCAGGATGACGTTGCACCGGTTCGGAAACACGTCATCTTCTTTGTTCTGGTACGAATTCAACTACATTGAATCCAAAGGGAGGATGAAGAAGGTGACCGGGTTTGGTAGATTGCTTTCGATAGTGGATTCAAATGTAACAGTACGGTCTGGAAATGCAACCGGAACCTTAAAAAACCGACGATGGACCATGAAATTACATATATATCCTCAAAAATCACAGTCAACAAACGGTCAAATAGACAGAGGACTAAATTGTGTTAAAATTACAAAGTTAAGGACTTAATTGGGTGAAATTGAGAGTTGAGGACCAATTTGTGAATTTAGCTATAGTCGATGGACCATTTTGGGTATTTACTCTTCCCAATAAAATATATTAACTTCTACTTTCCCATTCTTACAATAATTATGGGTAAAAATTCTGTTCTAAAATTATAAAATAGTGTAATACAATTCCCTTTGCACATCTAATCTATACTATATATAAAAACAAAATCTTGAAATTTTAACTTTCCGCCCAATTCCTAAAAAACCTCTCTTCCCAATAAAATATATTGATCTTTCCCATTCGTACAATAACTCTGGGTAAAAATTCTATTCTTAAATTATAAAATAGTGTAATACAATTCACTTTGCACATATAATTTATGCTATATATAAAAACAAAATCCTGAAATTTTAACTTTCCGCCCAATTCCTAAAAAATCTCTCTTCCCAATAAAATATATTAACTTCTACTTTCCCAATAGTACAATAATTCTGGGTAAAATTTCTATTCTAAAATTATAAAATAGTGTAATACAAATCTCCTTGCACATCTAATATATATCTATACTATATATAAAAACAAAATCCTGAAATTTTAACTTTCCGCCCAATTCCTAAAAAATCTCTCCTCCCAATAAAATATATTGATCTTTCCCATTCATACAATAATTCTGGGTAAAAATTCTATTCTGAAATTATAAAATAGTGTAATACAATTAACTTTGCACATATAATCTATACTATATATAAAAAACAAAATCCTGAAATTTTAACTTCCCGCCAATTCTTAAAAAATCTATATTCCCAATAAAATATATTAACTTCTACTTTCCCATTCATACAATAATTCTGGGTAAAAATTATATTCTAAAATTATAAAATAGTGTAATACAATTCCCTTTGCACATCTAATCTATACTATATATAAAAACAAAATCCTGAAATTTTAACTTTCCGCCCAATTCCTAAAAAATCTCTCTTCCCTATAAAATATATTGATCCTTCCCATTCGTACAATAATCTATACTATATATAAAAACAAAATCCTGGAATTTTAACTTCCGCCCAATTCCTAAAAAATCTCTCTCCCTAATAAAATATATTGATTTCTCTTTTTCCCATTCGTACAATAATTCTGCGTTAAAATTCTATTCTAATATTATAAAATAGTGTAATACAATCTATACTATATATAAAAACAAAATCCTGGAATTTTAACTTCCCGCCCAATTCCTAAAAAATCTCTCTTCCTAATAAAATATATTTACTTCTCTTTTCGCATTCGTACAATAATTCTGCGTTAAAATTCTATTCTAATATTATAAAATAGTGTAATACAATCTATACTATATATAAAAACAAAATCCTCGAATTTTAACTTCCAGCCCAATTCCTAAAACATCTCTCTTCCTAATAAAATATATTGATTTCTACTTTCTCATTCGTACAATAATTCTGCCTTAAAATTCTATTCTAATATTATAAAATAGTGTAATATAATCTATATCTATACTATATATAAAAAACAAAATCCTGAAATTTTAACTTCACGCCCAATTCCTAAAACATCTCTCTTCCTAATAAAATATATTGATTTCTACTTTCTCATTCGTACAATAATTCTGCGTTAAAATTCTATTCTAATATTATAAAATAGTGTAATACAATCTATACTATATATATATATATATATATATATATATATATATATATATATATATATATATAAAAACAAAAAAACAAAAACAAAACAAAAAAAAAAAAACAAAAAACAAAACAAAAAACAAAAAAATAAAAAAGAAAAAACAAAATCCTGAAATTTTAACTTCCCGCCCAATTCCTAAAACATCTCTCTTCCTAATAAAATATATTGATTTCTACTTTCCCATTCGTACAATAATTCTGCGATAAAATTCTATTCTAATATTATAAAATAGTGTAATACAATCTATACTATATATAAAAACAAAATCCTAGAATTTTAACTTCCCGCCCAATTTCTAAAAAATCTCTCTTCCTTATAAAATATATTAATTTCTCTTTTCCCATTCGTACAATAATTCTGCGTTAAAATTCTATTCTAATATTATAAAATAGTGTAATACAATCTATACTATATATAAAAACAAAATCCTGGAATTTTAACTTCCCGCCCATTTCTAAAAAATCTCTCTTCCTAATAAAATATATTGATTTCTACAATAATTATGGGTTAAAATTTTATTGTAATATTATAAAATTGTGTAATACTATTCCTATTCTAATCTATATCTATTTTATATATCAGTGTTGCAAAAATCGTGTCGCTGGCCGCGGCGAGGAAGGCCGGAATCGGCCTCCTCAGCGGCCGCCTCGCCGGCTGAACCGGCCTTTAATTTTTAATTTTTATTTTTAAAGTTGTAAAGTGTCAAAAGTTCGGCAAGGCATAACTTTTGACTCCGTTGTCCGTTTTGGACAAATGTTTTTTTTGAAATCACGTATTTTTTCGAGATCTATCCACCGCAAACTGCCGTAGGCGGTTTGGCCCACCAATTTCTAAAAAAAATACTTTATTAAAGAGTTTCTAAAAAAAAAACTATGAGAACCTTATGTTTTATTAATGAATTTTTAAAATTTTTAATTAAACAATTGTCCCGTGCATTATTTAATAATCTTTCTTTATAATTGGTCAAATTATTTAATTATGGTAAATTTGGGAATAATTAATGATGGTAATAGAAATCCTACAAGAATATAGAATTGAACAATATTTAATTATTGTTATATTATTATTGTGACTCACGGAATACAAGAGTTAATGCCATTTTTGGTCCTAGACTTATTGGGGCATTGACACTTTTCATCCTCCATAATAAAAATTGCCACTTAGTAGCCACTGTTATTGATCGTTGGACAGTTTTGATCCTCCGTCAATGACGCCGTTTGTTGACCGTGAATTAGAAGGGTTTTTCTGTCTTTTTATGATCTAATCATGGTATTTCTCCATCCATTGGTCACTGCTACATCCATTTCTTCAAACTGAGGTTATCCGCTTCAGTCCTTTCTAACATTAAGAAACCATCTTCACCCAACTAACAATCACGAATTTTACATTTGACATCAATCTCAAGATAATGGAAACAAGTGCAGTTGGAATAGAAAAGGGCGTTAGTCCATGCCTGTGGAAATTTTGTCGAGCATACAACATAACTAGCAAAATCAGGAATATCACCCAACCCCTCCCCTAACCTTTCTGCATCAACTATAATAGGTATGCCCCTACTCTTTGCCTCCTGCACTACAATCAAAGTAGTCTCATGCAGCCTTCCATCTAAGTAGACAATATTTACTCCAAGCGCTAAAGACAATTTTGATTTGGGTTTGTAGACCCTCAGATATCATGGGTGGATATCCTGGAGTGAAAATGCACGTGCGAGTTTTTTTTTTTTTTTTTGGTTGTCAACAATGACATATGTGAATGCTGAGTTTCCTCTTTTGGACACCACCATAAAAGATGTATCAACACCATCCCTTTCAAGCTCATCAAGTATTCTTTTGCCATGCGAGTCATCAGCAACCTTAGATATGATCCTTGGATTTAGACCAAGACGAATTTTATCATCCAGGTTTTATCAAAGCATTGCCAGTGTTACCACCTCCTTGAACCTCAAAGCTGGTGCTCCGAATTTTGTCATCCGGGTTGGGGAATGAAGCTACAGCAGCCAGGAAGTCAACACCGGCCATTCCAACACCTCAGACAATGCGATTTTTTGGGAGCGGCGGATTCCACATTTTCAGCTTGAAACTTCAATGAATTTCAGGTAGAATAACAGAGTAGAGTTTTTGATGTTGTGCACCAAGTAGTTGTGGTCAAAGAGAGAGAGAGAGAGAGAGAGAGAGAGAGAGAGAGAGAGAGAGAGAGAGATGGGAAGGATATTTGTGGTCAATATGGAAGGGAGGACTTATAGGTGCAAATTCTACATCACGCCATCTACAACTACAACTGCTATTTACCATAGGAGGGTTCGCCGACCTGCTGCCTTCTCTGCTTCGCCGGAACCAAAAACCACTGGTGAAGGCCCCAACCTCGCCGGATCTGTTGCTGCACCGCCAGATCTGCCTTACTGGTCCGTCGCTGGAAGGAGTTACTGCCTCGTATGCTCGCCACCGTACCCACAACTCGCCGGAGAAGAACCTCGCTGCTACTCACTACCGACGGTTACTACTTAGCCGCCAAGTCTCGCCATCTCGCCTCACAGGAGTCACAGCAGCGCTGGTCTAAACAAGATTAGAAGAATAAGACATAAAAAGACAGAAAAGCCCTTCTAATGCACGGTCAACAAACGGCTTCATTGACGGAGGATCAAAATTGTCCAACGACCAATAACAGTGTCTACAAAGTGGCAATTTTTATTATTGAAGATGAAAAGTGTCAATGTCTCAATAAGTCTAGGACCAAAAATGGCATTAACTCCGGAATACAATACAAGAATTTTTAATTATGGTTATATTATTATTGTGCCTCACGACCATTATATACTAACAGTACTTGAAAAGAAACTAATAATAATAATAATATAAGTGGTAATAATAATATCTAAAAGTAATTAAGTGTTAATAATAATAGTAAGAATAGTAACGTAAGAGTTGTAACATAGAATAAATTGTAATAATTAATAACTATAGTCTAGGATTAAATTTGGAATTGTCAGGAAAGATAAACGACCTCTGGTGAAATTAACTCTTAAATAATTATATATCGATTTAAATATTCTTAATATATTACAACAATTTCATTCCGTGCATCGCACGGGTGAAAATACTAGTTAAAGTAAAAGGTAGACACGGGACTTGACCAAGGGAATCCAATTAAGAAAGTGGAGGTGAGCATAGTAAGTGTAAAAGTAAAATAAATTATTTTTAATGACCTAGCCTCTATAGCATAGTGGTAGTGCATTCGCTTCGTAAGTGAAAGGTCGTGAGTTCAATCCTCACTAGAGGCTTTGCCAATTGACCTTTACTCAAATTGGTTTCTTGAATTTTAATTGCACTCAAAGTAGTCATTCGGCTATCTTATCTTACTTTATATAATAGCAAAATGTTTTTTCCATGTCATTTTCCCGCCTAAATGAAATGGCATCATTCCATGGTATAACCTTAATTGCTAGATTAATTGTGGATGGCTGAATTATTAATCACAATGAGTTTTAAATGTTTTGGGAAAAAAATAAAAAATTATTTATTTACTGTATATAGTTTAATTTATTAATTTTAAATTATGTATGTGTATATATATATATATATATATATATATATATATTTATTTATTTATTTATTTATTTATTTATTTAAATGTAAAATTTTAAAATATCATGTGATATCTAATAACACAATGCTTTATAATATACGCTAATAGTATGTTGTGATGTTTTAATATAACAACCAATTTAGTATTATAAAAAAAAAAGTAACATTTCATAATTAATTTTAATGATTGATGTTTGAATTTTATCAACAATAAAAATACTTAAATTTTATACCGTGCATCGTACGGGACAAATACTAGTTGAATTTTAAGTCAAAATGGTCCTCCCCGTTAGTTTTGGTGTTAAGTGGGTGTTAATTAAAATAGGGGGTAAAACTGGTAATTCAAGATTTTCACTATAGTTAGAGAACTACTTTAAGTGCAATTGAAAGTCAAAGGACTAATTTAAGAAAATGTCATAGTCGGAAGATCATTTTGAGAATTTTCTCTTTATAGTTCAAACATGATTTTGTACTCATTTTGATTAAAAGAGTTGTATCTTGTACTTATTTTCATTTTCTAAATAAACAATCTGTTTACTTTAATTGTTAGCTAGAGTTTTAAAAAAAAAAAAATAGCTTAGAATAATAATTTTGATTATTAGCCTAGTACTTATATATAGTTGTACAAACTAACATTAACTTTGGATTAATTCTTTATTATTCAGGAATGCTTGACATTATGTATTTGGATTTTGATTTTCTATGAGCATAAATAGGCATACATATAATGACAAATCTATTATGAAAAATTACAATCAAATAGACAACAGACATAAACCATTGCTTAAAAAAAAAAGGAAAAAAAAAAGAGAGACAACAGTTAAATACAAACGGATAAGAAAGATAATAAAAACAAAATCATTGTCTACTACGAAAAGACAATATTGGTTTATAGGGGCAGAACAAAAAATGTCGGTCAGTGGAGGTGAAAAATAAAATAAAATAAAAAAACTTCAAAATGTGATAAAAGTATTTATAATAAAATATGAAATGGTTGAAATAAATTGTATATCATCGTTATTAATATTATATATTCATAAATACTTTTTAATTTAATTAGATCAACTCTAAGTATTTTATATTAATTTAAATATGATAATACACAATTAAAACTTTTAGATTATATTAACTAGATAGTTCATAAAAATGGAATTTTCTTTTAAAATATTTTTCATAATTGAATTACAAAACATATATTATATCAATTAATTAATCAATTTGAATAATTTTCACCACGTGTAACATATTAAATTAAAGTGCACTAGGGAAAGATAAAATCAATATAAAACGTTACAAATGTGTTTGTGCAACTATATATAAGTACTAGGCTAATAATCAAAATTATTATTCTAAGTTATTTAAATTAAAGTGCACTAGGGAAAGATAAAATCAATATAAAACTTTACAAATGTGTTTGTGCAACTATATATAAGTACTAGGCTAATAATCAAAATTATTATTCTAAGTTATTTTTAAAAGAATAATTTTCTTGTTAACAATTAAAGTAAAAAATAAAAATAAAAATTGTTTATTTAGAAAATGAAAATAAGTACAAGATTAACCCCTTTTAATCTAAATGAGTACAAAATTATTTTTGAACTATAAAGATAAAATTCTCAAAATGGTCCGCCGACTATGTCATTTTCTCAAATTGGCCATTTGGCTTTTAATTGTATCCAAAATAGTCCTTTGACTATAGTGAAAATCCTGAATTATCAGTTTTACCCCTCATTTTAACACTCACTTAACACCTAAACTAACAGAAAACCATTTTGACTTAAAATTCAATAATCAGAGGATCACTTTGGGTGCAATTAAAAGTCAATGAACCAATTTGAGTAAAGATCATAGTCAAAGGGCGATTTTGGAAATTAACCTAATAAGGTATTAAAAAATATAACTATATGGACAAATTAATAATTCCAACAAATATAAACAAAGTTCTATTATATGATTTTTTTTTTTTTTTAAAAAAAAAAGAGGGGACGGGAGTGTAATTAACCACAATATTATAAGTTTGACTCCATGTGAAAGCGACCTATATGGACCCTCCTAAATGAAGAATGCCATCAAGTAAAGGATTTCTTCTCTAGTCTCCTAGAAAAATTTACTGAGATGACCAACAAGTTTTCTATATCATTTTTTTTAGAATAATTATTTGCTACGGAGTAACTTTTTTTATTCATAAAAATAGTATTAGTAAAGGGAATAATTACTCATACGTATATATTTGTTTGTTTGAACCAATCAGCACTGTCACAGTGCTTAAAACAAAAACAAAAAAAAAAAAAAAAACAAAAAAAAAAAAAAAAACAAAAAAACAATAATAATCCTCATACGTATATGTTCGTATACGAAACTCATATGGAGAAGGCTTTTTCTTCCAAACCTCTATATGTTTGTTTGTCTGAACCAATAATAATCCTCCTTCGTCCTTCGATTCTAGGTAAGGAATTGGATTACATGTGCATGTCAAGTCAATAAAAGTATTTCACTTCATCAATTTAGAAGGCAAATGACTATTAATTGATAGCTGTTAGTTGATTGTGTTAATTAAAGGGTATTACTAGTTGATAACATTAGTTGAGTATAGAAAGGTATTTGGTAAATTAACTGTTACCTGATAGCTGTACTGTTTGGTATAATTATATTTTCTTTCTCAAAAGTTAATTGAAAAAGTTGTTTTGAGCAGTTTTTTGAATTTTAACATTTTAGAGTTACAAAAATCTAATTAACCAAATGCTTATATTAATTTATTTAACCAAATCAGAAAACTAATAGTGATCAAATAAACTAAAATTAACCTATAGGCCAACTATTTTACCAAACTGGACCAATATGTTTTTAAATCAACAAAAAGAGGGGTGAACTTAGGGTCTAGGAAACTCATCATTCGCTAGCCTCCCAACGGGGATGCCCAAGACATCCTCGTTCATTTGTCTCATAATATTTATTGAGGATAGCAAAGATAACCCCATCTATCTTCCCTGTGGCACGCAAGTTTGGTCATCATGTCCACAACTTGATTACGGGTAACAAGGGGGTAATTTGCCTCTTTTTTTCTTTTTTCAAGTTTAATGGTTTATTAATTTAAAGTTTTCTGGGATTCAATAGACAAATTGCATTGTTCTACCAAAAAATTTGAATACTTATTTCACAATTATTCTTTTAAAAGCAAAATAAATTATTTTAAATAACCTAGCCTCTATAGCGTAATGGTAGTGCATTTACTTTGTAAGCAAAAGGTCGTGAGTTCAATCCTCACTAGGGGCTTTCTACTCACTTATAGTTGTGAGAATTTATCAACTACAAACTAATCTCATTATTATACATGACTAAGGTATAAAAATATTATTATAAAACAATACAATATTACTATATGGACAAATTAATAATTTCAATCCAAATATTAACAAAATTCTAAAATTAATATACAAATTAAAATTCATAATGGAGGTGTCGTTCAAACCATCATCATTAGCTCTTTCTCTCTCTTTCATCGTTAGCTCTTTCTCTCTCTTGACTTCTACCTCACTCAATGGCACAGTACGAACAGGGAAGATTTTACACAACGTAACTATCAATTGATTACTTGTTCTTTTACTATTAACAACGCACTAGCCAATGATCTTGTGGTCTAGTGGCACGCAATGGCTCTCCCAAATGGGAGATCATGGAATAGATAATGCAAAATGCACTACTTAATTGAAATGTTCTCTTAATGGTTAAAATTAAGATATTATCAATTATCATATCAAACACTTACTACTATATAAGAAACGTAGTTAGTAGCAAATATATGACTTATTTTCTTATACTTGTATAAGAGTCAACATCATGTTTAAATAATAAGATATTGTTCTCACCCTCCAAGTTTTTGCCTAATAATCCCTGCCTAGCACTTGTTAATCTCAGCTACACAGCACGTGAACAGTACCAATTGTTAAGTGTTGGGTGGCCAAATGTTTTACTACCTTATCAACTAATCAAATTAATGAGAAAATTACATTTTTGGTCCTACGACTATATGGATCGTGTTAATTTTAGTACTTGACTTTAAAAATTAATAATTTAGTCCTGTAACTATGCAATTTTTAGCACATTTGGTCCATTCGGCCAAATCACCAGCGAAAATTCACCTGAAAAACATTACCCATCTTAAATTATTTATTCATGGAGTAAAATGGTCATTTTACCATTTAAAAATTTTGCAAGACGGCCAATCAAATGAGGCCAAATCAAGTCGACGGAAATCAACGGTGAAGCTTCTCGTCATAGTCATCGCCATGCTCATTCTTGCACAGATTGGTCTTGCTGGATTTGCAGTAGGCGCAGTCGCCACATTCCCCGTTGAAGATCGACACCACCAGGTCTCCGGCCTCTATTTCCGTCATGCCTTCTCCCACGCTTTCAACCACGCTACCCCTCATGTCGTCCAACTTTCAATATATATATATATATATATATATATATATATATATATATATATATATATATATATATATATATATATATATATATATATATATATATATATATATATATATATATATATATATATATATATATATATATATATATATATATATATATATATATATATATATATCACAACAACATTACTAAACGGAATTTACCCAAAGGCTTCTGGCCAAGAATTTGAGGAAAAACACGTCGAGCTTGGTTCTGCAAAACTCAAATAAATTCACTAACTTTGTTTCACACTTTCACAAACTATCCAAGAACAGAACAGAGCATCGATAGTATGTACCTCCCCATTCCAAGCATTGAGATCTGTGTCGCATACTGAAGAGAAAAGGATCTTGATTCGCACCTCCAGCTTCTGAGGCGGATCCACCAGCACATCCTCGATGATCAGGGGCTGGCCAAGACTGTACACCACGACAGCTTTACAGGTAATGATCTTGCCAGCAGTATCAGCCCAAATGGAGAAGCCATGAACAGAGTGGTTATCCAGAATTCCGCAATACAGATTGTTTTTCGAAACTGAAATGAAGCAAAAAGTTTTGAGGATGTTTATTTTTTTTAATGGATTCCAACGGCTATATATGTTTTAAAAGTAGGGAAGACCCTTCTCTGCATGCTGTATGTATAATAAACGTGGCGAAAACATCCCGTGAAACCTCAGACACCATGGCAGCTCCCCTGCAGATGAAGAAAGAGGAACAACAACAAAAGCATTATATTGGGTTTTCGATCTTCTTCAATTTCTCCATCACAAATGATACTCGTGATGAAGAACTCTTGGATTTGTCGAGTTTATTCTTTCCCCCCAGCTTCTGTTTTGAATTCCCAGAAACGCCTTCAAATATCCAGAATCATGGTTGCTTCCTTGTTTCAAACAACCTTAGCCCCAGAATTCTTTGACTTTTTCTTGTTCTTTTTTAGAGCTTCTTGTCTGCTATGCTGCTTCCATGGAGTTTCTTCCCCTCCCCTTCAGGCAGCGAGGTAGTCCGGCGGAGAAGCAGAGTCGGAGTTGGAGTCGCAAACCAATCGTCCAAGAGGGCACTGGTACGCGGAGAAAAAGGAAGAACGCGAAGAAGAATGAAGAAGGAAGCAAATAACTTCCCCCCCTTTTTTTTTTAAGTTAAATTGACCATTTTGCCCACACTTATATTTAATTTAAAATGAGTAACATTTTTTCGCCGAATTTTCGCCGGTGATTTGGCCGGAAGGACCAAATGTGTTAAAAATTGCATAATTACATGACCAAAATTGTTAGTTTTTAAAGTCAAGTACTGAAATCAACACGACCCCTATATTCATAGGACCAAAAGTGTAATTTTCTCTCAAATTAATTTTAGAAAACCTTGCAAACGCACTACCACTATGCTATAAAAGCCTAGCAATTAAAAATAAGGAAAATTGCACTTTTTCCCCCTGAGTTATATACCTATAGCATTTTTTCCCCCTAAATGATTGAAGTGGCTGTTTTTCCCCCTGAAATGTTAATTGGACATATTTACCCTTAAACTAAATATTTAATTTATTTTTTTTCTCCAACAAATTATGACCATAATTTGGTTCAAACTAAACAAACACTATAGCAACTAAACCGAAATATTCCAATTACAATTTAGAATCGAAATTCGATATTTAGAGTTTGTTAAAATCGTGAACCGGAACGGACGGTTCATGTTCCGAATTGAAAAAATAAAATACATTTATTGTTGAATTTAGACTATTTTAAAATAAAAAATACAAATTTAAAATAAAGACGGTTCAAAATCGCGAATCAGATCCGGAACCGCCGGTTCACGATTCAAGATTCAATTTTTTTGATACATAATTTTAATAAATTGACATTTAAATATTGGGTTCTAGATCTGAATTATAACCGTAAACTATTAATTCGATTGCTTTAGTATCCGGTTCAATTCAAACCGAACCGTGGTCATCCCTACGTATACGCAATAATTTGTTAGAGTAGTAAAATAAATAAAATGTTTACTTTAAGGGTATAAATGTCAATTTAATATATCAGGAGGGGGGGGGGGGAGGAAAGCACCACTTTTAGAATAATTGAGGGGGCTAATGTGCTTACCTAAATAATTGAGTGAGAAAAAGTGCTATAAGTATATAACTCAGAGGTAAAAAGTATCATTTTCCCTAAAAATAATTTATCTTACTTTTACTCCTACTAGCTATTCAATCAAAAAAAATATTTAAAAAAAAAAAGGAATTAATAATGTTCAAATTAAATAAGCACTTAAATTAATTTTATATTAGAAAAAAATCATAAAATTTAAAATTAATAAACCATTAAACTTGAAAAAAAAAAAAGTCAATTAACCTCTTTTTTATTGAAATCTAAAAGTGTGAATATTCAATTCTAAAATTGTGAATATAGAGTTCTGCAATTGTGATATAGAGTTATACAATTGTGAATATTGAGTTATGTAATTTTGTATATTGAGATCTAAAATTATGAATATTCAGTTCTAAAATTGTGAATATAGAATTCAAAAATTGTGAATATAGAAGAACGAATTCTGAAGACAAACTACAAAGAAGAAAGTAATTTTTATTTTTTTTTATTTTTAAATTTAGACGGGATTGTTTTGAAGCAAAACGATACCGTTTCGTTTTGGACGAGGTCCGAGTCCACAACATGATTTGCTAAACAGGTTGGCCTGGTCCACGAACAAAAATTATTAGTCAAATTCTGCTTGTAGTATAAAACAGGCTTGCCCTAACCCATCTATCATATTGTAGCAAACGGACGAGTCCAATCTGGCCGAAAAATTATGTTGTGGACTCGTGTCCACAATGCATTGTGGACACGAGTCCAAAACAACGTCATTTTAAGAAAAAACGTGGCCTTTCAGTTAAAAAAAAATTAATTAATTTTGTCTTGCCGTTAACGGCATTAACGGCGTTATTCGTTTGTGGCATTATGAATGTACATTTATGGAATTATGAATATACAGTTATGCAATTATGAATGTACAGTTATGAAATTATGAATGTAAATTATGATATTATGAACACAGAGCTCTGACATTATGAACTTACAATTATGAACATATAATGATAAAATTATGAACATACAGCTCTAAAATTGTGAACATAGAGTTTCGAAAATTATGAATTTACAGTTATTGAATTATGAATGTACAGTTACGGAATTATGAATGTACAGTTATGCAATTATGAATGTACAGTTATACAATTATGAACACAGAGCTTTGACATTATAAACTTACAATTATGAACATATAGTAATAAAATTATGAACATATACTCTTATAACAAAGTAGTCTGAATTTTTTTATTTTTATTAAAAAAAAAAAAAAAAAAAAAAAGTGGAAGAGAACAGTGCCACTAATGACACCGTTACCGTGTCCAGCATGCATGTTCCTAGCATAACAGTTGGCCGAAATGCGCCTAGTTTGTATTGAACTTTTTGAGTTACAAGTTCAACTCTCAACAGTGACTTATGATCTTTTTTTTATTATTATTATTTGATTTACCCAATACACAACTTGGTGCGTCTTTCCACATTATTTTATCTCAAAATGAAAAAGAAAAAGAAGATGACAAATTTTGATGTTTTATTTAATACTATCATTCGTCCTGCATGTAAGCCTTTTCCTTGCCTTAAAACCTTAAATAATACAGCGTAATCCTCTTGTAGCCAATGCCATCGTCCTCAAAATTAAACACATCCAATATGAGAAAAAGGGTGTGCAGTTTGGTTGGCGCAGCCATTTTCATGGTTTCTACATATGCATGTTTCTTGTCGGAAGCACATGGCGACAATAATAAGCGTACGAGGAAGAGGATGAGCCACAGTAGTTCTTGTAACATGTTCGAGGGAAGCTGGGTTTTTGACGATTCATATCCTCTGTATAACTCCGCAGCCTGTCCCTTCATTCGCGACGACTTCAACTGCCTCAAATATGGACGAACCAATCTCCAATACCTTAAGTACAGATGGCAACCTAAAGATTGTGACTTGCCCAGGTACCTTCTTATTTGTCTAGATGCGCGTGGTAAACCTCATTCTTATGTAATAATTCGTAAATTACATATATGTAAATTGCACGTACTAGAAATATCACGTGTGATAGTTTGACAAGATTGACTAAGAGGTGTAAATAAGAATCAAACTCATACTCTACTCACTTAGTGATCACGACGTAGGTCAAATTCTGATTGGTCTGATAGTGATGGTAAAATCAAATGTCGTATGCAAAAAATACAATGAAAATCTCACCAAACTAAACCATATGTAGTTGAAATGTCAACAATTTTTTAAGATATTAACATTAGAACGTGTGAGATAGATAGATATAACGAACTAATAAAAACAATTAAGGTAATTCTTTACCCGCATGGACAGCTCAACTACTCATAGAGGTGAAAAGTTGGAAAAATAATCAGGAATCGAGTCTCACCAGCGGTAGTGTGGGACCAACCTCTCAAAGTGAGGGGTGGTTCCTTGTGCGCAGTAAGCAAAAGTCTAGCTTCTGTGGTTCATGTTCAGTTGAGTTACCATGATTTACATCCTCACAAATGCTCTATTGAGTCGGGGTGTGGGGGCCTTAGGATTGGGGTTCAACCTTTTTGGAAGAATTAAGGTAATTCTTTTTTACTTTTTGTTTAATCATTTGTAGATTTGACGGAAGAGATTTCTTGACGAGATTCAAGGGCAAGAGGATCATGTTCATTGGGGATTCCATAAGCTTAAATTTCTATGAATCTCTTAAATGTTTGCTCAACGCTGCAGTCTCCGATGAGTCAAAGTCAAAATTGGGGACAAGAGAAACTCACAGCAACTATCTAAAGGTATACACGGGATAAACCTCATCTTGAGATTTTAGCTAAAAATAAATTCAGTCTAGGTTGCTCAAACTAAGAAGGGCAATAGAGCGCTCCCAAGGCTATTTGTTACAACCTTAATACTTATAACCCATAGATTCTGTTGCTATGTATAAATAGGTGCTCCTCTTTGCAGGATTATGGAGTGGAAGTTAAAATGTTTCACACTAATTTCCTAGTAGACATCGAAAGAAAGGACATTGGACGTGTACTAAAGCTGCACTCCCTTAAACATGGTCCAGAATGGAAGCAAGCAGACGTTCTGATCTTCAACACGTGGCAGTGGTGGGGGAGGAGAGGGCAGGGACAGCCGTAGGATCTGCATGCTTTAATCTTGACAACCTCTTTCTGGGAGATTAAGGTAATTAAACTAGTATAGTTCTCAACATTATTGTTTTTTGCAGGTGGGACTATATTGAACAACATGATGGCAAGGTTGTAAAGGACATGAACCGAGTTGAAGCTTTCAGTGCAGCTTTGGATACCTGGGCAAAATGGGTTGAAACTGAAGTGAATCACACCAAAACCCATGTAATCTTCCAAGGTGTAACTCCCTCACATTACAAGTAAGAATAATTTTCGGGACGAGATTAATCTGGTCGAGTTCAGCGGGCTCGCCTAATGGCCTTACTGCATACATGTGAGTTCGAACTCTGACATTATATTCTTCGACAGGGGAGCGGATTGGGGCGAGGCGGGAGTGAAGAACTGTTTGAAAGAAACCAGGCCTGTAAAGGGTTCAACTTATGCAGTTGGGTTGCCAGTGGCAGAAAAGATTGTGAAACAAACCCAGAAAAAGATGACCAAACCATTTTACTTGCTTAACATAACCAGACTTTCTCAGCTCAGAAAAGATGGCCACCCTGCAATTTACAGTGGATTAAACACCATGGATTGCACACACTGGTGCCTTGCTGGTGTTCCCGATACCTGGGCTCAAATTCTCTATGCACATTTGGTTTCAAGACGAGGGAAATGATATGGAGTGTGTTAAAGAGTCCCACGTTGAAAAATAAGAGAGAACATATGGGTTTATAAGACCATGAATTAGACTAGCTAATTGGTTGTGTTCAGTTTTTTAGTCTGGTTTGGCCCATGTGCATTACAGCCTGATTTTGTTATAGTATCATAAGATAATTTGTAGTTTTTGAATATATATAATACAATTCCTATATATGGTTTGCAGTCTAAAATGCATGATTCTTTCATAGGCCTACAATGGAAGAATTGCAATAATCCAATCCTTTGTACAGGTAAAAGAACAGGATGAAAAAGAACAACAATGTGTTTTAATTATTCTGGTATTAACATTAGCTGTACCTCTGAAATCTCCAGGCCGAGACTGAAAAGAGGGGTTGATCTTGCCAGCAAATGAGGAAACACCCATCGTGATCTTTAAGGTTGTATCCGTCGTAGTTATGGCTGTGTAACAATCTCCTCCCTTGCATCATGATATGATAGCTCAATCCCACCTTCCTGAAACCAGCGAGCTCGAGTCTTGGGATCCATTTCTCGAGCTTTTCGTGTCTCTCCTTTCGTTCTAGTCCCTCGCAGGATATGATGTTCTTGATCTCCTCCCCGTACACCATCTTCTCGATCTTCTGGCGCTCGGGTGATGCTCGTGGGATGGTGGATTCCAAGCAGTCGAAAAGGGCTGCGTAGAAGTTTAAGGCCTCCATGGTTCTGTCCATGAGAGTTAAGCCGTTGTGGTTTGCTTCTTGCTCGGTTATGACCATTATCTTGGGGGAGAGGCTCCAGAGGGAGTTTAGGAAACTCGTCATCTTTGGTGCAGTGGCTAAAGGCGAGGAGGAAGTGGAATCCGGGCTGGCACCGTATGGATTAGCCACTTCTTTCTCGAGGAAATCGCCTAAAGTACGAGGATTCACCTGCAGGATTCTATGCAGATGGAGAGAATTCGAGTGCCTTGACACCACCGGGGGGGTGTTCCTCTGCAGCATTTCATCCTCGAATGCTAAAAAACGATGCAGCTGAAACACCGAGCTTATTGCAATCGCTTCGCCCATCTTCACGGGCAAACTCTCGATGCTGAGGCTCTCCAATCTGCTAACTACAGGATTAAACTGAAACGGGATATCCAGCTTCTCTGCTGCCTCGTTTAACTGGTGTGCCATCTGCTCCAGAACCTCTTTATGCTCGTTAATCCCCGTTATCCTCAAATGTGGTGGACCTTCGGGGCGAACACTCATCGCCTGCAGAAGACTAATCCACTGTGCAGGCTCGAAGGCGTTAAGATCAATAATGTGCACAACTTTCTCCCCTTCCATCGCCTCCATGATAGCCTCATTCGTGATCACATACGACAGTCTTAGGAAAGGACAAACCTCAAAAAACATCCTCTGCACAACATTTTCATCAGCTGCAGATGTTACTCGGGTCGAGTTTAAGGCCTTGTACAGCCCCGCCCAGCCTTTAAGGATGCGGTCAGCAAGCGCCTCGTTGAAGTAGGCAGCAACTCTCTGCATCGAATCGCCATCAGAAGCAGCGAGATGCGAGATGTGCTCCAGGACAATGTTAGCATTCTCAATGTTCCCAGCAGCAACATGGTTCACACATGTGACCAGAAGATGGACTAGGAACAATCCCCGTCGCTCGGACCTCATCTCTCCGAGCCAGGGATACGGGGACCCTATTCCAGGCGAGAGCGACATCATGGAGAAGTACTGAAGTGGCGACGAACCAATCGAAGATGAACCCTCCTCTTGGACCATAGCTACCATGAATTGAACCACCTGGGTTTTCACAACATATATAGCTAAGCATTTTTACTGTCCAAATGGTGAAAACTTCACTAGCATACTTGTTTATGTTGAGCATTTAACCATTAATGTGAAATCCAACTATCAGCTTAGGCTTTTAGTTGGGATGGAGCACATGCTTCAATTGTTTCAGTTCTCATCACTTCAAATTTCAACTTGTTTCCACCTAATGCATCATAACATTCTACAAACAAGCATGACAACCAACTACATCACGACTCAACAAAGTTCACCCGGGGCCCGTGCCCGAGGGTGTGCACTAGTAAATCCCGCCTTGTGACCCTAGCCCAGCCAAGAAGGCTAATAGGCTGTTCCGGCTGGGAGTCGAACTTGTAACCTTTTGGTTACCAAGTTAACAACTGGGGTTTGGCAGGCAAAAAAAGGCTAGTTTTCCTGGTGACTCAACTTTTTCTAACATTCCCAAAGCTTCATAGGGTATGATTTTGCAGAAAAGAAACATTAAAGCTTGGATAGATAAAGAGTTTTGTAAAATTTGCAGAATTTAAGATGACATAACAGACAAAACCAAGAATTAACAGGGATAAAGTGAACTTGACTTGTTTTCTTGAATGCATAACTGAGAAGGAACTGGGGATGGGTGGGGGGAAATACTTACTCCAATTAGTTAAAATACCTTTGAAGCAAATGAAGAGCAGTTGAAAACCCAGAATCCTGAAATGTCCCAAGAGAGTGTTTGAGACAGATATATCCCAACCAGGAATATACTCAAGCACCCAGGAGCACTCAACCTAAGGAAAGGAGTTTGTCTGGGCTGAGGAAATGGAGAAGTGGGTCAAAAAAGAGTGGAAAACACAACAGGTCATGGGGACATTTTTTTTTTTTTAATATATTAAGTTTACAACTTATACCAGACTAATTCTAAGTCTCTAGAACTCTTGTCTAGTCACCCCTTTTCTGTACACTCAGCACATAAGGGGTCTTCATCACCTCTGATGTTAGTCTCGATCCCACACTACTGCTGGAACGAGACTTTATGGTGTTAAGTCGAACCAACTGAGCTAGTCCCACGGGACGGGACGGGACAGGACATTTTCCATGGGTGCTTGGTTTGTGTAAGTAAACAAGGGGCTATATGCTAAGATTTGTTGTCCTTAGTGAATTGGGGTGTCCTTTGGGGGCTTCAGAGGAAAATGGAATTTTGTGAAAACCAGAGCCCATCTATCTATCTCCCCAGAAATGGCCTTGTCAGTACATGAAGTGGATGGGAATAAGAGCTGGCCAGGCTTGGTGTTATTCTGCAGAGCAACACAAGTCCAAGGATGTGTAACCAAAAGAAAACAACATCTTGGGTTGTTGGTTAGTGGGTGATAGTGGGTATTGCAAGGGGAAAAAAACATCCAAGAAACCCATGTTTTTGTCCACTTGTCTCAGGCATAGACCATCCACTTAGTACCCATTTTGTTGCATCAAGACAACAAAGACAAAAAAATACAAGGTGGTTGTGGAGAGAAAACACCAAAAGTTGATGAAGCACTCAACTTTTGGTGTGATGGGTCCTTGGATGCTACTGCCTGGATTGTATGACCTTTAAAATGTTGTCATTATAGTGGCATTAATTATTTTTATTGCTTTCTCTTATTATTTTAATCTTTTGTCCTAGATATGCTCTTCACATCATATGAACTTTGGGTACACGACAAAAACGTACTACTCTTATTTGTTTGTACTCTTCTTTCTTTTTTTCTTTTTTTTTGAAAAACTATTTGTTTGTACTTTGTAGTGTTTAGTCTTTCCTTCTTTATTTTAGAAATTAAAGATCACCCACCCACCATTGGAGTGGGGAGGCTTATGGTGGCTAAGGAGATTATTCCAACCTCTAGAGCACAAGGAGAGAACATACACACATAAATTAAACCTTTTTTTTTTTTTTTAACTATAGTATTCGCATTCTGGGGAATGAAACTAATTCAGTTGAATCTTGGTCAGATTCCATTTGAGATTGTTATTCAATTTTAAAGAATTGAAAAGCAATTAAGCAAAATAGTTTCAATACAACCTAACGAATATCAATAAACCATATAACATAATTAATAAAAAAATTGCGAGAGGGGATCAAATGACCGTACCCCTAATCCTTAGCTTCTTCCCTTCACTATTGCAGTTCTCTCGTAGTATTGTTGTATATACACAAGTCTCAAGTCATTTTCACTTGAACGAGCACTTCTTTTTTTTTTTTTAATGGAAGAGACTCTGTAAGGCACTATAGGCTAGCCAAAAAAATGGGTAACATCAGAACCATACATACAAATTAAAGGAATAGATGAGAGAATAGATACAAAAAGGCAGGGGCCCATGGTGAGCAGATCAGATCCATCCAAGCAAGTGGAAGCAAGCAACTGCAAGTGATGATGATGAGCAGATAGGATAGCACATTCCAGCAGTAGCCAAAAATGAATTGAAGGGGGGAAATTAAAGCCAGAAAAAAACATGTAACAATGAACAAATTAAACCAGGAATAGAAACTTGTGCAAATCCTGATCCAGCCATGGAATGGAACAAGCTATTCTTCGTGCTACTCCACGCAGCAATATAATGTAGCTAGATAGCAAGATGCATGCAGGTTAACCTCAGGAACACATGCATTCTTGTGCAATATGTTTCCGCATTCATAGTAACAAGAGTGGAATGGAAGAAGATTGCTAGAAGAGCTTGTTCATTCAAGAAATAGAATAGCGCCCTCATGAGCTCGTTGCACAGGTTTTCTTACGAGATATTATATAATTATGTATTTAATATTTAGGAAGCAATCTCAGTTATGTTAATCAAATTGTCGATCGGTATTCACCTATTCCGTGACCAAAATGTTATAAGTTCAATTTTTTGTGGGAGCAGTATATTGACCTTATATTCAGAGAGTAGTCAAATTGTTGACTTGATTGGTAATTACAATGTTATTAGTTTGACTCCGCTATTAACCTTTTTTGTTTTGAGTCAATCAAACTTAAGTTATTTTACCTTCTTGTAGTCATTTGTTAGTTAAGATTACATGACAGGATTTACACTATGTATACATTCTAATAATGGCTACGAGTTTTATTCAACATTAAAAAAAAAAAAATGTTACACTTGATGTTATCACATCTGTGCTTGTTTTTATGGTTATTTTGAATCATCACAGTAATTAAGCTCTTTAATTTTGCTTATTTAATACATGTTTTCCTTGCTATTATCATTTAATTATGGTTCGCACTTGTTTTGAATATTTTACGGTGTTTGTTAGTGTTTTTGAACCATTTTAGGTCAAAGATATGACCAAGGGGAGTTCAAGGATGAGTTTGGAGCAATTTTGGATGAGTTCGGGGCCCAGTGGTCGAAATTTTCCAGTAGCTAATTAATTCGCGCACAGGAAGTCTCGACGCGTCGAGAAAATTCTCGACGCGTCGAATATGCGTCTGTTTCTGGGATAAAAACAGACGCCTAAAGTGGCGCGGATAAAAAAACAGACGCTTAAAGTGGCGCAGCTGGGCAAAATTCAATACAAGCGCGAGATCTCTTTTCCTAATATCAATTGCGCGGATTTCAAGGCTCATATCTCCATATTAAAAGTTAGCAATTCAAGGAATCTTCCAAATTCTACATATCATTAAAGACGACAATTTCTTTATTTAAATATAGGAATTATAATTTGAGTCCAATTTGGTACAAGATTCCTATTTCATCTCAACTTTGTACCCACTATAAAATCCCTCCTTCCTCAACCCTAATGGGAGGACGGGGACCGAGAGAATTCAGAGATTCTTGGAGACAAGAAGGAGAGAAATCAAGAGCCACAAGTTGTCTTGGGAAGCAAGAAGAAGACTAGGGAGATTTGGGAAAATCGTCTGGTTAATTCTTGTACTCTTTTGATGATTTGTATTTGCTATGTATAATTTAGTCATGCTTGGCTAAATTCTTTAGAGATTCTTGGGTAAAAGTGTTTATGAACCTATGTGCCTGAGCTCTCAGTTTCTTTAATATATTATTATTTGGGTTTAATACTTGTGTTGCAATCGTGATAATATTGTTTGATGCTTGTAATTAATGGCCATAGTTACTAGCTTCATAGCCATGTTTGTGTCACCAATGGGAGTTGGGGCATAAATTAGGGCACACACGATTGCACCTAATGGTTGGTCCTTGGGAAAGGGAAACTTATTAGAGGAAGTTTATTCTAGATTGTTGCCAATCGGGAGATGGTAGTAATTAGGAATAATTGAATGCTGATCTTTGATCTTATTGGGTGTTTAAGCCATGGGAGTGGAAATTCACTAAGAATAGAGATTACGGGAGTAATTCGATTCCACTTTGCATTCCCACACAAATCTTAATTCCAAACTAAATATTGCAAACGATAATTGGCACTAGGTGATTATATACTTGAATCCCATGAATCTCAACTTCTCTCTAATTGTTTTCAAAATCCTGAATCTCTGTTTTATTTTATTTATTTTATGCCAATCAATCATCTAAGTAATTGTTAGGATTAGCTCTAATGAATAAGTTAGTAATTAATGCTTGATACAACCACTTCCCTGTGGATCGATAACTCGTACTCCGAGAATTATTTGTTTGCAAATATACTACGCATCAACACTATATAATGTTAACAATTACACACATTTTTAAAAAATACAAAAAATTTTGTTACATTTTTTTCTCAAATTACATTAAGAGCATATTCGTTGGATGGAAAAAGTGTTCCAAGGAAAAAAGTTTTTTATTTGAATTTCAGAAAAATGAAAATTTTCCCTGTTTAGTTCATGGAAAACTTTTTCGATTTTGCCCTTATTACTTTTATTATCATTATTATTTTGTAGTGGCATTTTAATCTGTATAATCATTATTCTTTACTATTTCAATCCCAACCAAATAACAGAATTAATATTTTTGATAATATTTTTTCCACCAACAAAACAATAGAATCTTCTTAGTAATTTCTTTTTGCATTAAATTTTATTTCCATTTCCCTCTAAATATTTTCTAAACCAAACGGGACTTAATGATATATTTTTTTTTTGAATACTATTGACTTTATTAAATGATGAGAAAAATTGTCAAATAGGCCCCTAAACTTTACCCCAAAGGTCAATCAGGCCCCTAAACTTTAAAAAAGTTCAATTAAACACTTAAACATGTCAAATTGGGTCAATGAAGCACAAAAACAGGTAAATGATCTGTTATTACAGGTCATTTTAATTCCGGCGACGGATTCCGGCCACCGACAACATATTTCGGCCGTCTGGTCGTCTTCCCCGCCTTCTCCAGTGGAGAAGACGACCAGATCTGGTTGCCGGGAAATGTCGCCGGTGGCCGGAATCCGTCGCCGAAATTAAAATGACCTGTAATAATAGGTCATTTACCGAGTTTTGGGCTTCATTGACCCAATTTGACATGTTTGAGTGTTTAATTGAACTTTTTTAAAATTTAATGGCTTATTGATCTTTAGGGTAATGTTTAGGGCATATTTGACCATTTTATCTTAAATGATAGTATATGTTTTATACTTTTTAAAAGAGCAAATTACACTTTTGGTCCTATGACTATAGGGGGCGTGTTAATTTTGGTACGTGACTTTTAAAACTAACAATTTAGTCCTTTAACTATGTTTTTTTAGCAGATTTGGTCCTTCGGGCAAATCACCAGTGGAAATTGGTCGGAAAAACGTAAACTTTTTTAAAAAAGTTATTCATAGGGGCAAAAACGGTCATTTTACGTAAAGCCTGTCCGACGACGAACTTGGCTTCTCGAGATCGGTTGACGGTGGCGACTCCGACACCAGTTGATGGCCTTCTAGCAAATGGCATTGATCGACAAACACCCTCCCTTTCACACAACTCTGCAAATCCAGCATGTGCAACGGCGTAGATGAGTGGAAATTTTGCCTTCATACTCGAAGCTCAGGATGAAGAAATTCTCATCTTCAAGCTCCAAGTAGGTGGGAAATTCGCGAAAGCTGCAAGCTCGCAGTTTCTTCTCCTTCGTGGACTTCATCTCCCTCAGAGGATCCATGGAGTTCATCGACTGGCTTCTCGCAATGGCTTTATTAGGGTTTAACTCCACTCTGGGCATGGATCCCCGACAAGAAATTATGCGACAGGTTCACGAGCGACGCCGGAATCCGGCCGTCGAAGTAATTCCCAGAGAGATCAAGCATTTGAAGGTACGGGAGGTTCCAATAAACAGGCGGGAGTGAACCGGAGTATCCCCAGCGATCAAGAACAACCTCGGTGACACGCGCGGCCGAGGAAACAACAACATCGCACTGGAACCCGCAGGTAAACTTCTCCGGAATATCCCCAGCGATCATTAACGCCGTTCTTTAACAATTAAAATGACTAATTTACCCCTCCTAATATTTAATTTAAAATGGCAAATGTTTTTCCGGCCAATTTCCATCTGTGATTTGGCCAGAAGGACCAAATCTGCAAAAAAAAAAAAACATAGTTAAATGACTAAATTGTTAGTTTTAAAAGTCATGTACTAAAATTAACATGCCCCCTATAGTCATAGGACCAAAAGTGTAATTTGCTCTTTTTAAAAAAATTTTAAAGTATATTTTATACTTTGTCAATCTATTCACTCTATTTTTTTTTTTTTTTTTTTTTTTTATAAGAGAGGGAATACCTTACATATATACACTAATTGCGCTTAAGCCGGGTTTCCACCTATTAATGAGTATTCGTCCATTTTTTTTAAAGTCTAAAGGACATATTCGTTGCCGATTTGGGGTTCTGATGGAAGATACTGCAGAGATTATACACCAAGTACACACGTGATTCCGCTCTGACAGAAGTGCACGCGCAATTCAGCTCTAGCTCATAGAGAGATGAAATTGATAGTAAACCTCTGCCTCTCAGATGGCTTTCTTTTCCAACACTTCTATGTGGAGATGGATGTAATATAATTGATAGTTTAAGTTTACTATTTGTTTGCAGTTTTCCAAAGTCTCAAATTTAGGGCTTGGTTCCGGCCTTCTTTCGTAGTGAATTTTTGGATTTGAAGAATTCTAATTCTAAGACTGAATTAAAATTTGTAAATTGAACTTGACTTGTACCTGGAACAGAGAATACAGGTATCAAATTGAAATCCAGGCACTGTTTTCTATTTTGCGCTTAGATGTGCTCGGCAGATGCTAAAGCCAGAGCGTGATGGCAAAGAGTTGATCGAGCGAATAAGCACAGTTCTAAACTATCACATTCAGAAAGACTACTGGCGGAGTTTCACTCAATTAAATAAACTATACCCTTCCAACTAAAAAGAAAAGGAAGTACAGAAAGAATTTCACAAGAGCTGCGCTGAAAGAAGAGTGAATAGAAATCCCTGCAGTGAAGTCACCCGAGGGTGATATCATAAGCAGTTGTCGGAATAACTAGTAATATCATCGGTCAGAATTAAGCCAATTTCTCCTCTTTCTGGGCTTGTTGGAATAAGAGCTTTTGTCGCCTTTCCTTTGTCCTTTGACATCGAATCGCTTGTGCTAGAATCAATGGCATTCCCTTCTTACTAGTCATAGGCGACGGGTGGTCTTCATACGTGGGATTGATTTGGAGAATCCTTCTTTCTAAGCCTGCCCACTTACTAAGATCCAAGCCTTGTCCCCGCAATTGACGAGATTGACTTCCGGACCAAGAGCGCGAGAAGCCTGGGTTCATTCACCAACAGACTTTTCAGCAGACATTGTTAAAAGGAGTACGCCGATGGTTATAACTAGTATATTGAGGTTTGAACCCAAACTCTAGGTGAGAGCAATCCAATACCAACGAACTATAAGCCACTTGGTTCTATTCACTCTATTAATTGTTAGATTTTTTTTTCTTAGTTTTCTCCCGGAAAATTGTTGGTGCCCCATATTGATATACTTCGGCCTTTTTGCATTTCTACCGCCTCCGCCCTCCGGCTTCTACCGCACCCGCCGGAATTCTCCCAGAGTCCCAGCAAGCAAGCAAGCAGCCCCCACACCCGCAGCCGTGCTCCTTCAGCAGGCTGTTGTTAGCACTCAGCAGTCAGCGATTCCCGTCGTCCACTCGTCCGGAAAGCGGCAGCAGGTCCGAAACCCTAATTCCTAAATCCCCAAATTCTAATAATATAAAACCCTAAATCCCTAATTCTAATAATATAAAACCCTAAATCCCTAATTCTTAAATCCCCAAACTCTGATAATATTCTATCATTTCTTTGAAGCATTATTGATTTGTTGCTGCAAGTATACTATTTTGATGCTTTGAGAGAATAGTTTATTACGGAGTAATATTATATGTATATATATAAGCCACGAAATAAAAAATAAATATAAACAATAAGGAAAAAGGATTATCATTTGGTCTGATCTCAGTTTTCTGTTGAATGTGTTCCTAAGCACACTAGCACGAATTCTGATTCATAGCAGTTATGGCCTATGGGTTTATACTTTGTACAATTCTACTTCTGTTAAATCTATTTTTTGTTCCAGCTTATCCATTGTCTACAGTAGTTTAGCTCAATAGCTTGTCATCTAATAAACTGATTTTTTTCATGCCAACAGATAAAGATTTGTAATTTGTACTCATAACCAATTTCTAGAGAATTGTGATTTGCTGGAAAAAAAATTTCTATATGAAAATTAATTTGAGAGATTTATTCATAATTGATCAATTGTTTAATTGTGGTTAAGAATTGTGAATTGTGAGCATTGCATTTTGAATGAAACAATCTTAGAGCGATACAGAATATGAGAGAGCCTAGAGGAGTTTTATCTTGTAGTTTGTCATGAATATTGTATTTTGTATTCAAACTGTTTTATCTAATTAATGGTGTTTTGAATTGCGCTTAGTTTTGCCCCCACTCAAGCATAATCCTGGCTCTGCCACTGTTTGTTTCCATTGAAAGCTAGGCTGAAAAAGTTTAAACTTTTTCGTTGAATTAGAGATTTGTTATCATGGGTTTATTACTTATTTGGTATTGATTTGAGTTCTGTTTGTTTTCCATTTTCTTGATTTTGCAATCATTTGTAATTGATATGCAGATGGAAGGAACTATAAAGGAGGAGCTCTACTCGGAGGCTTTGCACTTTTCTGATCTTGATTTAGGTGTGAGGCCAGACACCAACAATGGAAACCACAATGCCCATGGTAAAAAGTGCAGCTTTGAGAATTTTTTTGTTAGTTCAGTTAATTCTCAATAGGATAATTCATGTTATCTAAGATGGAAAATGGAGATTGAATATTTGGATTAAAGGGTATAACTTACACAAGTTGTGTCATTAGCTTCACTAAGACTCAGGCCAAATGTTGTCTTAAAAGTAATTGTTCATGAAGTTAGTAATGTTCAGTTCTTTAGAAGCAAATATTCTTTGGGGCTCATATATCCTGGTGAAAAAGGTTCATAGTTTACCATTTGGTTTAATCTGTTCTCTTTGTCCCTCTTTTACACACACACACAAAATACACTAAAACTAGTAACCTTACTATCAAATATCATTGGCTCTTGACAATAGATTTACTTCACTAGAATGCAGCTTAGTTTACATCACTCAAAGACATTGAATTTGACTACTGAATGATTGATTACAAGTCCAATTCATAAATCTCCTGACTCTTTGTTGATGCCAGTTGATGATGAGGATGACTTATGGTATGATGATGATGGTTCATCATGTGGTGTTCCTTCAAAGGCAGCAGACGGGTCATCTGATTTGGACAGGGAGTGGCAGAGGAGGCATGACCAATTCCATACAGTATCCTATTAAGTTGGGCGTGATTGTCGATATAACAGAATAAATTTTTTTTTTTTCCTGATTGTGTTAGCTCTGCAAGCCAAAGTAATTGTTAAATCTTGATGAGTTATTAGATTGGGTATCGTGACGGTCTTTTAGCAGGAAAAGAATCTTCTGCACAGAAAGGGTTTAATGCTGGTTTTGTGGAATCCGTATATGCTGGATACAACTGGGGTGTCATCAAAGGTGTAATTGGGTTAGTATAAGAGTTACTTTTCACCTGTTGAATGTGTAAATTTCAAATTTATTTCATGTTACCAAGAAGCATTATTTTTTTCTCTTTGATGAAGTACTTTGGCTTGCCTACCCCCTGAATTGCAAGAAAGGTTGATAACAACTGAGGAAAACAGAAATAAGTTCCAGAAATTGCATGAATCTGTGCAGTCTGTTTCTACAGCAGATGCATTGAAAACGTTTCATGAATCCCTGTCAAAAAGATTGGCCAATCAAGGGGAGACCGTTGAATCTAGTTCTTGTGTGATTGAGTCGCAGAACCAAAGATCTGAAGATGGTTTCCAAAATTACCAAAGTGAGTTCGAATCACTTATCAGCAAATTGCCTTTGGTAAAATTGAGTTCAGATTCAGAGCAGTAAACCTTTATTACTCTTAGAAAACAGTAAGATCTTTCTTTGTAAAATTCTACACTTACAAGAAGAAATGTTGCCAATTATCTATTATCCATAAAAGGTGGCCCTTAATTTTGCAAGACTAATCTTTCTCTTCTTGAATATATATTTGCAGATGTGTGTATAGAACTATAGACATGTATGCACAGTTTCATAACAACATATGCATGTTGTTGCCCTGTATACATGCCATTCATATGGCAAACTATATTTGAGTTGGCTCTCAAGAACATTTCCTGCAAAATGAAGCCTCATCACCACCCCCCCCCTCCCCTCCCCCCCTCCCCCCAAATGTAAAAAGGCAAAAATGAATGCAGGTTCAGAAAAGGATACATTAATTTCTCTTTTCTTATGATTTTGCTTGGCCCAATTTAATCCTTCAAAAAATAAGAGTTTACCATTTTAGCATGGCGAAACTCATGTATGTTGAGAAAATAAATATTTATACAAATTGAATAGTGATTTATTATCAAACGCAAGTCGATTGAGAGTTTAATATATTATTTATGTTTTTTGGGTGGGGGGAGGGGGGGAAATGATTAAGTAGGTTCTGAACTTTACTTGAAAAGTCAATTAGGTCCTTAAACTTTCAAAAGTTGTAATTAAACTCATAGACATGTTATTTTAGAGTATTGTAGTCCAAAAACTATTTAGTGATCTATAATTGCAAGTTATTAAAGTTCCGATGAATTTTGGACAAATTTTCGATGAATTTTGGACAAATTTCCAGCGAGATTTTGGAGTCAAACAACGGCGATAGTCCATCTAACTGGGATAAAAGACTGGAATGTGTAGGGGGAAGTCGAAATTCCGTAAATGTGTGCTGACTTTTTTTTTTGACATAAATGTGTAAAACTAACTTCCGACTTGCGTTTTTGCTGTTGTCCAGGGTGTATTTTTTTTTTTTTCATAATTTACTTAAAACGCAAGAAGGAGTTGCGTTTTTCGTATTGTATACGTAAAACGCATATGTCAAATGTGTTTTCATGATACGTATAGCATATGTTAAAATGCATTTGGGAGATGCGTTTTACGTATAATACTTTAAAATACGAAAAACGCAACTCGGTATTCTTCGAGAGCGGGAAGGAAGTTGTGCGTGGTGCCGGCGACGAGGAGAAGCCTGCCGGAGACGGCTAATGACTGGACAGGGAGGGTTCTAGAAATAAAGGAAGGGTGGCGGTGGAGGATTCGTAGAGGGGATTCCGGCGGCGGGCTTGGGAGCTGGCTCCACTTCTGGCAACATTGCAGCTGAGCCTTTTTCAAACATCAGACATTCTTTTTAAAAAATTTTGGGGCACTAAGTATATTTGCACCATATTAAGTCAATTAGTAAAGTTATGGTTTTTAAGTATTTATGCAACTACTCAAAGATGGTACTTCAATTCCCAAATCAAATAAAGCTATATAAAACCAATTAAACGATACCCAATTTGAGCAAATAACAAAAACAGACGAGATAATGATAAGATAGGTGTAAAGAGTGCAAGGAAACAAAGCTCACCATCTTGCAGAGACACGGAAACGGCATTGAGAGGGTAGCCATGGGAGGACATGAGCTTAAAATGCTTCCTTGGTTGGATTTGACCACAAATTCCCGAGACCCAATTCAAGGAATGGAGTCTGCGCGGCGAAATAGCGAACTTTTTTGAATAACAAAACGTCTCGCGGTGGAATGCGGAGCAAGAACAAGGGCTAAATTGCAACAGCCTAGCCATGCAGTTGTTCATCCAGAAACAAGCTCTGTGCGAAGCTATTTGGGTTTTAACAGAAGAATTAACGTGAAAAAACAAGTGTTAATGTGGAATGCTTATGGATTTTCTAATGTATTAGATACATACAACATGAAAGAATAGCGATTAAGATTTGGTGATGAGCTAAGAAGTGTTAGAAGAAAGTGATTGGACAGGGAGGGTTCTAGAAATAAAGGAAGGGTGGCGGTGGAGGATTCGCAAAGGGGGTTCCGGCGGCGGGCTTGGGAGCTGGCTCCACTTCGACGAAACGGGGTCTAGACACAAGAATTCAATCGAACTCGGCGGAACTTCTGGCTTACCGATCGACGATGACGACGACGGGGAGGCCGCCATTGATGAAGAAGGAGAGAGCAGAGCGTAGAGACAGTGTACAAAACCAGTAAACGCAACCCACTTTTGCGTTTTACGTATAATACGTAAAACGCAAATTTAACTTGCGTTTTCCACGATACCGTATCTCCTTCAAAAACGCGTTCCCGTATTGCGTAAAAACGCAATACGATTTCGTAAACACAACTACGAGTTGCGTTTTACGTAAATGCGGAAAATAAAAAAAGGGCAGGACACAAGCAAAAGCGCAACTCACAACTGAGTTTTGCACATTCATGTCAAAAAAAAAAAAAAAGGCCACACATTTGTGGAAATAGCGGCCTTTGACCGCATATTTCAATCATTTATCCATCTAACTGTCCGATTACATTTAGAGAAGGGAAAAAGACTAGAATGTGCGGTCAACAAGCCCAAATTCTCAAAATGTGTAGTATTTTTTTTTTGACAACAATATGCAAAACTCCTTTCGGAGTTGCGTTTTTGGTGTATTTTGTATTTTTCATGTATTTGTGTAAAACGCAAGAGGCAGTTGCGTTTACGTATTCGTATACGTAAAACGCAATACGCTCTTGCGTTTTTCAACGCATACGGTATCCCCCAAAACGCAACTTACATTTGCGTTTTACGTATTATACGTAAAACGCAAAACCAAGTTGCGTTTTTGTCATTTTTTTTGTACCAGCCGTCTCCGGCGAAGTTGAAGGCCGGCGTGAACCACAAAACGCAATTCGCATTTGAGTTTTTGGTTCGAATAGGTAAAACGCAAGTTGTAAATAATTTGCCCAGCAATGGGTGATTGGGGTGATTTCCATAGTGCCATCCTGATATGTGCAAGGAATTTCTGTTGACAGATATTAGATTTGGCTATGTTGATAGCTCATTTGCAATTAAGTACTCAACCACTTTATCCATGGAGTTTGCTGTGTATCTAAATCCAAATCATGGCAAATCCCTGTCCTATCTGTGGCAGAATCCAGAATTCCCTCTTCCCCTCTTCTATGAACATGTTCCACATCATCATCAACATCTCCTGCTGCTTTACTGATTCTTCAAGTCCGAACTTTGAAGGTGGTCGGCGAGGTGAGCATAATACGGGATAACTCTGGGGGCTACGTTATCCGACAGAGCCATGGGCTTGGGGAGCCACAGAAAGATATTGCTATGGAGATCAAATTAAACTTTGCTATCCTTGTCGGTTGAGCACGCGATTTGTATAAAACCTTGTACACAATTTGGTAAAGACAATGCATTTGGGTCTTGTGTTTTACGTATTTAAAAGTATAATTCATCTCCCAATTGCGTTTTAACGTATTCAATACGTATTGTGAAAACGCAACTGGGAGATGCGTTTTACGTATTCAATACGAAAAACGCAACTGGTCGTTTTACGTATTTAACGAAAAAAAAATACAGATTAAATACCTTCAAAAACACAACTGGCAATAGAGTTTTGCATATTTCTGTCAAAAAAAAAGTCAGCACACATTTTGGCAATTTCTCACCCCATTTTATATATTTTAGTCTTTTTCCCTTTAGAAAAGGCAATCAATAACATTAAAAGTTTAAAGGTCTAATTAATTTTTCAAATAAAATTTAGGCTTCTATTTGACATTTTTTTTTTCCTTTCTGGGTGTATAGAAACCTAAAGAAAAAAAAAAAATTGTAACTTTGTAATAACAGACAGTACGCAGTCAAAATTGCAGTTAAGCAACGATGTTTCATCCCACTCCCAGTCTATCCGCCCGCCACGTACCCCTTCTTCCAATCAACGCATGCAGGTTCTTCTCTGAACACGTACAATATCGTATCCAAATCCTCCAAAACAAACAAAATTTAGCGTTATGATGTCGTCTCGCTTCTTCTCTTCCTCATGATATGATCTTGCTGTCGTCGACGACGCCGCAGCAGCAGCAGATATGAAAGCAGAGAGCTTGCTGGTTTCGGCCGCCATTAACATAGGCTTGGCCATCTTGATTCTCTCACTCTTCTCCATACTCAAGAACCAACCTTTCTACGCCTCCGTCTACTATGCTCGCCGCCTTCACCTCCGACAGAACCCTTTTGCTCCCCCCAGGCCTTCCGCTCTCCACCGCTTGCTCCCCTCCGTCGATTGGATTCGCCGCGCCGTCCGTGTTTCCGAGGACGAGATTTTTGAGACCCACGGCCTCGACGTCCTCGTCTTCATCAGATTCTTCAAATTCGGGTATGTTGCTTCCATTAGAATTTCAAAGGTTCTTGCTTTTTTGGTATACCCAATTGAAACTCCCATCATCCTCAACATTCTAGGAATTCTAAAGATTTTTCTTCAAAATTATGGTTATAATAAGTTGAACATTGGCCCTTAATTATACAAATGTGCGAACGAGGATCAGTATGAGTATGGTAGGGTTTAAAAGTGCCTCCTACTCTGCTCAGGAAACCTCGTGGTCTGACCAAAATTTACATAAGGAAAGGAAGGTTTCAGGTTCGAGTCTCATTTCAATTAGGTTCAACATAATTGTTGAACATATACTGTTCCATTTCATAATTTTCAGGTTTGAGTCCTATCTCAGTTTGGGTTTACATAATTGTTGAATAGATACTAGGTTAGGGTATACTAAAAAAGAAAGGAAAAAAAGTTGAGCATTGAATGTTGTATAGGCTGCCCCCTACTCTGTCTGCCCAGTGAAACTCATAATTTAGTGTGATGTTAATATGTTATAGTAGTAGTTGAAGGGTATTTGAAGATGAACCTTTTATTGCAGGATCAACTTCTTTGTGGTTTGCTCTCTCATTGGTATGGTAGTTCTTCTCCCACTAAATTACACGGGTAGTAGTGTGAAGCCAAAGAGCTATCATTCCATGGATGCTTTTGCAATATCTAATATCAGTAGTGGCTCTAACAGGTACTGCATATCGACTTTACTTTCCATATTGGGTTCGCAAAATCTTGTGATGAATTTCACTCTTGTTTCAGTTGGATTACACGTACTGGTCTAATGCTCTTTGATTCATATGTTTGGCTATCTGCTGGTAAGCAGTGACTCGATATATTGCACTCAACTTGTTTATTGTTCAAAGATTCACAGCCAATGTGTCCTGTGGACTGTGGAGTAATTTCAGCACAGTTCTTTTAACTGCTTGAGAATTGTTTTGATTGGTTAAGAATGAGAGGAAATATGATTTGGAGTAGTTATATATATAGCCATATAGGATTTGCATTATTTGGAGCTTTGATCTCAATTTTAGTGAAGGTTTAGAGTGTCATGTGGAAAAGGTCACAATTTAGTGCCGGTTCAAAAATGAAGTCCTGATTTGATACTTTTTGGTGCCATTTCACAGGCTTTGGGTGCATTTTTCAGTCCTATGTTTTGTTTCTTGTTATGCATTATACTTGCTGTACAAGGTAACCTCTTGCTCAGATTGCAAAGTTTAGGTATAAACTTTCTCTTTTTGGCTTATATACTTTGTGCTTATTGTTGATTGTGCTTCTTCTCATTTGTGCTGCATTGGTAATTCACATATCTGCAAGTGGATTCATTGCACGCTTATTTTGCTTTTGAATACTTCAATCATTTAGTTATGAGAATAAATCTGCAGATTTAGTTGAGAAAAACGAGCATAAGGAATCATATCTATAAACTTCTCACACTGCATGTCACAAAAAGGCAATTTGAAACAATGCATTAAATGTACCATTTGAAATCAACAAATTTGATAATCTTTCCAAAACTGAAAGTTGTTTAAGCCATTGATCTTAAATTATTTGTCTTCAATTAGCTCCCGTAACCAAAATTATGTCAAGTTGATTTATTTTGTTGTGTTTCCTCCAAAGATTTGTCTTTCCTGCTTTTCTTTTGGAAATAAAAATCTGGTAAGTTATTATAACAAGAAACATGCTGCCTCATCTATTGCCAGGAATGTGCTTATATTTTACTGAAAAGGATTGAACAACTGCGTAACAAAAGGAAATACCCCAACCAGTTCACCATTCTCGTTCGACAAATTCCATTTTGCCAAGAACACAAGGTTCGAGGATGCTGCATAGACCACTTTTTCACCAAGTATCATCCATATTCATATCAGTCTTATCAGATTCTTTATGATGGGAAGGAACTTGAAAATCTGGTGGTGAGTGTATAATCCACGGTTCAGACATGATGGCTATGTTTGGTAGACCTTATTTTAGAGCTTATATCTTAGTTTAAGTTGCAAATAAGTTATTAGCTCTGTTTGGTAAAACATGGAGTTTTAAGCTTTATCTTTTATGCTCTTTTCTGTCGTACTTTGGTTGGTAATTGACTGGCGGGTGCTTTTCATGTAGAACAAGGCAAAGTCTGCTGCAAAGAGGATTGAGGACCTAAAAGTGAAACAATCAACTAACAAATGCAGTGGAAAGTCTTTTCTTTCTGGTGCATATAGAAAGAAAGATAAGATTGAGAAACTCGAGGAAAAGCTTCAAGAACTTCATTGCAAAATAAGGCACGTAAGACGTGAAATGATGCTTCAAGAGAAGGTTGATTCTTCCCCTTTTACGCCCAGTTTCTGCTTTATTCAAGAGTCCCACATTGATAAAATAAGAAAGAACATATGGGTTTATAAGGCCATGGGTTAGACTAGCTAATTGGTTAGATTCAATTTTTAGTGTGGTTTGGTCCATGTGCATTATAGCCCAGTTGAGTGACCTTAGCCCAACCTTAGTATATAATGATAGCTCTTTTGAATGTTAAGAGTTCGTTCGTAAATTTTAACAGGCCTGCTAATTTTCATTTGTATAGGAATTGCCGGTTGCATTTGTCACATTCAAGTCACGATGGGGTGCTGTTATAGCCGCTCAATCTCAGCAGCATTCAAATCCCCTACTTTGGATCACTGAAATGGCTCCAGAACCAAGGGATGTGCTTTGGCGAAATTTAGCAACTCCGTATAGGATCTTGCCAATTTATGAGATTGGAATACTTGTTGCGGTGGTGTTTCTCACTCTTTTCTTTGCCATACCAGTTACAGCAGTTCAAGGAATCGCCAAATATGAAAGACTGAGCAAATGGTTTCCACCCGTAAAGGCTCTGGAGTTAATGTAAGAAACTTCTTCTATTAATCACTTGAAATGTTCTTTTTGAACATTATTAGAGTTGTTTAAATGTCAGTGATAACTGATAACGTGTACTTTTGTGGCTGATTTTCAATGGTTTCGTAACCCTTTGTGTGTTTTTGCAGTCCAGGATTAAAGTCTGTGGTTACGGGATACCTTCCGAGTGCCATTCTCAATGGGTTCATTTACATTATTCCATTTGCCATGATCGGGCTGTCAAGATTAGCGGGCTATATCACGAGAAGTAAAAAGGAAATGAAAGCGTGCAAGATGGTGTTTTATTTTCTCGTGGCAAATGTATTCTTTTTAAGCTTGTTATCGGGGTCTTTACTTGATCAGATCGGACAATCTTTCTCTCAACCCAAGAATATTCCTAGTCGTCTTGCTAGCGCTGTCTCTGCCCAAGTAAGTAGAATTCTAAATAAATTTTTACATTTTTGCCCGCTTTTCTTTTGGCGCATCATTGGTACATCGTCTTTGTGCTATAGGGCATGCTAGCTAGTACATGAAGAATATTAAACGAATGGCTACTTTTTATATGGAGACTTTAGAGTCGAACTGATTTTGCATGGACCGATTTATTTTTGCTGGCAATAATGTTGTTCTGCCTAAGCAATAAGCAATATGTCTTTCCTTCAGGCAGACTTCTTTATGACATATATCTTGACCAATGGCCTGTCGGGATTTTCTTTGGAGATTCTTCAGCCCGGATTACTTATTTGGGATGCTATAAAACCATCCACATGGGATCGCGGGAAGGAAAGAAATCCATATCTCTATTCTTTACCTTATTACCGGATAATTCCTTTTGTTGCTCTCTGTACACTTATTGGCATTGTATATGCAGTCGTCTCACCGCTGCTTCTTCCATTTCTGGTCGGCTACTTTCTTCTTGGCTATGTTGTGGTCACCAACCAGGTGAAGTTCCGATTCTTTAAATCTAGTTTAAACACACCAGCTTTTCATGTTTTTTACTTTGTTCTCTAACGGTTTGGGGCTTCCATTAAAGACTTTTCTTCTTAAATAGACATAGGGGGTGTACTGTTTGGTAAATGGCTGTTAGCTGATAACTGACTAGCTGTTAGCTGATTGGGTAAGTGACTTTGACTAGTTGATAGCATTAGCTTATTGTGGAAAAGTGTTTGGTAAATTAGCTGTTAGCTGTTAGCTATTAGCTAATAGTTGATTACATATAAAATGACTTTCTCAAAAAGCTAGTCGAAAAAAGCTACTTTGAGCAGCTTTTTGAATTTTAACTTTTTGGAGCAATAAGCTGTTACAAAAAGCTAATTAATCAAACACTCATATTGATTGTTTAACCAAGTCAAACAGCTAATAGTGGTCAAAATAGCCAAAATTGGCTGATTGGCTAACTATTTTACCAAACAGGGCCATAGTAATCTGCCCTAAACATCCCGTGATTACAAATACTTCGATATGAACTTTTTGTTCAACGTTAATGCTTCTACGAGCAGCAACGGATGTGATAAATAGATGGTGGTATATATGCGTGTTACAGATTGAAGACGTGTATATAACTTCATATGAAACACACGGACAGTTCTGGCCATGCATTCATCACTACATTATTGTTGCACTCGTCATCATGCAAATTACTATGATCGGTCTTTTTGGACTCAAATCGAAGCCTTCAGCTTCCTTTGCCACAATACCGCTCATGATTCTCACTTTGCTCTTTAATGAGTACTGTAAGATTCGGTTCTATCCTAGCTTTCGCCATCTCTCTGTACAGGTAAAATTACATTTTCCTTTTCTTGCCCTTTTTGGTTGACAAGATGGAGAATAGTATATTAACCAATTAGCAAATATAGTTAAATGGCATGTAAATGATACCTGCATTCATCCTTGTACATGTTCTCCATTTTTACATGGAATTTTGGCTTTAACTGCAGAACATGAGACAAAACAAAAACGCAGTCGATTATTTGGCCTTACTGGCAATAAAGGGTGTTAAATTTGGGGGTAATCCCAGACTCCCAGTCAAGATGCCTAAGGATACAAACTTGTAATAACCACGGCCTTCTGGTTTGAGCCGGTTAGTTATGGATAATCTAGACTGGTTTATCTCCTTGTGGTCCTTTGTCGGTTAGGGTCACAAGGCAGGGTTTCCCCAATGCACACCCTCGGGTAGAGACCGCAGATTTTCCTCATTACCCCCAAAAAAGGTGTTAAATTTGCATGACTGTGAGGCCAGCTTTAGTCAAGTTGGTCAGGCTGTTAACATAGTAACTACAAGGTTACAAGTTCGACTCCTCGTGGGAGTGGCTTATTGGTCTTCTTGGTTTGAGCTGGTCAGTTATGGGTAATTTCCACTGATTTGCCTCTTTGTGATCCTTTGCCAGTTAGGGTCACAAGTCACAAGGCAGGTTTTACCCAATGCACATCTTAGGGTAGTTGCTATGGGTTTCCCTCGTCCAAAAAATAAATCTGCGTGACTGTTCAGTTGTTTCAGATAAGATGAGTTTTTGTTCAACTTTGATATTCTTGTGCTTCAATTGTCAGGATGCCACGACGAATGATGAACTCGACCAGAAGGATGGTGTGATGGAGGAAAATGTAAGAAATGCACTTGACGCGTATTCTCCTCCATGTCTGCTGCCCATGGGGTTTGAAGTGCCAGAATCGGGCTCGATGGCACTGTCAGGCTCAACACAGCCATTACTACCATGAAAACAGCATGCCTATATACACTGTTTACACTTTCCTGTCCCAATATTCTGCCATGGGGTCTAGAAAAATACGGCGACGGCTGCAGTTTTTGGAGGATTTTCTGTGTTTTGAGTGATTAGTACTTGCAAAGTTTGCTTCATATTTATGTAATCATCATCACAATGGATGGCAGGTAGCCCCAAAAGGATCATCTGAGAATGTAGCTTACCTGCAAAAACACCGACAGGGAGCTTCATTAATAAAAACCATGCTGCTAGTCAATTCAGCAATATACTTGTAAATATACATATTTTGTTGATTGAGTATTCCTGTAAATATTCAGATGAATTGAGTCTTAGTTTAAACCAAAGGGGTGAAGGTACATTGAGTCAAGGGCATGTTTATTTGTAGTTAATCGAACTGAGATATGATGCTTTTCTTAAAAGGAATTTGTAAAGGCACACTTTTTAAGAGGGTCGAGATTTATTTTACTTTAAATGGTTTTTATTATTTTCTATGCATTTGTTTAAATTTGGAGGAGTGACATGTTACTTTTCGCAATCTGACATAGAAACGTCCTCTATAGCGATAATATGGATGGGTAATACAATTCACAATTGTTAGAACATGCTTGATGTAGTAAAAAAAAACTGGGCTATGTAGATAAGTGTATGTATACGGTTTTAATCCGTAGGATGGTACAAGTCAGAAATGTCAAAAGTTCCACCACAAGGTATTAAATGTGCTATTTATTGGATTGTGAAGGGAACACATATTGGGGGTCGGGTTGTGCAACACGTGTGACTCATGCATAAGGAGGGGGTGGAGGGTCGGAGGCGTTGCTGACTCCCCCATGTGTGTGAAGGTTCCTAATGTCCTTGCTCCTTCCGCAGTTGGGTAGAAATAGAGGAATAAGGCTCGTGTGGCCCCGGTCGGGTTGATCATCCCAAGCCCATGGGGTCACTTCCAATCTCAAGGTGAAGTGAAAGGTATATGCTAATAAGTCACTTGTTCGGTCTTTGTATTGCGCTCGGGTCGGTCTAGCATAAGGGCAATCAAGGTCGGGACCGGTTCTTCATGGTGACCAAGTCGGGTACCGAGCACGTGTGTAATACGTATATTCGGGCAATATTCCCAAATCAATAGGTTGCAAGTGAAAGATGAGGTTATTAATCTTTGATCTAGCTAAAATTAACAGTACAAATTGAAGAAAACTTTTTAAAAAATGCGGTGGCATTATGATAATTTTGCATAAGTTGAAAACTTAAGGTGCGTAAATTTATAGCTTAAAGTGAGTAAGTTTATAGTTGTAGGTGCCTAAGTTTAAAGCTTAAACTGCTTAAGTCTAAAATTTAAGGTGCGTAGTTTTATAGCTTAATGTGCGTAGTTTTATAGCTTAAGGTGCGTCACTTTCCAGTATAAGGTGCTGAAATTTTAAGGTTAAGGTGCATAGTTTTATAGCTTAAGGTGTGTACGTTTAAAACTTAAGGTGTGTCACTTTTCTAGTTTAAGGTGCACCAGTTTGAAATAGTTGATATGCATGTTTGCAGGAAGCGCGTTTAAAAAAAAAATTCAGTTTGAGCCATTGATCTAGATTAGATCAACAACTCAAATCTCACCCCATATATATATATATATATATATATATATATATATATATATATATATATATATATATATATATATATAACTAACTGAGTCCAACCGTACATAAACTTATATAAATATAATAAGAGTGGATAATGACCATAAATTAAAATATTCATAACAAAAGATAGGTTTTAACCTATAAATAATTTAGTTAACTTGATATGGGAGTAAATTCCAGCAATGGTCCTCCGACTATATTGATTTTTCACAATTAGTCCTTGACTTTTAATTTGGACAATTTAAGTCCTTTGACTTTTGAATTCTTTCCAATGTTGGTCATTCCGTCAAATGAAGGTTAAGTGGACATTAAATGAAGGGGTAAAATAATCTTTTAACCTTTTTTTGAATGCTACTAGCTCTATTAGAATGTAGTAGAATGAAGGTTAAGTGGACATTAAATGAAGGGGTAAAATAATCTTTTAACCTTTTTTTGAATGCTACTAGCTCTATTAGAATGTAGTATCTGTTCATATACAAAGAGCCAATAACGCCTCCACTGAGGCTCGAAATCACAATCTCTCGAAAACACAATCTCCCAAATGAAAGTCCAACCCAGATACCATTAGACCAAATAATATTTTAACCTAATTAGTGTATAATTACTAGTATCTCATCTCTCCTTTTCTTGTATAAGCGACATTAGATTCGTATTTCAAGGATTTCGTAGTCCAGTTGTTGTGATGTTGTTGATGTGTTTCCATCCTCATCCGCCACACCAGCAGCAGCAGGAGGAGGTTCATGGTTTAATTGCTTAAACAAATACTTCCGGACCAAACAACACCCGAAGAAACGTATACAAACTGAGTAACGCATTACTGCTGTCCGACCCAGTGAGTAACGCATTTTCCCAAAGTGATTTCTTCTTTTAAATTCTTATTTTCAACATTCTAATTCTGGATAAGAAATTGTAGTAATATTATTTGTTTTCTCTATACAGTTGATTTTTTTCTGGATATTGTTTCCATAATTTGAAATGTTTAGATCATGGGGGTAGTTTCCAGTTTGAAGAAATGCATATCCTTGCGTTATGGGGTTCACTCGAATGATGCTTGTGAATTCTTGAATTCCAATCAGAATAATTTTGGGATATTATGGCTCCAATGCATCCCAACAACTCATGCCGGATTTTCCCCTCAATCTTGCGGCCGAGTTTGAGAAACAGAAACTGGATTTGGATCTCTTTATCTGTCTCCAAGTAAAAATCTATCTATGTTTTTCTTTATTTTTTCTCCATCATATCATGTATTTATTTATTGGCCTGGGGAATGGATTTTTTAATTTGTATGGTTACTATACGTTGTGAAACAGAACGAAAGGTTGAGATTTGTTGTTAAAGAACAGACGAAGGAACAAGTGGGTTTGATCCTGAGAACATACAAAGCAAAAAACACAAGTTTTACTGAAATACAAGGAGGGAGAGATAAGGGCGACGATGAAGAAGAAGACTGAGCTTGAAGCAGACGTGGGAGAAGGTGGCGAAGGAGAATGGGAGAAATACAAATAATTATACACTAAACAAGTGAAAAGACTATTTTATCCCTTCATTTAACCTTCACTAACCTTCATTTGACGGAAGGACTAACATTGGAAAGAACTCAAAAGTCAAAAGACTTAAATTGTCCAAATTAAAAGTCTAGGACTAATTGTGAAAAATCAATATAATCGGAGGACCATTGCTGGAATTAACTCCTTGATATGGAGACTATTATAGTGGTAACCGGTAAGTGTATGTCATATAAACAAAACATACTATTAAAAAAATAACTTTCAATACATTAAAAGTGAACATTTATTCATGGTTTATAATTTTTTTTTTTTAGTACATTCTAACCTAACTATAGTAGTTGCTCAACATATTATGTTAATCCTTGATTGGAATAAAATTCGAACATGAGACCTTCCTTATGGAAAGCAACAATAATGCCAAGTCACAAAGTATTTGGCCATGTTTGGGTTATACTAAGGCCAATGACGGTGGTCTAGATATGTGGCGAGATTTGGGATGTGCCCAAGACTCCCAACTCATTCAAGTCCTAAAAATATCTGTGTATACTTTGAAGAAAATACTGTTGCAATGCATTAAGAAAGTGCACAAGAAAAAGAGAAGTGTCTTCCCCAGAAATTTTGTTTTTGCTCTAGGCAGTATAGAATTAGGTCAGAATAGCTAGTAAGAAATGCAAGAAAGAGGATATTGTAGTTTAAGAAATGTTTATAAACTATCAGAGTCAACTACCATCTTCAAAGTGGCAAATTAAATGCAGAAAACTAGACTTCGGCACCAAGGAGGGTCATCAAGAAATCTTTGTAGTCCCCTGATGTGTCATCTGCAACAGCTTGATCAAGACCAGAAGATGTGGTTATCTTGTCATATTCCCCTCTAACTTTTGCCAGATCAATCTCGGCGCGAGTTACAATGGTTCGGGTGAGGGAATCCTCGTCCGTTCCTAGCCCAAGCACCGAGGCTCTCAAAACCTGGAAAACGAAACAGCAAAGTCTATTCGACTCAGCAAACGAGAATAAAAAGTGACTGGACACGAACCACCCTTGTTTCTATGTTCATACAGATGTGCAAAAATATGGTACAAGTTCACTTCAACACAGCAGAAAGAATTCAGCCAAAAAGTCACAATTGGTGGGGGACTTTGAGACAAAGAATTCAGTTCAAGACAGCTTTTTGTTACCTCAGCAAAATGTTTCGCTGGGGAGTCAATGCACCAGATGGCTAACTTCAAGATAGATTCCAAAGGGCCTTCGCCGCAACTCTTAATATGCTGCAATATTAGGTAAGGATTAAAAGACAAATCTATAGAGATATATATAGAGAGAAGCAAGAAACAATCCTAGCTCCTGAGAGAACTCGTTAAATAATTGGTGGTTCAAAAAACTAACGTGATCAATGGAATATTGATAGTTTTGTTCGTAGCACAAAAAAGATGCACGAAGCTGAAAAACATTCCTCGCACAGAGTATAAAAACAACATCATCATTGTCCAGTTGTTGTGTTTGGATGGCTTCGTGAAGCTTAGCAGCATCTAGATTTGCAGTAGGAATATCCACCACCTCTTTGTCATACCTGTAGGAACTTACCAAACCAACCAGAACCTGTCCAACATAGGCACAGCTCGTCACATAAAGCTAAACGAATATAATAAAAAAGAGGAACACATCGTTAGATGTTCTAGTACAGATCAAAGGTTTTTCTCAAGGATCTGCAGGACAAGAGTATATATTATCAGAAGATTGTGGTACATTTGAAAATTTGGTGCCGGGAAATGTCAATATGTCATATATGTTCCTCACTAGATACATAAATAGTCCTTAAAAGCTTTGATGATATTTCAAAATATGGCATTCGGTAACATGCAATGAAGAACATTGTTTTCAAGAAAATTATATTCTACATAACAAAAATTGAGTGTTTTTTATGGGTTTACCTTCTTCAAGGGCAAAGAGATGCTTTCCGTGATGTCTTCTTCGATTGAACAATCAAAAAGAGAGCAGTATGCACGCTTTACAGCAGCCAGATGCTCAGGGGATGAAGCACAGGCTATCTCGACAATTACTTGTAATCCTTCTATGCCTTCCTTCGTCGACTTCAAAGCCTTATTTACCAGCCTTGCATCTCTTTCAGGAGGATCATATGTCCACAGAATCACAGCTTCCTGTTACTCAGCAAAAAATTTAAAAAGTCGGGGAATAGCATCCTCTTATAAGTACATTATATCTTACACTTTTATTCTTCTTTCAAAAAGCTAGGGTACGGTTACTAACCGGAGAAGTTTTCTATTTTATGGAGAAACGGGAATTTGGGGAAAGAAAAACAAAGAATAAGTTCACTTGTACATTTCTAATTTCTCCAATTTGAATAGCAAAATCCGGAAAAAGGAAAACTAGAGAAAGGATCGGAGTCTTATAACATACAAGAGGATGAACCTCAAGCAAGAAGTGTAAGCATACAACTACAAATTCCCATAAGAACTTACAAAACATACCATTCAACTGACAAGAAGACAAGCAGCTAGAACCTAATACATATCTAAACTAGTCCATCCATTTTCATAAAATTGTAATTCCTCATTTCTACTCTTTCAAATGTGTGCATAAAAAATGCATCGCAAAACTATTCAAAACCTATACAATCAGCACCCTAGTAAGTTAATGTCCTTAGATTGGAGCTTTAGAATCAAAATTGATTGTGCCTAAAAATGAATAACTCTAGTCAACCAAAATTCAATATACAGAGAAAAATGTTAGTCCAAATAGCATTTCCGAGATAAGAAAAGAGCCAATGATACCATGAAATCACCAGATAACTCTGAGCTAAGATCATCAATAAGGGATTTGTTGTAAAGCTGCTGATAGGCTTCTCTGATCTGCTTCCTTTGGCTTGCATTTCTGTGCCCCAAAACCCTTACGATTTCTTTCTCCTCAGTTCCCAGTCCTAAACAAGGACACCACACTAATTTCCATGTGTCTAGACTTTATACCAAAGGTAAGCATTAAAAAGAGAATTTATGCAATGATCCATGCAAAATTGTAAGAAAACCAGAGGAAAATGGAGGAGACCTTTGAATGCTTTCATGAGCGTTTCGCAGTCTTGTGTTGGAGAAGGAATGAGTTCCGGTAGCCTAAGTGTAGCCATTTTCGCTTTCTTCTGATCTTCCTCTTTGCTTCTTTGCTCTTCTTCCGTAGTGTTGTCTTGTCTATGGAAAAGGAGATGAAAATAGAGAGGTTTCAGTTTCTGCTTTTAAGTTGAACGGTTTCTTCATTGTAACGTAATACGGAGTATTGAGTTCTATGCTGCCCCTGCATTTTGGTTGGATGATAATACCCCTATAGTGGCTGTTACTCTTTTATGGCGAATATTAATTTCATTCTTTTGCTGCGTTTGAAATTATAATGAATCCATATTTTATATTCTAATTAGAATTTTATTAAAATTGACTCTTTTTTTTATGGTAAAAAATATCATTATATTAAGAGAAAAAAGAGAGCTTAAAAAGCTCGGAGGGTCCTAGGAGTCTAGGACCAAAAAGAATGAGCCAAGCATGCACCATTCGCCTTAGGTAGGGAATGAGTAGCTCAGTTGTCACCTCTACGAACAAAGCGGACCACACAGTCACTAATAGAGTGTAAGAGATAATATTCAAAATGATCTTTGACTATAGTGATTTTTTTTTCAATTTCGTCAAACGACTTTGGTGACCTCATGTAGTCCCAGACTTTTGTGTTTTTGCTCAATTCCCTCTCCTTTTCTCCACCGGAGACGAAGAGAGTTAGGCATCTTCGTCTCTGGCCTGGAGACTTTCCAACCAGAGACGAAGATAGGTCCTTCGTCCCCGGCGGAGATGAAAGAGAGGGAAGTGGGGTAGCCGGCAACTGCCGCCAGCTTTTGCTTTTTTTAAAAAAAAATAATAATAATATTAAAATAACTTTTTAAAATAAAAATTAATTTGACTGCAAGACCAAATGTGATACAAATTACAAAGTTATGTACCTAATTTTAAAAAATATTAATAATCAATGGTCAAATGTGATACAAATTATATAATCATGCACCTAATTTGATAATTTTAATAATTAATGATTAAATTTGATAAATGTACTATACTCAAAGGATCAAAAATGATATTTTAAAAAGGACACGTGTCTGCCAAGGAGTAATAACCTGCTAAACAAATCATTTAAGACTTAATAGAACTTTTTTTTTTTTTTTTCAATTTAGAGGGCTTTAGTGGAGGGTTTTTCTTTTTCTTTTAAAATTTAAGGGGCTCAATTACACTATCTATTATACTTAAGGGATTAGTTTGACCATTTTTTCTAATTTATTCCATCACGCATGAATGTATAGAAAATATTATATTAGATTAGAGATTATTAAAATAGAACATAATTAATCCTAATAATTAAGTTAAATTAAGAACGATTTATGTTTCTCATTCTTTAAATAAGTATACGTTTTTTCATCATCAATAAATAAAAGGGCATGGCAGTTTTTTTTTTTCATTATATATTAATTGATAATAGTAATTTTGTCTTCATTTATTTGTGATATCAAATAACATCGCGTTAGGGGGTTATCCATAACCAAGTTAGTTTAACAATTAACTTAATAATTATGGAGTACATGATTTGAAAGAAAATGTTGTATTAAATTAAAACATGAACTCAAAGTCCTTTATAAAATGACATAAATGCAATTCTCAACCTTCTAGGGGCAATTATAGTCATTCCATCGTTTAAATAAACGGATTGTTACCGTTGTGAATGACTAAAACGCCCTTAGCCTAATCATTTCGGATCTCCCTTCAGTATGATTTCGAAACGCGCTAGAACAAGTCTCAATCTTTTACTATTGCAGTTTAATTGGCGCTTTCCGACGAGCGTAGAGTTCTCACCAAGGCTTTCTCAAGTATGCTTCTACGAATTCCTTAACCTTTACGTGATTATTTTTTCAACGAAGTTTATGCTAATCGATACAATTATTGAAAATTTGGAGAATGTCAATGTTTTGCTGCTTGAGATTACTTTTCTTGGAATTTTGGTGATGTTAGGGTTTGGTGTGGATGAGAAATCATTTGTATGAGAAAATGGAACGCGGAGCAGAGGAAAGCGTACCGGAAAAGTGTTCCAGAAACGTTTATCGGTGATGAACGCCAATTTAAGAAGTGGAATAATCGTCATATGCTCCATCTTCCTCACGAATTCTTATGGTTCATGGTACTAATTCTTGTATTTAAAACTAATCAAGCCCGTATCTCTGCATTTTTACCTTGTGTCTAATTGTTGAGCATATATAATTAATGTATAGTTGAATTATAAGTTCAAAATATATAGATTATCAATGACCACAAATAAATATATTGTCCAACTATTAGTTTTGATTCTTAGTTATAACGAAACACATTTTTTATTATACTTTTTTATCATCCACACATGTACAGCAGTAAGCATTTTCTTACATACATATATCTACATAGTATTTGTTGAGTTTGTCTCATATAGGAATTAGGAATTTGAGTTTGTCTCATACCAGGAATAGGAGTGAAGCGGATAGACACATTTTACATGGATTAGATGCTCATTTTTGGTATCAGAGCATTGTTCAACAAGGGGCTTAATAACCACTATCACCATCATTATGAATTAAAAAAATAGTTTCACTCCCGTGGACGTAGGTACATTGCCGAACCACGTAAATCTTTCCTTCAGCGCATTTCTGCCATTATTATTGTTTCTTGTTCTTGGTATTAAAGCATTGTTTGAGATGGTCAGTTCAAGTACAAAATTCGAGGTATCAAAATTTGATGGTACCGTTCCTTCCATGTAGATATTCCGGCTCCATGCTTCTGTTTAGAACTTGAACAAACAGATGAATAAACAAGATATTTCTCTCCATCCTTTCCTTGATTTCACTTTGCGTCAAAGAGGTTTTGAGAATTCTGGCCACAAGTAGCAAGATGCATCTCAAGACAGTATACGAGCATTACAGAGTAATTAGTGGCAAGGACTTGGATGAGGTATCAATACATAATATGTTTGGCTTTAAAATGGGCAGTACAGTGCCTTTGCACACCTCAAGGCATACTTCAGTGAGGTCAGTCAGATTGATCACAAAGAACACATAACATTTCTTGTAGTTCTGTTACAACAAATCTTGTTCTGAGACATCATCTTAGTGGATTCTTATAACATCTATCCCATGTTTTTTGGGAGCATCATTGAGAACATAGGTAAATGACACGTACAGCTAGAGTTGCAGTGAGTCGAGTCATTGTCACGCGAGCAGAATAAGACATGAAGCAGATCAGATTAGAGTACCTTCGCAATATCAATTCAATTTACCAAATAAGATTGAAGAGCTTGTCAATTAAGAGTCTCACATTGATAAAATAAGAGAGAATATATATGTGGATTTATAAGGTCATGAGTGGCTAGACTAACTAATTGGTTGAATTCAATCTTTTAGTGTGTTTTGACTCATGTCCATTATAGTCCAATTAAGTGACCCTAGTCCAATCTAAGATTATAACATGGTATCAGAGGCTATTCGGTCCACTTTGTGTTCACCCAGTTATGGGTATTCGTGGCGTCCAAGCTTTTGTAAGCCTGCTTGTTCGGTCCACTTTGGTGACTTTCTCGTTTCAGGAGAGGGTTCGGTCCAATTTCAAGTGTTCAACCAATTATGATACGATTAATTGATCCGCGTATTTTATGTGTATTCCCGTGTATATATGAAATATGTTTGTGTATAGAACATGCATGAAAATGTATAGAGAAGATGGAGCACAATGGACTAGAATAAGCTTCTTTTATTAAATGTTTAGAAAGAGAGTAGAGAGAAAGTGGGGAAAAAAATTTCACGCTGGGATTATTCCAGCCAATTTTAGATTGGCAAGATGATGTGGCTTAGCCACATCATTATTTTCCTTTTTTTTTAATTGAAAGGGGTTTGCAAATTTGCAAGTTTAGCAAATTGGCAAACCCCTGAAAAAGCTGCCGCTTTGTACTTTTTATTTATTTTTTATTTTGTTTTCTTTACTTTTTAATATTTTATTATAATTAATAATATTATTTTAATATGTTAGGTCCACTTTTGAAAGTTGATTAGATTTGTAGAGATGTAGTGTGAATAGTAGATTATTTGCAAATGGAATGATGTGAAAGTGGGATCCATTTTTGAGAGTGGGAGATGTTTGCAGGGATAAGGATAGCCTCATACAATAAAGGGCATTTATATAAGACTCGTTGATTTTTATCATAATTCGAACCGTTTGATCCCGACTTGACTACAAATAAGAGTACGGGAAATCAAAATAGAGAAATATTTTCTATTAGGTTAGATACTAAATGACCCGAAGAGTCCCACATTAATAAAGTAAGAGAGAATATATATAAATTTATAAGATTATGAGTGATTAAACTAGCTAATTGGTTGGATTTAATTAGTTTGGTTTGATTCATGTGCATTCTATCTCAATTAAGTGACCTAGCCCAATCTAAGATTATAATAGGATTAATACTTTAGTCGCAAAATCTGAGCATATATTGTCTGAAACTTACCCACAAGATTGCATTGCTATATGATGATTGCATTGTGCATGCAATGAATGGTAAACACAAGATCAATCTTGAAAGGTGATAAAATAAAAATAAAAAAATAAAAAATAAAAAGTCTCATTACCGAAGCAACAGGGGACTTACTCAAAACACACGAAACTGACAAACTAACAACACACGAAAGACTCTGAAACTTTCCAACATATTCAAAAGCCAAGCCAAAGAAGACGACACCAACAAGACAGACCTACAATCATTCATTCTTGCTTCCCGAGCAGAGCCAGGAGTAAAGCCTCGTAATGCCCAGAAGTTTCCTTGGCAACAGCCTGCTCAAGAGTGACACTGTTCCTCTTTTGATAAACCTCCTTGATGCCCCTCAAATCCCTCTCCGCCCTCGTCACGATCACACGGGTCAAATCATCCTCGTCCGCCCCCGTCTTCGTCAGAGCTCGTCGGATCAGCTAAACACACTCCATTAGCCACACATTCAATCTAATCACTCTCATAATCAAATCATTAATTACCTACCTTCTCATAGTACTTATGTGGGTCAACCATGGCTCGGATCGTCGAACGCAGCGCTGTCAGGTACTGGTTTCCAGTATCTTCCTTCAAATCCTGCAAAAAAAACAATTTAAGATTGGACCAAGATCACACAACCAGGTTAGGCTGGAGATTGGACCAAGATCACACAACCAGGTTAGGCTGGAGCGCATATATATATATATATATATATATATATATATATATATATACCTTGGTGATAGCAGTGCCATGTTCATCTTTATAGCGGTTGAAAGTGGCTATGAGCTGAGCCTTGCTTCTTGTGCTCAGAATTCTAACGATTTCTTCATGATTATACTCCTTTTTCTTGATGGCATTGTGGAGGATCAGAGACTCAGTTTGTGCTAACTTAGCGTCGACCTCACTTCCAGAGTACCTGTAAACACCCACCAACGCAACTAGAAGCTGCGAATCGGGTTGAATAACGTTATTCTTCAATCCAATCAAACTACTTAATAAGTCTAGTCAACTTGCACCAATTATTAGTAAGGATAGATTATTAAAGTGAAGATCAATTAGGTGATGAAAAAATTAATGTATGAACATGCCTTGCGGAAATCTGCAGTAGAATTCTGAGCCAAATCTTCTTCAAACGAACGCTTGTAGCGGGCCTGATAGGCCCGCTTGACGCCCAGAAACTCTTCAGGACAATAGATGCATGCCTGCTCGATGATCACACGATAATCTGGAACGCCGCCCTTTCTGATCGCCACATTTAACAGCACGGCGTCGCGGTCCTCCGGATCCAGCATCAACCGGTAAACCGCTTTCTGCAATTAATCAACCAATAATCAAATCATAATAATCATCATCGAGAGAGAGAGAAATTAAACAAAGAAATCATCAAACGGTAGATCATATCGTATCGGATCGGAACCTCCAAGCTGCCGGAGAGCTCCTTCTCGAAGCGTCTGATCAGATCCTCCTGATACTGATCGTGGTACGCCTGCTTGATCAGCTTCCTCTGAGTCCAGTTTCTATGGCCGATGATTCCGATCACCGTCTTCTCATGCGTCCCCCATCCTAAACAGTTTATTTAATTACACCATTATATATATATATATATATATATATATATATATATATATATATATATATATATATATATCCAGAAACCAAAACACACTGAAAACACAAAATCTATGATCGTACCTTTACAGGCGTTGTAAATGGCCTCAGCATCGGCGACGGGGGAGGGGTGGTCGGGGAAAACGAGGGTGGCCATTGATCGATATAGCTAGCTATCAATGGAGAATATAATCAAAGCGGGTTTGCATTGGAGTGGAATTAAGAGTGGATTTATAGGAGGGATCGGAGGGAGGGAGAGGGGTGGAGCTTCTCACGCTGCAAACGTGTAGAAAGTAACGCCATTTGGTAGATGCTGACAAAAGCAATGTGCATGCCGGTTAACACGTAAGGGGCCCCAGGCGCTATCTTAGTACATCGTTTTCAATACCACAGGCTGTTTTCTTTTTCCGTTTAAAACCAAAGTTAGTTTAATTTTTTAAATCTTTTTAAGGTATAATTTTTAGTTGAAACATCATACATCTTTCAATTTAATATCAGATACATGTAAATGGTAATACATATATTAATTCAGACTTTTAATTTAGATGAAATTATACATGATATGTTTGATACTTTTTTTTTTTTTTGTGACAATCACACATTGTGGTCCGGATCTTTTTTTGTCTGTTTAACGGTCCAAGTCCACACATTGTTAATACTTTTATTATACAGAAGTGTTAATAAAATCTAGTACAATTTAAATAGCATATATGATTGTACATATTAGAAAAGGCAGGCACTAACATCAATTCACATGATATAAATCAAGTGCAAGTTTAATCACTAATTATCATCCGCTATAATTTTGGTCCTATTTTTTTTATAACAATTTTGGTCCTTAATTAGCTTCAAAATGACTATTTTTATCATTTGAAAGACCAAAAAAAAAAAAAAAAAAAAAACACCTTGTGAAAGTTGTAGTATTTTTAGTTCGTAATGTATTTTTGAAAGATGAAAATAGTCACGTCTATGACTAATTAAGGACCAAAATTGTGATTCATGAGAATTAAAAGCTACATTTACATTTGTCTTATAATTTAGATGAGAGACTAAAAGTGCAATTATTTATATCTATTACTCCGTACTTCATAAGTAAGCATCATTGGCAGAAGTTGTCATGGATCCCTCACTAATTTAATGTGAAAAAGAAAAAGAAAAATATAATAATAATAATAATAATAATAATAATAATAATAATAATAATAATAATAATAATCATCAAATAGGCTCATAACTTTATTAGGAAAGTCAATTCGGTCCCTACACTTTTTTAAAGGTGAAATTAACCTATCAACATATTATTTTGGTGCATTGAAACTCAAAAATCAATTAGTATAACATGTCACCAGGGTTTCAGTAACCTTCCAATGATCCTTCGACCAGCATTGGCACTATTTTTTGCAAAAAAACAACCAACGATCGGCAATGGTAGTCGGTAGCCTTCGAATCAAAATAACATATTGATGGGTTTAATTGCACCTTCGGCCAATCCAGTGGTCACCTTCTTAGTCGCCAAATGGTTGTCAGAACCCTAGTGGCCTGTTATTACATGTCACTAACCAATTTTTGAGCCTCAATACACCAAAATAACATATTGATGGGTTTAATTACACATTTTAAAAAATTTAGAGAGCCTAATTAACTTTTTTTAGTAAAATTTAAGAGCATATTTAACTCTTTTCCCTAATAAAAATTTAAGAGCATATTTAACTCTTTTCCCTAAAATAAGGATTGCATGACACTATGAATTGTAAACTTGATATGTCATTATGGCTCACTTTTAAAAGTGAAGGAGAATTACATGAGTACGAGTAATTATTTGTATTTGCTAATAAAAATTAACCATTTTGAAACATAATTTAATATCTACTAAATTTAAACCACTTTTTACAAATTTATGTAAAATAATAATATTTCTTATCATCAAAAATAACATTTTTATCTTTAAATAGTTATAAAATTCACTACTGGAAATTATGAAATTTCCGATCACCTGAAAGTGATCTTAAATCAAGTCAAATGCCTTGTTCCGACCACTTTTGGTATCCGGAAAAACCTTTGTTGTTATTTCCGACCATTTTTTAGACTTTTTGGTATCAACTTAATTTAAGATCGTTTTCAGGTGGTCGAAAATTCCATAATTTCCAGTAGTGATTTATGCATTTTTAAATTTTATTTCAATTATTTAATTTTACTATGTATTTTTTATTGGGCACTTTTCAATCACATATTATGCGTGTTTAGAACTATATATTTACTTAATAAGTTGTCGGGATTCCTGAATAATCTAACAAGAAAGAGAAAATCCCTCACTAATTTACTTGTCCACCACGAAAATTAATCCTCTAAACACACAATAAGATAAACGAGTTATTTGTCCATTGTTGATGGTTTAAGTTAGGAAGGTTAACTTTTCAAAAAAAAAATAAAATTATAAAGGTTAATAAGTAACTTTTATGAAAAGTCAAACTTGAGACTTTGTGACAAAAGTCAATTGTTTAACAACTCGACTAAATTTGTTTCCAATAAAAATCGATATGATCCTGACAAATATAGAAGTTGTGTATAATAATTCAATTTTACACATGCCATTTCTTTTTTTTTTTTTTTCAAGACAGTTAATCATAATTTTTAATCTGTCTGTCCATATTTAATTATCACATTTATTTTTGTGGTTAACTTTGATTTAATTTTTGATAAATTTGATTTTTACATTTTTTAAAATTTATGTATTAACAAATAACACAGTAATGGCCTTTTAGTAATTGAAAATTTTTAATTCTCGAAAGCATAACATTTAAAAAAAAAAAACAATTAATTTTAAAATTTTCAAATTATTTTTTAACGTTATCCACCTAACACCTACTTAAATTTACCCACTTATCTGTGCACTACATTCCAATCTTGTCTATCACTGTGTATATATCCATTGTCCCACCTGCCTAGTATTCACCCACTCATTCTTACTTGTGTATTTTAGATTATATTTTACTTTATAGAAATATAACTACAATTATTTACCTAAGTAATAACCATTATTATATTTGTATATGAAAAATACTTAATTTTAAATAGTTTCTAACATATTTAGTGAGCTTGCGGTACTAATTTTAGTATGTAAATCGACCGAATATATTAATATTCGGAAACAACAAATAACAAATATATTTGTGTAATAGCATAGTTATGTTCTATTACAAAATAACATAATAATAGCGCAAAATACTAAGAATCAAATCCTTATTACAATATAGATCTACTATATTTATATAAATATATTGCCTAAAGAATAATACAGAGTAATTATTACCCGACAAAGGCGGCATCTCACTTCTTGTGTAATAACAACAATTTACTTTCAAGTGTAAACGCATTAATGATCATGTCTAAACGCGCATAATGAAGGAATATTAGACTTCTGGACTTAGGCCACTCTATTAAAATAACAATCCAAATGTTTCTTATTATCCTAACATAACAATAACAATTTCTCTCAAAAAAAAAAAAACATAGGGAAAATGACACTTTTTTCCTATGTGTTGTTTACTAATAGCACATTTTCCCCCTGTGTTGTTTATGTAACCACTTTATCCCCCTCAATTATTTTTGAAGTGGCTATTTTTTCCCCTCTTCGTTAAGTAAGTGTTAGGGCTGTTAAATATGAGGGTAAAAATGACTTTTCACTTATTATTATTATTATTATTATTATTATTATTATTATTATTATTATTATTATTATTATTATTATTATTATTGTCATGCTAATTAAGTTGGGTATCATTACCCCATTAGTTTCTTGATTTATAAATTTTTTTTTAAAAAAAATAACTTATATATATATATATATATATATATATATATATTATTTACGCATGTAAATAAATTCTTATTATATAAATAAAAGTATAAATTTTCTTCAATATATTTTACAATTTCTCAATGAAATTTAAAAAGTTGAAACATTCTTGAAATGCTAGCAAGAGAAAGGCGGGAAAATTAAACAATACTTAAATATTTTTCATTACAAAAACCACCGCCCAAGTTTTTTTTTTTTTTTTTTTTTTGTTTAATATGCTTTACACTTTTGCAGTGTTGGTACTTTTGGCTTTTGGTGATGTATAAAATATGTAATATATGTTTATTTATTTGTTCAGTTTGGAATTTTCGAACCAGAAAAAAAAAAAAAAAAGGTTTTGTATATACGGAGTAGGATTTTTGTGCTTCTCAAAAGATAGTTAAGATACTGTACTGTACTGGCAAGTATGAATGATATTCCTAATAAAAGGAAACAAACACATTAAAGTTATCCCTGCTGACGGAGCATCTACTCATCATATGCCCATTACATTAATGCTTGGGAATAACTTTCTAAATATGTGTTAGGATACAACTTAAGTACTTAATTAATCGTGTTTCAACAAAAAAAAAAAAAAAAGTACTTGATTAATCTAAAATAAGTTTAATAACGTAAAAGATGTATGAATTTGATTTTGTTGTGCGCATTAATCTATAAATATTTAAGAGTATGTAGGCAAGTTAAGATATATCTCGCGATTTACCTCATATGATATTTTTTTTTTTTTTTTTTTTTTGGGTGATGAGGAAAGTCCAAAGCCACTTGTGCAGTGTGTACTAGGTAAATTTTATTTTTGTGTAATAATTTACAAATCATACAGGAAAGATCAACCGCACTAGTAATTTTTAGTTATTAAAAAAATATTATAATAATACTAAAATCATGTGATGGAACTTTAAGCGATTTTGTCATGAGCTTGTTCTTTGTTGAAATTAAGGCATTTCGTGTATGTAGGGCAGTAGGAGGTCAAGGTGGTTGATAGCTCGCGGACTAACACTAAACTGCTCATAAGACAAATTATATCATACACTTTGAAGTTCATTTTATAATGTGAATCTTGATATAGTCATATAGGTTCATTTTTAGTATGTCCATTATATTAATATATAAGTTTATTTTTAGTATAATGCATATTCATTTTTAATAGTTTGTAAATTAAAATTAGTATATAATAATACTAAAAATAAATTTGTATCAAAGTTTCATGTTAAGTAGATTCTAATTTACGATATAAGCACGGCCTGCAATGAGGTGGTTTGAAGTCAAACAATTTAGGCTCAAAAAGAAGTAGTAGGCTTGCCTAGTGGTCACTAATAATTATTGTATTTTTCAAAAGAAATTTAAAAGTTAAGTCAATAAGTTAATATATACAATATTTTTTTATTTAATTTTCAAACCTTTAGATTTTCGTGAACTTAAGTGTATACTAGATGTGTTTATTTTTTCTTAGGCTAGAAAAAAGTGACATGTGGGTTGGCCTAGAAAAGCCTATGAAATTTCTAATACATTTTTTGTTAAGTTTACTGCATATATATTTTTTCGTATTACAATTTACTTTACGAAATATAACACTAGACTACTAGAGCGACATATGAACCGATCATTATACAGTAGATCAGAATTTACAATGTATTATGGATTATGATGATCTTATATGCGTATGTATTTTATATTCTTATATTATGAGTTTTCTTGTCTTGTTATGAAATTTTGTACTTTATAAGTATCAATTTTATACTTACAACAAATTAGTAGATGTATAACACACAACATATTATGTATTTTATGTTATGAATTTATATCTTATATTGTGAAATTCTATTCCTATAAAACATAAATTATCTATCTAAATCATATTTGAAAATAAATAAATATATAACATGTATATATGTCTTGTGTTGTGAATTTTTGTATTGTGTGTTACAGATTTATGTACCTTTAAAAGTAAGAATTATATATTTAGAATAGATTAGTAGTAGTTAAGTAACACACAATATATTGTGTATCTTATATTATAAATTTATGTACTATAGTCTGAAATTTTGTCTATAAAACAAAAATTATCTATCTAAATCAAATTTGAAAATAAAGTAAATATATAACATGTATTAAATAAAATACAAGTGGTGTAAGACAAAAATGTAAATTAGTCAAAAAGGATAATATTTGTTCATGGTATCCAGTATCCAGCTGTCCAGTAATAACATCAAAATGGCATACGAGAAAGACACGTGTGCGGTGTTAAGTGCTAATTAACTCTCGATAATAACGAGTCTCCACCTAAAATCCTATAATCAGGCCATTTGTCTTTTGATGTTATTAGTCGTTCAAGTTGGTGTGTTTGGCATGCCCCTGAAAATGGCCCCCCACCTGAACCACCAACGTCGACAAATCTCGCATCAACCAAACGCTGTCTACGTCTACGTACTAAGTTTCACAATTTCTTCTAACGACTTTTGGATAATAATGTTGGGCTGTAGCATCACATGACTTACCAGTCGCTGTCATTAGATCCGTCTTGCAGACTGGATAATTGTTGCTATTTAATTGATGCGTTTAAGTGACATTTAGTTTAGAGTTATATTGTATTTAATTTTTGAAAATGTGAAATTTTATTAGTTAGGGTTTGAGTTTTAAAATGATTTGTTGATTATTTTGTGATATAACTCTAAGATTGATGCCTACACTTTTTTTTTAGTTTTACTACATTTATTTTCAAATTTTACTCGCTGATTTTTATTTCATGATGTGACAAATAAGGATTAAATATTTTCATCACGTGTATTTTAAGAAAAGTGTCTACATTAAAGATTCGTGTGAGAGAGTAGAAGTTGAGAGTAAGAAATAAGAGTTCACATAATATTTTTTTTTATGTAACGTTAAATTATATTAGATATTAGTTTAGGATATAACATTATTTTTTGTTTTAAAATATATAGATATTATTCTATTTTTAGTAAATTTATTTTTTTCAAAATATTCTCTATTGATCATAGTATTATTGTAGAATAGTCATTTTATTATCTGTCAACAAACATATTTAAATGACGTTAAATACGATAGCATTATTTGGCATTGCGAAAATAATATTTTGCCTATTATATTTATTTATAATGATGAATTGCGTCTCTGATCTCAATTGGACGACTCATCCTACTAAATTACTACGTAATTCTTCTTCATCTTGAGCCGTTGGGTCAAGCCCATGTATAATTATCCTTACAATTCTTTTTTTTTTTTTTAATTAAAAAATATCATTCTTTAAAAGCTAATCTACTATATATATATATATATATATATATATATATATATATATATATATATATATATATAAATGCCCAAGAGAGTTAGGCCTATAATGGGTAGAAAAAATGGCGGTCACAGATTTTAATCAAATGAATGGCTCAGATTGATTGAAAGATTGATCAGATTTAAATTTTACACTAAATTTTTTTAAAATACCCACACACTGTTACTAATTCCATTAAAATTTTAAGAATTGCCGTTAGTTCACCGTTAACTTACTCATTGATTTCAATAGAAAAAGGTCTTGGGTTCGAATCTCATCCCAATCAAAGTTGGCATAATTAGTACTCTATTTTACTCTTATTAAATTATATAAATAATAATTTAGTAGTTACAACAAAAAATAATACATATGCATTTCTTTAATTTATAATTATGTGTCCACAATGCCTTTATTCAAAAAAAAAAAATCATTATCAATAAATTAACTAAGAGAAATAATTTTATTAGTTATATTGTTTTTATTTTTCTTCAATATAAAAATTTTTTATATTCAAATTTATTAATTGATTATATTCGCTACATTATCCTTACAATGTCTTTATTCAGAGAAAAAAAAATTATTAATTATCAATAAATTAATTAAAAGAAATATTTTCATTAGTTATATTGTCTTTATTTTTCTCAAATGTAAAAATTTTTACATTCAAATTCATCAATTGATTATATTCACTATATTATCTATTATCTTTTTTTTGCACTATTTTTCTAATTAAATATCAAAGTTATAATACAAAATAATGCTATATATTTATTTACCAAGTATTTTATTAATACCATGAAAAAATTAAAAAAATATAATTAATAAAGCCAACCATATTAACTACTTGAGAGATTTTGTGACAAAGAGAGTATTCAAATCACACAATAAATTGAAGTGAGAACTACCTCGCAATGTCCTTGTTTGACAATCAGCAGTTAGGGGTTAGCGTTAGCGGATTTGACCAGCGAATTTATTTAATTATTAACATTGGGTAGAAAAAATGACCGCCAAATTATTAAATCAAATGAATGGTTCATATTGTTCAGGTTTTAACTTTTTTCTTTTAAGATTTTCTAATTTATCCTTAATTATATGATTATCCATTTAATTTTTCAGTTAATTCACCGTCAGTCTAATTCTAATATTAAAGTCTAATATAAAATTATAACTACACCATTAATCTAATTATAATATTAAAGTCTTAATAGAACTTGACCACAAATCCTAATGTCGGAATCTCCTCAAACAATATTAGTATATATTTAATATTTTATGCCCTAATTTTTATTTGTTCTCCCTTATGTCTCGTATTTGGTTTCAACCATACCTATACAATTATTTTATTGACAATTATAATCAATCTTGACTATATTATCTTGCATTTGTAAACTTAGAATTACCTATTTAACCCGCACCGGCTTAGCTCAATGGTTTTGAACCTCGGCGGCGGCAGTGCGGGAATTATGTCCAAAGTGGGCAGATTCCTTGTCCACAATGCTCTGTCGGGTCGGAGTGTGGAGGGCCCTTGGGGTTGGAGACTCAACCTTTGGGAGAAGAATTACCTATTTAAATACGCAAATTCAACCTTCAATTATCTATGCATGAACAATTTCAATATAATCCTGCCTTAATATACTTTAAAGTACTTATTTAAAAAAAAACATTGGGCATTATTCCAATCGCGCAATGCGCGTAAAAAACTAGTCAATATAATAAAATGCATACTTATAGAGTGCAAATCAAGTTTTTCAATATTAAATTAGAGTCGTTATGCTGTGTAACCGTGTGCACCATGCATAGTGTACACGGTTGCAAAAACGACGTCATTTTGATGTCTGACTTTAAAAAAAAAAAATCAGTTTCGATTGCGGTTAGCGGCATTATGTTATGCATAATTTGAACTATACATCCATAACTTCATAACTATACATTCAGAATTGCATAACTACACATCCATAACTTCATAACTATACATTCAGAATGTGAAATTATAACTTCATAACTATACATTCAGAATTGCATGCATAACTACACATCCATAACTTCATAACTATACATTCAAAATTGTATAACTACACATCCATAACTTCATAATTATATATTCAGAATGTGAAATTATAAAATTATGAACATATGTTTACATAACTAACGACAATCGAAAATAATTTTTTTAAAAGTAAAACGATGTTGTTTTTGTAACCGTGTGCACCATGCATGCACACGGTTGCACAGCATAATTTTCCATTAAATTATTAACAAAAGGGAAAAGGGTCAAATAGGCCCTCGAACTTTAGCTTAAAAGTCAATTAGGCCCCTAAAGTTTTTAAAGGTTCAATTACATCCATCAACAATTCATTTAGGTGCAATGAAGCCCAAAAACAAGTTAATGACCTGCTATCACAGGTCATTGGGGTTCAGGCCACCTTTCGGCGAATTTTCCGACATAAAAAAGGTGACCAGCAACCGACCCAAATTTGTCGAAAATTTCGCCGATCACTTCTTTTGTTGAAAATTTCGCCGGTCACTTTTTTTTTTTTTTTTTTTTTTTTGCTGAAAAATTCGCCGGAAGGTGGTCTGAACCCTAATGACCTGTGATAGCAGGTCATTAATTTGTTTTTGGGCTTTATTGCACTTAAATGAATTATTGATGTGTGTAATTGCACCTTTAAAAAATTTAGGGGCCTAATTGATTTTTAAGCTAAAGTTCGAGGGTGTATTTGATCCTTTTCCCTTAACAAAATTATTTTGTAAGAAATATTTGTACACTAGTGTCAATGAATATGGGTAGCTCGAAGTTTGGATCGATCCGATTCAAACGTTACCATATTAGACTATAGCCTAGTCCAGCCCGTGGTATAGTGGTATGGACCTGGTCTAGTCATCATTTCTTATCCATGGGTTGGTCCCGACCCAATAGCCTAATTTCTTTTAATTAAAAAAAAAAAAGAAATTGGCAATTGAAAAACTATTCCTATATTGGATTATTTTGTTTTAGTTATGGATTGTAAAATAAAATTAAGTGGCCTTGAAATTTACAAATAATACAATGACCCAGTTTGGTAAAATACGCAAATTATGCAGTGGATTCGTGTCCACAATGCATTGTGGACACGAGTCCAAAACGACGTTGTTTTCAAGGAAAACGCGTCATTTCAGTTGATTTTTTTTTTTTTTTGATTTTGTCTCGCTATTAACGGCGTTATTCGTTTGTGCCATTATGAATGTACAGTTATGACATTATGAATGTATAGTTATGGAATTATGAATGTAAGTTATAAAATTATGAACACAGAGTTCTGACATTATGAACTTACAATTATGAACATATAGTGATAAAATTATGAACATAGAGCTCTAAAATTGTGAACATCGAGCTTTGAAAATTATGATTTTACAGTTATTGTATTATGAATGTACAATTATGCAATTATGAATGTACAGTAATGAAATTATGAACACAGAGCTCTGACATTATGAACTTACAACATGAACATATAGTGATAAAATATCATATAAACTATCAGTCAATTTTGACTTATTTAACCATTATTAATTGTTCAGCTTTGGTTAAAACATCAACTCCAAAATGTCAAAAAAGTTATTCAAAGCAATTTTTTCAATTAGCTTTTTGAGAAAAAAATTCTATCAAACAGCTATCGGTTAACATTTAATTTACCAAACACTTTCTTACAATCAACTAATGTTATCAATTAGTTACACTATCTAATTAACTCAATCAGCTAAACAGTAGCCATTTACCAAAGAGGGCCAATATACTCCTAAAGTGCCAGAAAAAAATTACGGAGTACTTTATTTGATATGTTCGCTATATTTAACCAAATGCATGGTTCTAAATCATTATCAAATTATATTTGTTATAATAATGTTAGTAGTGGTACTAGTACTCAACCTCATGTAATTAATTAGTTATAAGAAATTAAATATCAACAAAAAACTATAACAAAAATATGCAAATAAAAAAAATACATAAATGATAAATATTTTGCAGCAAACAAGGATCTAACATTTGGACGATGGCCATACAAGCCAAGCCTTCCTTTTTTTTTTTCTTTTTTTTATGTAAACCACGAAGTGGTCCGAGTCTTTCTCGATCCGTTTAATGGTCAAATCTACACGACTAATCCCCGTTTGCTCTGGGAGGCACGCAAGCCGAGCCTTCCTAGTACCTAAGGAAGTAGGTAGGTACTAGGAATGCCATTATATTGCTGTTGCACCTAATTAAGAGCAACCACACCAGTGTATAATGAGAGAATAATGTCAGAAATTAGTGCCATGTGAAAGAGAGACAAGCATGAAAGAGAAAAATAGACTTCTCCTGCAAATGTTGGGAGATTTCAAAAAAGTGGGACCCACAATTAATTTTAATCATCAGTGACAGCCATGCGTGGCTGTCACCTCTGCGCCCAGCTGGCGCATGCAGTGCACGCGCCAGCTGGGCGCGTCAAGCGCGCCGAGAGGCACGCCTGACAATAAATAAAATATCATTATTTTTATTTAATTTTTCTTTTTCCATTTTTTTTTCCTTTTTTCTTTCTCTTCCCATTTTCTCTATCCTAATCACTCTTACATTATCTCCCCATTATCCCCAACCATTGTGGATGCTTTAATTAAGCTAATCTCTAACAGGCAGGGACTACTATGTAAAAGGAGGCCAGGCAACCTAGTCCATCTCATCTGCTGTCCTTCAATTCCTCACCCAAAGAAACATTCAGGCACAAGAGTCTTTAAAATACAAGAGTCTATGTCCAGGTCTGATCTTCTGAGGTCCCTAGACATTAAAAAACTGTTTAATGTCTAGGGACTTGGCATGGGCAGTCAGTATCACATGCCTCTTTTCTTACACTTCCAAGTTCCATCCATCATTCACGAGGCTTCAAGCTCATTCACACTCCTTGTAGTATTTTTATCGGTATTGATATAATGAATGAGAAATTAATCTTAGTTTTAGGGGGCGTTTGGTTCACGGAATCTTAGATTACCCCAGATAATAGGATTACCTCCAGGAAGGTAATGTGAGATGTTAGGAATGTAAGATTACCTTGTGTGTTTGGTTTGGATAGTGTAATATAATATTACCTTGTTTGGTTCAAGGTTATATTTTTAGGTTATATGGATCAATTTACAATAATGTCCTCAATAATATATATATATATATATATATATATATATATATATATATATATATATATATATAGGCTCCGGATCCCATGAGGTCACTTAGATGGATAAGATCATGAGGCCTCATCTCATCCATTAAATCATTACATATAAAGGGGTGAGATTGAAAGAGATTTGTTATGCATTTAATGTAGTAGTCTATGCATAAGGGTGAATAAGTAATTGTAATATTGGAGCTATTTATGGTTAAAAATAAATTGGATATATTCCATGTAAAGGATCAATTGATTATGGGATAGAATTATATATTAATGGCAACAAATTAGTATTAATATTGTGAGAGTTGAATTAAAGCATTCGTAATCAGGAACAAAGTGCACGGTGGTTTCTCAAGGACACAGTGATGGAGCAAATGGTTAGAGGTATGTGCAATCGTATTAGAACTACTTTTTGACTTTTCGTATGTCTGTGCATATAATATGTTAAGTCTGTGCGTTGCAAATCTGAAGTGTGTGCAGTTAATTTCACTTGTGTCTAATGAGCGCATGATGAAGGAGTTCAATACAAATCACATTACATTTAGTATGTAACGCACGAGTTTTAAAAAGTTGAATAGGCAAACAGACATTGTGTTTTGATATGATATGTGTTTAGGTAACGAGACATTGGTGGAAAAAACATGGTGGAGTTTTGTATTAGAATATGCAAGTTAGGTTGATGCTTGTGCAAGTTTGAGGGTTAGCCTTTGCGAGTGAATTGCTTAGCCTAAGCAAGTAGGACACAAAAGGCTATTACCGTTATATTCCCAGCCTGTGCATGCTAGGTTTTATCCATGTGCAAGTTAGAACTTTAGGTTGTGCAACTGAGTGGTAAAAAGTTGAAAAGGCAATCAGACATTGTGTTTTGATATGATATGTGGTTAGGTAACGAGACATTGGTGGAATTTTGTATTAGAATATGCAAGTTAGGTTGATGCTTGTGCAAATACTCCGTAATATTTAACAAATTACAACTCAAAACTTTTGTAATAGTACAAGAATTTACTAACATAATAATTAAAAGCACATTAATAATTAATAAGACAATAATAACAAACGAGGTATAGTGGGGCATTGATCTATTGAAATGCTTTAGTGCTTGATGCCACACAACTTTTGTTGGGCTATCTACCGCAACATTTGGATTCCCATCACCATTGTTTCCTGAAAATACCAAGCTTAATTAATACCATTTATCAAATTAATAAAAAGCGCATATTCAAAAAACACAATGTCAATCGCACACACCATGCAATCAACCAGCACACACAGTAAAAAATAATAAAATAAAAGTAATAATAGTAATAACTGTATGTTGGTCGACACATTCAAACGCATATGCTTTCTGGTTTATAACCAACATAGTTAACACTAACAATGAAATTAAAAGGAAAAAAAATTAGTGTGCTGTGACAAAAATTACAACCAACATTATACAACAACAATGTTAAAACTCTAAAAATTTGACAAATTTATAAGAAACATTTTTCACTGCATAATTGATTTTAACACATCACAGCATATCATCCCTTCTAATATAACCAAAAAAAAAAAACAAAACAAAACAAGATGTCTTAGTTCTGTGGTGTCAAAATGAGTTCTCATTCAATTTGCACCAAAATTTATTTTCACAAATAAATATGTTAAATAAAACACTATTTTTTTAATCTTCTCAAAGTATTAAAACAGTATCCAATCCAATACCATGCATAACTCCACAAAAACTATCTCAAAAATAAAAATTTGACTTCATACACACGCATACACACACCCCGTCTCACGACAAGCACACAACCCCCCACCACCTACCATATGCTCCAAAGAAAACAAGATGAATCCAAAAAAAAATAAAAAAAATGTACATACCACACCCCAAAAATGCTAACAATAAGAAACCAAACAAAAATAACTTTCTACACAACTCATAGTTGAAACCAACCAGTGGATTACTAACAAGATGCACACGCCAACATGCTTTAACGCACATATTCACTTCTACCGGACTTAAAAAAAAAAAAAAAAAAAAAAAAAAAAAAAAAAAAAAAAAAAAAAACACCACCGAAGTGCCTTATATATTCCCTGCTTATATTCTTTAATTTACAATATTGTCAAGAAGGTAAAGAGATGGCAATTTCTGCTCAACTGTGGCCTGAAGACAAATTTGAGAATTAAGTAAAAAGAAGTGCAGAAAACTAAACCACTCTGAAGCCTATAGAATAAGATAGTGAAGGAAGAGATAAATAAAAAAAAGAAGCATCATATCATTTTCAGTAAAGGTTAGGTTATTACAAGAATGCAGTTGATAAAATTGTTGTGAACCAACATTCCAGTCTTATCTCAATTAACAGCCCAAGAAAAATTCTTCAGGCATAAAATTATGATTATGTATTCTCAATTCAATGAGAAAGCTATATATTTTTTACACAACCAATTAATAAGCTATATTCTTTAATTTACATATTGTCAAGAAGGTAAAGATCGAGATGGCACCGAACCCCCCCCCCCCCACCGCCACCCCCTCTCCCCGGAAACCCTAGAACCACAATCCCCAAAAGACCACGCCGCACCACACCCAACTACAGCCCCTATAAACACAATCCACATCACGATTTCCAGTCTAGTGTGTAACATGCAAAACAAAACAAGCCCCCTGAATCACATATCCGGCCGGGACAAAAAAAGAAAAGAAAAAACCAACTGGTAACACTGGAAGAACAACAACCCACCCACACCCACCGGACTTAACTACACAGCAACCACCAGCCGCGGCTAAAAACGCAACCCAGAACGACATGCATCACAAAACACACCCCAAAATACCCGACACCACAACACATGAACAATACCTGGAACGCCTCCGGAGGACGCAGCTCTCAGACGCTTGGAACTCCGGTTAGAAGAGCCAGCCATGCCCAACGGTATTGCTTTGTGCAAGAACGGACCGCCGTGAAAAAAAAAGGAAGAGAAGGAAGAGACGAAGAAAACGAGCAGTCGCCTGGTGCTACGAAAAGATGAAGACGCGGATGGAATGGGAAGAGACAGCAAATAAATTAAAATCCAATCACTACCATAATTATCAACGCACAAGCCCAAAAAATCTGCAATTACTTTAATGTAAATAAATATAACCTAATAAAGACACAATTAAAAAGACAAGAAAACCCCCCACACACCCACAATGTCTCGCACATGCCAATAAAGCCTCATCCATCTCATCCGTCCAACACCCCAAATAGACGCTCAAGATCAAGCCTCACCACCTTACCTGCCAAAGGTAACCTCACCAGATTCAATATCTATATATATATATATATATATATATATATATATATATATATATATATGTATGTATGTATGTATGTATGTATGTATGTATGTATGTATGTATGTATGTATATATGTATGTATTTATATATATGTATGAATGTATATCGATGCTTAAATATTAAAAAAATTAAATATATAAATATACACATATATATTTGATTATATAAACATATATTAATTTCATTATTATTATTATTGTTGTTGTTGTTATTATTATTATTATTATTATTATTATTATTATTATTATTAGTTAACAAGGGCAAAGTTGGAATAATTCAAGGTAATCTAAGATTACCTAAAAAATTGGGGGTAATCACATTACCTTGAAACATTACCGCCACATCAGCTTTCAGGTAATATAACATTACCAGGTAATCTTATAACTTGAACCAAACAAGGTAATATAACATTACCAGACTCAGATTACCTAGGTAATCCAAGATTCCGTGAACCAAACGCCCCCTTAAAGTAATAAGGTAAGAGTTCGGTTCCTATCACAAATATTAGAGGTTTGGGTCTTCTTGTACCTTTTTTTTTTGAAAGCCAAGCACGGTGGCATATTTTAATTAATGAAAGGAATCAAGCAGTCAGGAGGGACATAGTCCCAATACATAGAGTGTTCCTGATCAAAAGCTAGTGTAGCTAAAGTATGAGCACTAACATTAACTAGTCTAGAGACAATATTGAAAGAGCAATACGTAAATAGGGCCATAATTGCCCGACATTGATCCTCCACCACTCCTTCATAAGATAGGATGGTCGTAGGACTAGATAGCAAGTGATGTCGTAGTTGTGTGCAATCAGTCAGCATATCCACATCAAGTTCGTTCCGCTCCTTAAGCCAAGATAACGCCTCTCTGCATGCTAGGGCCTCCGCCATAAGTGGTGACAAACAAGTCATGAGTTTGCCATTTGTTGCGGCCTTGAATGAACCATTCGGGTGGAGTAATACTACGCCATAAGCCGCGTCTCCCGTCTGCGGCCGAAATCCTCCGTCAAAGAAGCACCGCGGCCGTCCGTGAAGCACCGGTGGAGGCTGCTGCGCTGGTGGAACACTGCCCGGGCAGTGTGCCTGGGTATACGTTGTTCTTGCCGCTGCAGCACGTCTCCATGTAGCAGGAGGTGGCGGTAATGCTCTCTTCCACACAGCTTCATTTCGGGCATTCCATAAATGATAAAGAACTCCTACCAGTGTGGCAAATTGCTCTTCCGTTAAGTTGGCCATAGCACCCATTATCCATTCTGAAAAAGTAGCAGCAATAATATTTGTAACAGGCAAACCCGAAATATTCCAAACAATTCTAGAATAATCACAAGAAGTTAATGTATGCATAACATTCTCATGAGATGTATCACACATTGGGCATGTAGGATCAACTTCTACTCTCTTTATAATCAGGTTGTTTGTGGTTGGGAGGATATCACATAAGGCTCTCCACAAAAAGGTTTTCCATTTGTGTGGAATTTTCAACTTCCACAATGTGATCCACTTATCAAAGGTACCCGAATTATTTTCATAATTTCCAACAATCTGCCTGTATGCATTTTTAACAGAATATTCACCCCTTGGGTCCTTATACCAATACCACGAGTCTTCTTACTCCGGGCTTAGGGATCCTATATATCCGGGCCACATCATCAGGTTCAAATAAATCACTTAAAATATGAGGATCCCATGTTTTCGTCTGTTGGTCAATCAAGCCTACAACCCTTGCCTCACGCAGTTCCTCAGGCATTTCTGTCTGTATTAAAGGACTTGGATCATCAGGCAACCAGGGATGTCCCCAGATCAGAGTTTTTTCCCCATTTCCAATCCTTCTCCTTACTCCAGCGCAAACTATTTCATGGGCAGCCATTATACTCCGCCAACAATAACTGGGGCAATTCCCTATCTTGGCATCGATAAAGGAAGTCGTCGGGTAATAACGGGCTTTATATATTCTTGCCGCAAGAGAGGTTGGGTTAGTAAGAAATCTCAATGCCTGCTTCCCTAACATAGCCAGGTTGAAAGAACGGAGATCTTTAAATCCCAAACCCCCATATTTCTTAGGGACACATAATTTATCCCAGGCCTTCTAGTGAATCCCTCTGTCCACCCCTTTCCCCCACCAGTACCTGTTCATTGTCCTTTCAATAGATAAACAGACTGTATCGGGCAATAAGAAAATACTCATTGAAAAGGTAGGCATAGATTGAGCCACACTTTTCAAAAGTACCTCTTTTCCTGCTTGTGACAACAACTTCTTATTCCATGATCCAATTCTCTGTTTGATTTTATCCTCCACATAAGAGAAGACTGCTCTTTTATTTCTCCCAATGAATGACGGAAGGCCTAAATATTTCCCAAAGTTTTGTGCCTGATCCACGGCTAAACAATTAGCCACGAGATCCCTATCTTCCCTTGAGGTATTCCTGCTGAAGCAAATATTCGATTTATGGTAATTAACCATCTGGCCAGATAAATTCTCATACCTATAGGCATTGTTTTATCACACTAGCCTCCTGTAAATTTGCCTTGAAAAACAATAAGCTGTCATCTGCAAAGAAAAGATGTGACACTGGGGGTGCCCCTCTAGCCACTCTACATCCATGAATTGAACCTGCCAGCTCAGCTTTTTGTAATAATAAAGATAATCCTTCAGCACATATAATAAACAAATACGGTGAGAGGGGGTCACCTTGCCTAAGACCTCGTGTTGGGATTATTTTTCCTCCAGGCACACCATTTACCACAACCTGATATGTCACAGTTGTCACACATGTCATAACCAAATCAATCCACCCCTTATTAAATCCCATCACCTGCAACATCTTTTTCAGAAACGGCTACTCCATCCTATCATATGCCTTTGTCATATCTAACTTTAGAGCACCCCACCCCACATTACCACATTGCTTCCGATTTAAAAAGTGACCCACCTCTGAAGCCACCAGGATATTATCTGTGATCAACCTCCCTGAAATGAAAGCACTCTGGGACTCTGATATTAGATTTTTCATAAACGGTTTCATCCTATTGGTCATCATTTTAGCCATAATCCTGTATAGTACATTACTGAGAGCAATCGGCCGCATATCCCCAACCGTTTCAGGCACATTTTTCTTAGGGATCAGTATTATATTCGTATCATTCAAACCATTCGGGAGGATCCGCGAATTGAGGGCATTAAGAATAAATTCAGATACATCCACTCCCACCACATCCCAAAAATGTTGATAAAAACCCGGGTTCATACCATCTGGCCCCGGGGCTTTATCTGGGAACATAGAAAATACTGTAGTTCTAACCTCATTAACATCAAAGGGGCGCAAAAGGGCCATATTTTGTGGCGGGGTGACATGTGGGGTAAAATCATTAAACAAAGGATCACTGCATGTAACATTATTCGTTGCAAAAATCCCCTCAAAATATCTCATAACAAGTAGATTCATATTCTTCTTGTACCTATGAGAACACGGTTTGGTGTTGAGTCTAACTTAGGATGGGTTTTTATGGGGTTAAAAATAATTGGGCAAATAAAAACCACTTATCAAAAATATATAAATAAATTTTACTAGAAGACAAGTTTGGCATTTCTAGGTCTAGGAATTAAATCTCAACTAAAATTCTTAATCAAAAATTAGATTGTACATTTATTATTTATATAATAAATGCTCAACAGGTTCTATGCGTTTTTAAATTACATATGATCCGTTGATCATCTCAAATGAACAATTAGCTCAAATTAGTTCTTATTTTCTCTCCTGAGATGGACGCTCGTTCTCACTGAAGTGCATCCCTATCAGTGTTGCTAAAGTTGCGCTTAGGCGCTGATTATTCGACACCTAGGCGCTAGGCAGTCGGCCTCCTAGGCGCTCTAGGCGGTCCCCAGGCGCCTAACGATTTTTTTCAACATTGATCCATATATATATATATATATATATATATATATATATATATATATATATATATATATATATATATAGGGAAAATGGCACTTTTCCCCCCTGTGTTATATACCTATAGCATTTTTTCCCCCTAAATTATTGAAGGGGCTGTTTTTTCCCCTGAAATGTTAAATGGACATATTTACCCTTAAACTAAATATTTAATTTATTTTTTTTCTCCAACAAATTATGACCATAATTTGGATCAAACCAAACAAACACTATAGCAACCAAACCGAAATATTCCAATTACAATTTAGAATCGAAATTCGATATTTAGATCGAGTTTATTAAAATCGTGAACCGGAACGGACGGTTCATGTTCCGAACTGAAAAAATAAAATACATTTATTGTTGAATTTATACTATTTTAAAATAAAAAATAAGATTTTAAAATAAAGACGGTTCAAAATCGCGAATCGAATCCGGAACCGCCGGTTCACGGTTCAAGATTCAATTTTTTTGATACATAATTTTAATACATTGACATTTAAATATTGGGTTCTAGATTTGAATTATAACCGAAAACTATTAATTCAATTGCTTTAGTATCCGGTTCAATTCAAACTGATCCGTGGTCATCCCTACGTATACGCAATAATTTGTTGGAGTAGTAAAATAAATAAAATGTTTACTTTAAGGGTATAAATGTCAATTTAATATGTCACGGGGAAAAAGCACCACTTTTAGAATAATTGAGGGGGCTAATGTGCTTACCTAAATAATTGAGGGGGAAAAAGTGATATAAGTATATATATATATATATATATATATATATATATATCTTTCAAGTTTCAACTATGAGATGATAAGATGCTTCTCTAGTGATTCAAGTTTTATAAACAATTCATGAGATCCAACTAACCACAAGTGGGTTGATGATGACACTTGAGGAGAAATTTGAAAATTTGGTGCATTAAGATATGAGAGCTATATATATATATATATATATATATATATATATATATATATATATATATAATTCTTGTAATCTAAAATAAAGCAGCAAGTCTTGTCTGCACACCAAATGGAAGGTGGGAATGGTTGAAGTTGAAGAGAATCTCACCACTTTCACCCTCTGATCTGTTTACTCAAACCACCATTTTGGAAGTTGAAACTACATTGAAATTTGCAAGTCATGATCATTCACGGAGTATAATGTTAGTTCTTTATAGGGATAAATGTTAAGAATATCATCATCAAGAATATGTTGAAATTGCTGTTGGAAAAAATAGCTTAAAATGACATATTAAGTGGTTATTTTGTGATACAATTATCAGTGGGGTCCACTTTTGATTTGGGTCGGGTCAAAATGGATTCTGGTTCTTCGTAGTGAGACGAAGAGATTGATATATTGTACGCTAAAAATGGATAATGGGTGAATGAGATATTGATTCTCAAAGTAGACCCATTTGAGTTGGAAAATGAAGGGAAAAAAAGAGCTTTTGTCCCACATTGGCTTGGGAAGAGGATTTGCCCTACTATTTATACAAGAACTCTTTTTAAGTTTATTGAATTGTATAGCATAGAGGCTCTCTCTCGAAATTGGCAAGTCGTTATGCCAAACTTCTGTATTCATTTTCCGACAAAGTCACGATTTCGTGTTGTTATTGTTAGTTTCGACCAAGTGGCCTTCGTGTTGTTATTGTTAGTTTCGGGCAAGTGGCCGAAACCTTTCATTGCAAATAACTTTGAAATTTCAAGTTTCGGCCAAATGGCCGAAACATTGAAGTGGCAGTGGCCGAAACTTTGCACAGTATACACGAACCAGAAAAGCATATCCCTATTATAATTGTTGAGTTCTAATTCATCAGCTGTTACATGATTTAATTTTTTAATTAATTTCAATTTCAATTTTGAATTAAAACCTATGTAAATGGTTGCTGTTACAGGAGTTGTAGGGGTGCCCCTAAATGCCATAATAAAGGCTATTCACTCTTCAATCCCTATATAAGAAGGAGTTCAGCAGTAGCTTTTTTTAACACACAAGAAAAATAATTTTTCCAGCCTCAAAATACCTCTGCTTCTACTCTTTTCTTGAAGCTGTGTTCTGCCCGTGCTCTTATTCGCCGGGTTCGTTCATTTGGGTACTCAAACGTCGAACCGTTATACGTTTTATCTTGGAAGCCTAGGCCACAACGCTCCTAGCATTTTTGGGAGGTGGCAAATAAGGTTTTAAGGAAAGACAGACACTTTGCCTAACTCGTACTAATCTTTCTTCCTTCTCCTTCTTTCTTGTTTTGGATTATGCTCTAAGCAAAAATCCGTTCTTTCTTGTTGACTTGGAATTATAATCCAAGGATTATATGTTCCTTTTTTGTTGATATATATTATTCCAAAGGCTGAACCCCAACCCTAATTTGTTGATATATATTGGTATATCTTTTCGTAGATATACATGTATATATAACCGTTGGTTCCGGCATATATATATATATATATATATATATATATATATATATATATATATGTTTTGGATATATATCAAATAATACTTTATATATATTTCGTGTGTATATATATAAATATTATTTTAGGGATATTAAATCGATTTTGGTTCATGATCACCAACAATTGCGCCTAAGGTATCTCAATCCACTGCAATCCTCGAGCATGCTAAAGACTTTTATCTGCAAAAAAATTTACGATCTATCATGTTGTCTATAAGCTATAGCTATGCATAATATAATATACTACACATTTTTATTAAAGCGTTTCCATTTTTAGTCTATAAGTTTGATGACTTCTTATTTTTGTTCTTTGATTATGAAATTCTCACTTTGAATGCATGATTTCAAACTAATTCATTTTAAAAATTGATGTGAAAGTCATATGTCTTGCAATAAGTGATTAATTTTTAGGGACAAAATTATTTCCCTAAAAATGACAATAGGTAGGATAGGAACTTGTTTGTTTGTTTGTTTAATTTTTGTTTTTGTTTTTGTTTTTGTAATTGTACTAAACAGACCCGCCGGCACCGCCCTGGTGTTTATTTGTGAGCGCGTGCGGGGCCCAATTCTTCTGTGCCGCTTCCGCTTGTCAGACGTCTAATTTCTGGACATACGCTCTCTCTCTCTCTCTCTCCCGGAACGCGCACAAAAGGACACGCCTTTATTTTGAAAATTGAAATCCCCCTTTTCTGCTCCTCAAATCTCTCCTCACTACACCATCATTTGCTCCTCTTCAAATCACCATTTCATGTATCCCTATCATTTCTGTCTCCATCTTTTGAGTTTGCAGAGCTGATAGTGCCTCCCTGCCGCCTGGCTTCTTCTTAGGGTTTCTCCTCCTCCGATTGGAATGGTTTTTCTTTTCGTGTTGGACGGCGGTTGTCGTTTTCGGAATGGAATGGTCTAGATCTGTTGCGACTCTTCTTTGAACCTCAGTGTGCCATTTCCATTGTAAGCTTCACATTTCCTGAATTTCTTTACTGTATATGCATTGCTCTTGCTTCGATCTGCTTATTTCGTGTCTGCCATTGTGCATTAGTTCATGCCTTTTGAAGCTTTTACAGTTTTACAGAGCTAACGTTATTATTTTTTTCCCCTGAAATTAACATCGAAATGATGAAGGAATCATAGCTTTGAATGAATTGTTTCACATATGAAATGCAACATTTTTGCTAATTATAAATGAACTTTTGTTTTAAATATTCTAGACATGATTGATGGAATGAACTAGGATTTTAGCATTGCCCTTTGCTTCCAGTTCTCCATAATAAGATATATTGTTTTACTGCAGTAGGTATACAAACCCATAATATACAGTTAAACTCTTGGGCATTGACAGAAGAGATGGCACAGTTGCCATAAAGGACAGGGTTGATAAATACCTTTGAAATAAATGTGAAGTTCATAATAATGTCCTTAATGTTAGCATTGCAGTTTCTGGTGCCTGTTGTCTTCTTTCTTTTAAACTTGTATATGCAAATTCAATGTATGGGCTGAACTGAGACACTAACACAGGTGACGAGACACTAACACAGGTGACGTGTTCAGGGAGGGACCAATCACTATATTAGCAATTAATATCAATGGCAACGGGAAGTCCTTATTTTGATGATATCCGATGTAAACCTGAGGTCATTGATCCTCCACAAGATGAAGACTCAATGGATGTTGGTGAACTTTCCAGTGAGCCTATGCAGAATACTCTAAAACCTAATGTAACTGTTTCTAGCAATGTTCGTGAACTGTTGGAATGCCCGGTGTGCCTAAATGCCATGTATCCACCAATTCATCAGGTATGATTACTTAGAAGAATAGAAGGGCTTGAAAGGGTAGAAATTTCAGATTATCTAATGGAATAGAATGGTTTTCAACATATATGAAAAACGTCTTCATTCATACTATATTGGTTCAACAGTTGGATCTGATGCATTTGATAAGTAGAACTGCTAGAAGTGGTAACCGTATGTACGTTTAAGCTCATGGCTGATCATTGCCAATGAATAAACGGTATTAATCATTACAAGTAATGAGCTGTGACATTGGTGATAATCAAGTTCTAAAGGTAGTAGCTAGCGTGTTAACTACCCTGCATATCAATCACTTTCGAGAAGCCTTAATGTTCATCATCATATTATTTCTGAAGATTCAATCAAGAGATATGTTCACCAACTTTTCAGTATAATAGTTGTGAACATACAATCAAAGCACCCATCTATAAGATGCTAGGGTTATTACAATCATGTTTGCTGTGTCTGTTTTTGTCCTTCCATACTAACTTATCCTATTGTCCAGTGTTGCAATGGTCACACATTGTGTTCTGGTTGCAAGCCCAGGGTACACAACCGCTGCCCAACTTGCAGGCATGAGCTTGGTAATATTAGATGTCTTGCTTTGGAGAAGGTTGCTGCATCTCTTGAGCTCCCTTGTAAATATCAGGACTTTGGGTGCATGGGGATCTATCCTTACTACAGCAAACTGAAGCATGAATCCCAATGTGCTTTCAGACCTTATAATTGTCCTTATGCAGGATCAGAGTGCACAGTGATTGGTGACATTCCCTTTTTAGTGGCTCATTTGAAAGATGATCACAAGGTTGATATGCATAGTGGAAGTACCTTCAACCATCGCTATGTTAAATCAAATCCACACGAAGTTGAGAATGCTACATGGATGCTTACAGTAAGCACTACTTTTTAATGTTTCAACTTATTTTTCTCTGCCATGCTATGCTTAAGGTGCAACAATATAATTTTGATAAACACCGCTGTATATGTGAGGTGAGATGAGCAGTCATGGACATGCTCAATTCCCTTTATCTAAGAACACTTGCCCTACACTCCACACTGACTGTCAGTGGACTACCTATGAAAGCTGTTTATTTTATTATGTGTTATAAAGCATACCAGTTCATGTTCATGTTCTGTGTTTATTTTTACTTGCTACCTATGAAAGCTGTTTACTTATTCGTTTTACAAAGCATACCAGTTCATGTTGTGTTTTATTTTTGACTTGATACCAGGTTTTCAGTTGCTTTGGGCAGTATTTTTGCTTGCATTTTGAAGCATTTCAGTTGGGGATGGCACCAGTTTACATAGCATTCTTGCGGTTCATGGGAGATGATAATGAAGCTAAAAACTACAGCTACAGTCTTGAAGTTGGAGGGAATGGGAGGAAGATGATTTGGCAAGGGGTGCCAAGAAGTATAAGGGATAGCCATCGAAAAGTTCGTGACAGTTTTGATGGCCTCATCATTCAACGCAACATGGCCCTATTTTTCTCGGGTGGTGATCGAAAGGAGTTGAAACTAAGAGTCACTGGTAGGATATGGAAAGAACAGTGACTGGGTTTTCTCTAGACAAATGTTTTCTAGTTTTCTACCTTAGGAGACATTTTGTTCAGTTTAGCAGTCCAACCATTTCTCTTGGTCATGTATTTTTTGAACATATGAAGCAAGATCTCTTTGCTTGTCCATGAAATACATGAGTGAGAATGCCTAGTTATGCACTAAATGTTTTGTATGTCTTGTGCATCAAATATGTTTCAAGAGGTGGATTCTAGGCCAGTTCTTTGTCATGTGATCATGAAGTCTTATGTTTACTGTTTGGACAACATATCATATGCAGAAACATGTGAACATGGTGACTATATACCAAATAGGGTATTAGGTATACTATAGTAAAACAGTAGTGTGGACTTCAATTACATGTAATGTTCATATCTAGATAGGTGATATTGCTGACACAACAGCAGTCACAGTTTTGCAGAAACCCTGAAAGAATGTTGGAAAAAGTGGAAATAAAAAGAGAAAATAGAGGGTGAGGTTTCATACTTATTTACAGCTCATCATGTATGCATTCCATCCTTGGAGCCTGTACTCTCTAGCTGCCTCTACAGGGTTTGCTGCTTTAATAATTCCACGACCAACAATTATAATGTCACTGCCCCTTTCAGAAATGACCTGAAACAACAATGCAGAAATAGGAAAATGATATATACTCTCAAAAGAGAAATTTCCATTACATATTAATAGAAAAAAAAGAAGAAAAGAATAATGATTTATGATTAACACTTAACAATGAAAGTTTCTACTACAATTTTAAAACTGAAAAGAATCTACTGTTAAGAATTCTTCACAATAGCATCTGTCATTTCTGTCATTTCATTTAAGCGTGAATCCAGAGGTAAACAATGGAACTTACAGAATATGGGGTGTTGTACTGCTGGCCTAAAGAATCTCCACCTTCTACCAGCTGAACACCAGGGGTTGCATGAATAAACGCCGGATTTCCAGGTCCATTAGGCCACGCTGCAGGATTTACAGAGATGAAGCCAATCACGAAATCTGGATGATCATTGGCAATTTTCACTGCTGCTGCTGTATACTCTCCCTTGGCAAGGTTGCCCGATGAACTCATTTCAGCAAGCAAGAGCAGGCCCTTACCATGAGCCAAACCCTAAGTGAAGCATATGGTGCAACTCACATATGAATAACGAAGCATTATGTAGGTCCAGAGGTGAAAAGCATCAGCATAATAGTATGTGTATATATAGAGTGAGAGATGGCAAACCTTCAATTTCAGCCCATCCACAATTCCCGGACCTGAAATTATGTGAGCATTAACTATATCTGCCCAATCCAATATACGGAAGATACCACTGCAAACATGAGTAGACTGTTCAAATGATAATTTAATGGGAGCAAGAGAAAGGAGTATAAGCCTATTATACTGCAAATGCACTCACTCACCCTTCATATTGCATTGCAACCGTGTTGCCAATATCAGCAAACTTCCGATCTTCAAATATTAAGAAGTTGTGTTTCTCTGCAATCTTCATAAGCAAACTAATAAAATATGGTTCGGCAACTTCAACCCAGAAAAAAAAAAACAAAAATCTCTAGTTCTCTACATACTAGGCAATTAAGTCCTGTTTTATTCCCAACAAGAAACAGATTCAATGGGCAAGGACCTAGGAAGGAACATATAACAGAGGATTATGCATTTATGCCACCCAATTTCTCAGAATCTTGGGGAAGGGGGAGAGAACCACCATATTAGTTTCCACCTTTCCTGAAGTCTGTATGCTAATATCCATCTAAAGGAACCAAATTGTTTCATTACCTTATTCCAAATTCTGACAAATAATGTGAATAATGACAAACACAATTTGCCAGTTCTCTGCATTGCATACTATGTTCTTCCGTAGAATCAAACAACTATTGGCTCAACTATCTAATCATTCACCAAATATCGATATTTATCATACAAATAGTTCTATTTTAGATGATTTTGTTCTCTTACACAGTAATCAAAGGGCCAATTGCTCACTTAAAGAAGAAAGAAACAAAACAATACTACTGTGAAAAACCAACTTACAGATCGAAGTTTAGAGCCAAAATGAGGAGTGAAATCAGGCAATATATCGACGTGGGTTTTCAACATGCAAATTTCTCTCCCAACCTGGAAAATATATAAGCAATAAATTTTCATAAATTAAAGCAAACGAATGTCCTCTACATTTGTATATACTAGTTAAAAAGCCATCCAATGTTGATCATTTATTTACTTTACGAAATCACCAGCCTACATAAATTGATCATTTCCTCCTTTTCCCCTCACCTTGTCAGCAATATCGAGTAACTCAGCTGCTGTGGCAACATCAGCAGACACGCACAAGTTACTCTCTTTCTGCACCATTATCTCAAACAACCTCCTCCCGGTAGGATTCGCTGTCATCTTTGCCCTCTCTCCATAAGGAATCCTAACCTCAACCTTCTTCTCAACCCCTGGCATTGGTGCAGCCACTTTCTGGTTCTCCTTCAAGAACTTCATCACCATCTTCTCTGTCTCCTCCGATACCCTCCCCTTTTCCTTCAATATCCTTACCATCTCACTCAACTTCACCATTGCATGCAATGCAATCCCATTCTCAGCCAAGTTCTCCCTACCTCCTTGTTCCCTGTCGAAATAGATGTGTTAAATAAACCCTAATACTCCAATCCAAAAGCATTAGCTTATTGTTGATCACAATAATAACAAATGCCCCAAAAAAGAACTGTAAACACATCAGTAAAGAACATATGAAAAACAAGGTTTTAGCAGGTGGAAATGAATAATACATATTTCATAGATTGTAAACAAAATGCTTTACGCTTAAAATCTCCATACAAGGGCGAATTCAAACCTACAAGTGCACATGCAGAGAAGAGCATTTATTGCCGAACAGAATTAGAGGAGTATAGACTATAGACTAGAGAGTAACCTGTCGATCATGACGACGGCATCGGAAACCTTGAGGCCGGCGGAGCGGAGAGGAGCGGCGGTCTCGAGGACGGAGGCGCCGCTGGTGACGAGGTCTTCGACGATGAGGCAGACCTGACCGGATTGAAATGCGCCCTCGATGGCCTTGGCAGTGCCGTACTCCTTGACCTCCTTGCGGCGCATGAGCATAGGCACATTGTTGGACGTGGAGAAGCAGGTAGCAATCGGAAGGGCGGTATAGGGCACGCCGCAGACAAGGTCGTAGGTGGCGGAGCGAGGGACGACGGCGGTGAGGGTACGGGAAATCTGGCAGAGAAGTTTAGGGTAAGAGACAATGAGGCGGAGGTCGATGTAGATGGGGGACGAGATGCCGGATTTCAGCCGGAAATCGCCGAACTTGACGGCGGAGATGTCGTGAAGCTGAAGGATTAGGGACTCCATCGTTTCAGCTGAAACTGCAGAAGATGACGACATAATTATTTTATTTTACAAATTTTTTAAAATTGAATTAGCGGGCATTATTCGGTTTTGTCTAGACTTCTTTATTTATATTTATTTTTAATACGTTTATAAATTTATTACTCCGTATTTTATAACGATTGTTACATGATTTTTAATACATTTATAATTATAGATTATAGAATTTGATTCGCTAAAGACGTCATCAAAACACCAACAAAGCTTGTACCCTTTGGTTGAATCCTACGTCTAAGATTTTATATATGGAGTTCTCCTTACAATTTTATAAAATTTTATTAAGAGTTAATTACCGAAATAGTCACTTGACTATAGCGAAATTACCAATTTGGTCCTTGACTATTTTTTTTGACTAATTACGGGACTTTAAAAATTTTAACCAATTTAGTCCTCCGTTTGTTTGATCAACGATCGTTAGTCAACCGTTAATTTGGGACCAAATTGATAATTTGCTATAGTCAAGGAACCATTTTGGTAAATAACTTTAAGGGTGGGTAATTCGATTTAGTTTTCTCGAATCGAACCGTACCAAACTAGTTAGATTCGGTAATATACCGAACAACTGAACAGTAATAGATTCTTGAGAACTTTTGATAACAAACCATAAAGAAATCAAATCAAACATTTACGAAAGATACCCGTGAGAATATGAGTTGAACGGCAGAGCAAGCAGCAATGGAATTTGATTTACTTTTTATTTATTTATTTATTTATTATTATTATTATTATTATTATTATTATTATTAAAAAATCAAACGGCATTCGGTTCAGTTCAATTTTTTACCGAACAATTCGGATCGGTTCGGATCAATTTTTTATCAAATCGTTCAGTATACAAGTATCCAATATCATTCGGTTGTTCGGTAAATTACCGAGCCAATTGGTTCGATACGGTTCGATTCGAGAAAACTAAACTGAATTGCCCACCCCTAAAGTTAATTACAAAAATGATCCCTTGACTATAGCAAAATTACCAATTTGGTCTCAAGTTAACGGTTGACTAACGGTCAAACAAACGGAAGACTAAATTGGTTAAAAATTTTAAAGTTGAGGGACTTAATTGGTTAAAAAAAATAGTCATGGACCAAATTGATAATTTTACTATAGTTAACGGACCATTTTGGTAATTAACTCTTTTATTAATTTTCTAATCCTTTAGACTTCAGTCTAGGAATCCTCACACATCTCTATAGTTATGTACGTAATTTTAAATATTCTATAAACCCCCAAAAAAATGTACAAATGCAGAAAATGATCAAGACAATTTCGTCAATCTTCTAAATTTGTAGCAAAGTAGCTCCGGTGTAACATTAAGGGTCTGTATTTAATCAATACTTTAATAAACTTTCAAAAAATTTTAATGTAATGGATTTTAAATGTGACTTTCATAAAATTTTCCTATAGTCTATAAAAATTATGACAAATATTAAAAAAAAAAATTTCAAAAAATTTCATATTAAAGAGTCCATAAGTCATTAAAACTCTAATTGGGTGTTTGGTTGGCATGAATTGAAATTTTTTGCCAATGTAATTCCATGAATTGTAAAATTATATTGTTTGTTTGGATGAAATTATAATTCTCTCAATTTAATTAATTAGAATTCATAATCCCTACACCCATGAATTGAAAGTCAGCCCTGGAAAGGAAATGAAAAAAAAAAAATTACTTTTGCCCGTTGTTGTTGTTGTTAAAAAATTAATGCATACTCTCCTTACATGTAAAATCATGTTATGTAGAGAATTACCCGCATGGGCAGCTCAACTGGATGAGTTTAGGAACGTGTGTTTGATTGAACAGTAACAAATAGATAAGAGTTACAAGATACACTACCAGTAGGAGGATCCTATACAGATGGCTAAGGATGGGGTCAACATAACAAATATTGACTTATACTAATAATATATAATATATGCTAATAAACTGGTCACAGAGGTGAAAATTTAGAAGAATGACTAAGGATCGAGTCTCACTAGCGACAGTGTGGGAGCAACCTCTCGAAGTGAGGGGGGGTCATGTTCAGTTGAGTTATCATGATTTTGGTTATGTAGAGAATTTTAAATAAAAAGGATATAATATTCAAAAAGAGAAAATTACACTTTTGGTCCTATGACTATAGGGGGCGTGTTAATTTCAATACTTGACTTTAAAAACTAACAATTTAGTCTTGTAACTATGTAATTTCTAACACATTTGGTCCTCCCGGCCAAATCACCGGCGAAATTTGGCCGGAAAAACTAAACCCATTTTAAATTAAATATAAGTGGGGACAAAACGGTCATTTGAACTTCAAATTTCTGTTCCCAAATCGGAGCGAGAACTGTAATTGACCAAGTGGGGGCAAAGGTCCGAACTGGGAGAGGCAACAAATGGAGTCACCATTGATGCAGCGGCAACCGGTGAACCGGAAAGAACATGAACTGTAATTGACCATCCTTTTCGCTCCTTCCCTGGCCGCTCCCTTTCGCTTCCGAATGAACTCAACCAACTTCTAGGACCGCTTTGCTCCGACAGAAATGATGTACAGTGCAGTACAAAATATATGATGACAAACAGTTCAATACTTCAATATGTTCAGCAATTCTACTTAACACTAATTGATAACGATCAGAAAAGAAACTGTAGGAAGCAAAGAATGTCGTTGCATTTTCAACAGTAGTCGAGTTTTCAAATAGTAATTGAATCAAATTAACCTCAACCTAAGAAAATTTTGTTAAGGGCTAAAGTTTTAAAAGCTTCGTATCTTCACTTTAAACATGAACACTTGTCCAATGACGCCGAAGATTTAAATACAACTACATTTTTTAGCTTTAATTTAGAACACATCAACACATATGTATGGAACAAGCCCTCCTTTACAGTACCACTTGGCAATTTCCACTGTAATTGTGGTCATGAAGCATGTCGGTTTGTAAAGGAAAACGGAAAAAATAAAAAAGTAAAATAAGTGAGAAGACAGGACGGACCTGGACCGTTGATTTCAGTCTGCAATGGTTCGAAAACTAAACTTGCAGGTGAAAACCGGTTGACGAATGTTTCCTTGGATTTGGAACACCTGAGGACTGCATTCTGGCTCGCCATCGAATTGAAAAACGAATCTTGGGTCCGGAAACTTGAAGTTCAAATGACAGTTTTGCCCTTACTCATATTTAATTTAAAATGGGTTTGATTTTTCCGGCCAAATTTCACCGGCGATTTGGCCGGGAGGACCAAATGTGTTAGAAATTGCATAGTTATAGGACTATATTGTTAGTTTTTAAAATCAAGTCCTGAAATTAACACGCCCCTTATAGTTATAGGACCAAAAATGTAATTTTCTCTATTCAAAAATATGTTTTAAGAAATAGCAAATTTTGTTAAAGATAATATTATCGTAGAGAAAGTAGAAGAGTAAATGCATGAGAAAATATTGAGCATGAGAAAAAAATATAAGAAAGTGATATAAAAAAATATAAAAATATAATAATTAAGTGACAAAAACGATCTGAGACTAAATTTGAAATTGTCAATTTGTCACCTAAGACAATGGACCTCTGGAGTGGAATTAACTCAACACAATAATTACGAAAACTTTGGAACTGCCAAACACAAAAAAAAAAAAAAAAAAAAAAAAAAAAAAGAACCAAAGAAATTAAAAATAAAAATATTAATTATTAATTATTAATAATTAAAATTATAAAATAGTAAGAGAAAATGAAGGAAGGAAAGAAAACGTGAAAATGTGAAGTAGAGGAGAAAATAGGCGCCGCGGGACGAGATATTGTCTTGTCTGGTAATCGGGCAACTACCTACCTGCCTATTATCCCAGGAAGAACATCCTAACCATTTTCGACTTTTGTTTCCTCTTCCTAAATCCAATAAAGAAACATCCTCCTACGACCGAAACAAAAGTCCGAAATCTTGTGAATCTTCGCAATGTTTCTTCCTTTCTATTTTCAGCAACATATATGAATCATATATCCGTATATGCACATACATGCATATACACATATTCATCCACCCAGCCCCTGCAATTCCAATTCTGCGGCCCAATTTCGCCCTCAGACTCCACCCGGGATGTTCTTCTGACACGAAACGGTGTAAAGTTCCTGTCTTTTTCGTTGTTTTATGCGTTTGTTGATGTCGGATTATTGATTTTTTTTTTGTTTGTTTTTTGTTTTTGGGTGGAAGCGTAATTGCAGTGTGAAAAAGGGATCAGGAGAGAGAATTCAATAGAACTATAGTGCATGCATTTGTGATCTGGGTTCTTTCAAATCAGAGAAGATGTCTATCCATCAGGGCAATACAGACGGCAACAATGGCTCAGGTAGTTCCATTTTCATGGATTATTAAGGTTTCTTTTGTGTTCTGTTTTTCCATGTTTTTGGCATTCAATTTAAAGCTATAATTGGGAAGGAGTTCCTATGTTTGAAGCATTTTATTTGGCTTTGAATGAATTTGTTTAGTTCCTTGTAGTTTGGCCAAAGATTGTAATTGAAATTCAGGGAAGAACATGATTGAATGAATGTAACCAAGAGAGATGATTGTAAGGAAAGGGAAACAAGATTATTTTCTGTTTGTAGTCATATGCAGATTTGATCTTTTCCAAAGTGATGGTTTGTTCGTTTTTTTTGGATAACGAAGAAAACCCACAACCACTATTCATGGGTGTGCACCTGTTAAATCCTGCCTTGTGACCCTAGTCACCAAATGACCACAATGAGATAAACGGCAAACCAACCTAGGTTGCCCATAGCTGATCAGCTCAAACGAAGAAGGCTAATAGGCCGCTCCCACCCGAGAGTTGAACTTGCAGAACCTTAAGGTTACCAAACCAACGGCCTAAACAACTTGGTTGGGGTTGCCCCCAAGATGTAAAATCCCCATTTTTTGATGGCATTGCCATGATTTGTGTACATGATGGTGTATAAGTTTTTTTGGAATTGTATTCCTTTGGGTTCATTTTTGGGCATTCTCCATGTTTTCAATTTCACTTGGTCTTTCTGTGTTACAAAAGAATCGTTTCAGTATCTTCTTTTTATTACCTTAACGTGTTCCCTTTTCATGATGTAGTTCACACATGATGTTTCTTCATTATCTTACATGCTTATTACAATTGTCTCTATAGAGCAGAAAGATTGATCTCTTATTCCTTGCTATCCGTATCTTAAATGTAACAGGAGTTTATTCACGTGGTGAAGGCTCCTGCCTCTATGAACTTCTACAATTGGAAATCACCCCAAGTTTTCGTCGTCAAATGGATATACATGACAAATCTTTAAGTACGCCATCTCTTACTTTTCAATTTCGTTTCCTAGAATTGGGATGTTGCTGTTTGGTTTCTGCTTCACTTTTGTAATATTTATACATGGTTTTTGTGTCTTCTTCGATGTTGTGTTTATTGCACCTATATATTGTCTGGCATTTTTTGGATTCTAGTTTCTCTGGAATTATACGTGTTTCCCTATTATCTACACCAGGTCCCCGGCTTAGACTGCAGGCTCTGTTGAAAGAATCCAACAATAAAAATTGCGCTGATTGTGGATCTCCAGATCCGAAATGGATGTAAGTATCAAAACGATTAAATAATTTAGAACCTGTTTTTACATCGTCTGAGCTATGCCACATTATACATGTTTTCTAAAGATTGTTTGCAAAAAGCAATAATGTGCCCCCCGGGATAGCAAGGTTGTGTTTCTATCTTCGTAAGTAAGTCTTTTCTCCCCATTTTCACGCAATTCATATATGCCTGTTTGTTGATATTCAGATCAGTGAGTCTCGGTGTTTCAATATGTATCAAGTGCTCTGGTGTACATAGAAGTCTCGGAGTGCATATATCAAAGGTATGGAACTAATGCTCTTTCTATCCTTTTTGTTGCATTTCATATATACTAAGAAAAGGCAAACAAACCCAGTGTGTGTGTAAGCAATACATTTTAGTCAATGTTGAAAAAATAGCTATGCGCCTGGGGGCCGCCTAGAGCGCCTGGGGCCGCCTAGGAGGCTGACCGCCTAGCGCCTAGGCACCGACTAATCGGCGCCTAGGCGTGATTTTTGCAACACTAATTTTAGTACACAAAAATTTTGATTCCAGGTTTTATCGGTGAGTCTGGACGAGTGGACAAATGACCAAGTCGATGCTTTCATAGAAATGGGTGGCAACGCCATTGCAAACATGAAGTATGAAGCCGCCCTTCCAGATAATTTTAAGAAGCCAAAACCAGATTCACCTATAGAAGAGCGCACCGACTTTATAAGGTAATAATAATACGTTTGATCCCTCCTCCCTGGGAATTGCACGCTTAATATGTTTCCGTTGCTGAAAACAAAGATCCGCCTTTTGGATGCCCAGGAGAAAATACGAGAAGCAACAGTTTCTGAACTACGATGTACATATGCTATGTCCGGTTGCATCTTCTGCATCCTCCTCTTATTGTGATACATTAGCCTATTATTCTAGCACAACGCCCGAGAGGAAACTCCAATATGAACAGAAGCACTCGAATAGCCATCATCGCGCCCATGGCTTTGGGCATTTCCGCCATAGCCGGAGAAGGAAAGAATCTGATCACCACAAGAGTAGGAAAAGTAGTTCAATGGTAAGTTCTCCTAGCGGGAATGGCATCATCTCGAACATTCGTTTTTGGGTGACTAGGGAAATCCGCAGTCACTACCCAAGACTGTGCACTGGGTAAATCTCGCCTTGTGACCTTAGCTGGCAAAAGACCACAAGGAGGTAAACCAGTCTAGGTTGCCTATAGCTGACTGGCTCAAACTAAGAAAGCTGGGATTCGAACGCGTGACCTTGTGGTTACAAGTTTGTATCCTTAGTTATCCTGGCTTTCTCGTATTTTCTTATGTATTTCTTGGTTTCATTCTTTGTTCTGTCCTATGTTTTAAACAAGTGTAAGTAAGCAAACATGGAACCTTCTTTTATGGGTGATCTTACAGCCAGCATGTTCTATAGGCAGGTATGGTTGAATTCATAGGACTTATAAAGGTCAATGTGGTGAGAGGTACCAACCTGGCTGTTCGCGATATGGTAACTAGCGACCCTTACGTTATTCTGTCGTTGGGAACCCAGGTAAACCGAGTTATCTGTCATCAGCACGAGCTCTAAACCGAGCTATCTATCATTTCACTGAAGCATTTCTGTCTTGCAGTCGGTGAAAACTCGCGTTATAAAGAACAATCTGAACCCTGTTTGGAATGAGAAGCTCATGTTGTCAATCCCAGATACCATTCCTCCATTAAAAGTGGTAAGGATACATTACATCCTCAGAGAATTGAGCTATAATGCACATGGGCCAAATCACACTAAAAGATTGAATCCAACCAATTAACTGGTCTAACTCATGGCCTTATAAACCCATATGTTCTCTCTTATTTTATCAATGTGGGACTCTTAACAGTCATGAAACAACTGTGCAGCTGGTGTATGACAAGGATACATTCACGACAGACGATTTTATGGGGGAGGCCGAGATCGACATCCAACCTCTCGTGGTGGCTGCACGAGCATCGGAGGGTTCTCCAACACCACAAAGCGAGGCAGCAACGACACCGCCAGCGGGAAAACCACAAAACGAGGTAGCAACGACACAGCCAGCGGGGAGATGGAAGACGGTGAAGGAGAACACGCTGCACGTTAAGGATGGCGTTATACAGCTCTCGGAGGGGAAGGTGAAACAGGAAATAGCAATAAAGCTGCAGAATGTTGAAAGGGGTGTGCTGGAGATTGAGCTTGAATGTGTCCCTCTAACTCAATAGAAGCCCAAGGGTGGTTGAAGAAATCTGAAGGAAAAAAACAAAAACAAAACAAAAACAAAAAACAAAAAAAATAATGCAGGAAAAATTACTTATTTTATTTTATTTTTTATTTTTATTTTATTTGAACTGTTTTTGACTCAAATGTAAAGTGTGGTAAAACCATTTTATGCTTTGGAATGGATAAAATCCTTTATCCATACCATACCATGATTTCTGTTCTTCATGTCCTTAACTTTACATTTTAAAATATTGTGTCTGTCTGCACATGCATCACAACATTCATGACAACCACAAAAGGGATATTAGCATACTACCAGATTACAACATATCAAGAACCTAGACTAGTTTCGCCTCGCCTTCTTGATTTGAGCTGGTCATATTTAACTTCTCGCGGTCTTTTGACAGCAAGTCATAAAACGGACTTCACCCAAAGCGTGCCTTTAGATAACGATTCCGCTTTCTTGATTTGAGCTGGTCAGAAATGATCAACTTAGGTTGGTTTAACTTTTTGCAATCCTTGCCAGCTAGAGTCATAAAACGGACTTCACCCAGAGCGTGCCTTTAGATAACGATTTCGTTTTCTTGATTTAAGCTGGTCAACTATGGGCAACCTAGATTAGTTTACCTCCTTATGGTCCTATGCCAGTTAAGGCCATAAGACGAGTTTTACCCATATTGCAGATTCAGCAGATAATAGTTGCGGGCCTTCCCGGATAAATCAAAGAACCAAAGTACAAACAACAAAGATGCTATGCACAATATAAAAAAACATGAATGAATAATTGCATCAGTAAAATACACTAGTGTCAATGTCCACAGAAGGAGAAATGCCTCATAGTGAAGCAACTGCTGACATGAACATCAGACACAAAAACAAGAGACATTCTGCCATCATATCCATGTCTTGTTAGTTAACAAGCAGATTTGAATTCAAAAAGAATTTGGACAGAAAATTGGGTATCGAGAACAAAGACTACAGCCACGGCCTCGAGCAAATATCATGGGGGGTCCGGGGGAAAAGCCATTGCCAGCTACAAGTCAAACTGTACAACTAAGATGCAAATATGCAATGAAATTGTGCATCCCCTTAAATCCCGATCCCACCCTCAAGTACACTACACAACCAAAGTTCCGGAAAGGAGAGACACTTCATCTTTAGCGGAATATCAATGCCAGCCATTGACATTTTACCTTAACACGACGGTTTTGATATTCCACTATTCCAACCAAACAACATTTCACCTTAACACGATAGTATAACCATAAACCGAAGACTAACATAGAACAAGGGCTTTACGTGTGTTAACACGAATTCACATCTTTTCAAATGCAAATACACATAAATCCCTTTCTTCCCCCTATCACCAAAACACACTTTTACCACTTTCTAGCAGTTTGAAGTAATGTTCCAATATTGCAAAAGTCATTGTTCACGGGGGCACGGGGTTATTTAGAAGAATCAGCAAACCGAATCCTACTAATAAGCAGTTAATTGGAAAGTTAGATACTAAACAAATGAAGCATCGAAATATGCTATTTTATTGTCTTTTTCGAATTTTGTAATAGATTTTCATCATCCTTAAGACCAAACACCCACTCCAAGTTGGTGCCAACCTTTACAAACCATTGGGTTAACGAGGTGTCACCCGGAACACAAACCTTCACACGCAATATGTACAATCACTTAACACGCCATAACCATAATATATATATAGTCTTGGATGTAAAGCCTATTCGATTTTTACTGATACCAAAAGCTAAGGAGCACACCATAACGAGATGAATGACTCACGAGATTATGAAGATCATATCAACCGCAGCAAAGAGGACAGCGAACGAGGCCATTCTCGTTGCAATCCGGGCACCTCCTAAGCTGTTCCTCGTACTCATCGAACAGTTTCCGGCTCCCACTGCAATTCGAGCAAGGAATGAACCTTGCATCCCCGCAGCCTTGACAGATGAATCCCGGGGGGCGAATGGGGAGCCCTCGAAGCAATCTGGAGAGCTCTCCCACTTCATTCATTTGCTTGATCACTTCGGCGCCGCCAATGTAGTTTCCTTTGATGAAAACCTGCGGCAAAGTGAGGTTTTTCTCGCCGAGAATGTTTTGGAGTTCCTTCTTGTACGCACTGTCCATGGAAATGTCCCTCTCATCGACATGGACTCTGAAGCTTTTAAGGATCATTCTAACAGTGTAGCAATCCTCGAAGGTTCTCCGGATTCCTCGGAGGCTCGTGAAGTAAATGACCACTCTGTCCTCCGTCCCCGGGAGGCGAAATTGGAAAGCCCTAGAGGAATCGGAATTCGGCAATTTCGCGGCGGCGGCGGTCTTGGTGGGGGACGGCAGCGGCAGGGAGACTGAATTGGCGGCGCGTGGGGATTTCTGGTACTCGAAGAGAGAGCAGAGCTGTTTCACCTTACCCTTTATAGAACTCCCGGCCACGGACACCATAGCCTCGAACGCCGACGATCCCGGCAGCTGCTTAAACGACCCCAGCCGCTCCACTGACGGCTTCACGGCGGCGGCGGAGCCGCCGCCGTGATGTATCGTCATGGAGCGGTTGAAATACGAACCGCCCTTCATCTTAGGGTTCTCAAATTCGCCGTCTTTGCAAGCCATAACCCGCAAAACCGCTATACTACCGGAGAATTCAAGATCAAGAAAACCCCAATAATTAAAACCCAGACAATCGCAACCCTTTGGGTATCAACGAAAACGGCGGCGGCGGCGGTTCCGAGCAGATATGTGGTGGAGAAGCTGATTATGGAGGCGTGGACTGAAAGCAATTCCCCACAGAGAAAAAGAATGGAAAGAATTGAAGAGAAAGAAGAAGGAAAGGAGCGGAGCGGAGAGCTTTTTGAAAAGGTGAGGGGTTATGGGGTGTCGCTATCGATGCCGACTGTTGAACAAACAAACGAACGGAAAATATGAAAATTATGGAGAATTTTTGAATGCACAGAAAAGAGCTGTGAAACAATATATATATAACCGTGAAAAATGATACAGGAAGATGAGATAAACGATGACTAGAGTTGTACGTTGCGGAGTCCATTTTGTACATTTTTCCCGGCTCAATCCTTTTTGCAATTTTGCGTGTCTAAAAATAGAAATTTTACTTCATTTATTTATTGCCGTTTTACTTTTCTTTTATTTTCCAAATAAGAAGTTACATCTTTTTATGGATATATTTTTGTAAATTATTTTCCCCATTTTTTTTTCTTCCATATCATTAATTTATCATTAATAGAGAAAAAAAAATGACATTCGCCCTATTTGATAAATGACTGTTAGTTGATTGGGTTAATTAGATGGTATAATTAATTGAGAATATTAGTTGATTGTAGAAAGATGTTTAATTAATTAGCTGTTAACTGATAGCTATTTGGTATAATTTCTTTTCTAAAAAAACTAATTGAAAAGTTACTTTGATCAATTTTTGAATTTTAACATTTTGAAGTTACAAAAAGTTAATTAGTCAAACACTTATATTGAAATCAAGTCAAGCAATTAATAGTGATCAAATAAGTTAAAATTGACTGATAAGCTAACTATTTTATCAAACATGGCAATTATCCCTATGAAGTGAGTTTTCTATCATTCAATTATCTGTAAAATGATTTTTTTTAACTCAACTTTAATAGAATTTAAAAAAAAAAAAAAAAAAAAAAAAAAAAAAAAAAAACACTTTGCAAGTAATGGACAAAAACGGCTACTTTCATATAATTAAGAGATAAAAAGTATCAATTTTTTTCTCATCAATTTGTATCTGTCAAATGTTGAAACACGTGATATGGCATAACAAACAAGCGGATAATACTACTATCCCTCATGTTTGTCATGTCACACTATGCTGACATAATAAAACTAGTAATATTTTAAAATTATGTATTTGTTAATGTAACTTGTTATAGTCTCGACATTTTGTCATCTAATCTTTAAATACTTATTATAAAATAAATTTAACAATATTTTTTTAAACATATAATTATTATGCATTGAGGTTATCTATATCTTTTTTATAAAAAATTAAAAGAAAATCTCTAAACAATAATGAATGTTCTATTCTTTGCTTTCATTCATAATATATAAGATAAAGAAAAGAAGATAACATTTAGCCCTTTTAATGTGCCAGCTATGTTGTAGTGTAGCAATTTCAATGTACTAGGCATTATGGGATATTATTAATTAATTAACAAAAGCATTAATTAGATATACTATTGTGGCATGAATAATGTTATTTTCTTTTTATGAATTAATCTCATAATGTTCATATCCAAATAGGACATAGTTAAAACAGATAATGGAAATAGTTACTCCTCTTCCTCGCCTTACTTTGATGAATTTATCTTATAATATATTTATATTCCGATAACGCAAAGTTATTAAACAATAAAGATAGTTGTCCCTGTAATGTTCATATCCAAATAGGACATAGTCAAGAGGGATGATGGGATAGTTACTTATTGCCTCTAACCCAGCATCTTGGTTGACATGACAATAAGATTGTTTTATACTAATTAGCCGCACATGAATTAGTTAATTTTATCACTGAGTTATGAAGGAAAATTATATATGGAATTTTAGAGGTAAAACTCTTTTAATATGTCATGATTTTATTAATACATGAAAAAAAAAATGAATAAAAATTATGACCACTTTTTTTTTTCTTTTTAACAAATTCGAGCATATTACATAAGCATGGAATAAAAATTGATAATTTTTTGTGTTTAGTACTATAAAAACTGAGAATACATCTAATATTATTCACTTATAATTTATAGAAGGAATAACCAACTACGTAGTGTCACATAATAAAGTGAATATGAGGAGATAAATTTAAAAGGAGAACGTAACATCACATTATTTGAGTATTAACACAACCAAATTTAGAAACGACTAAATAAATTATTTTGCTTGATTTAAGAAAATAAAAATTTATGCCAAGCACCTTATGTTTAGATGGCATGTTCTGACTCCTCTATATGAAAGGTCATGAGATTGAGTCTCACTGGATGCAGTGTAAACTTTTTGTGCTTCACTTTCAAAAAAGAAAATAAAGATATATGATGTACCGGGGAGATGTATAAGTAATAGTATGACATGTATTCGTGTAAGCAATACATTTTTTTTTTTTTTGAATGAAGAGAAGACACGCCGTCATTACTTGAGGGTGTGTAATGTGTAATAGTCTGTAAATTACACAGTAAAGGTAAACTGCACTAAAAAAATCAAGTATAACGTGCACAACTGAGGTTATGACATTTTGATACAAAAATCATAATTCACTTAGTCACTTACTTGATCATTCCTTTCGGAATTATAACATGTAAATTTGATTAACGTAACAAGGAAAGATAATTAGCATAGTGTGTAATTACGACTAATATATAATATAAATTGCATTATTTTTACTAGTTTGTACATGATATTACAATTTTTTTCTAATTTTATATATTTATTTTTATAGTTTGTGTGTAAATAAGTAAATTTTATAGCATGGCGTGAGAAATAGGTAACTACATTGAAATAATGAGTTTTTGAGATATTGATCTTTTTGGTTGGTCCATAGCAAAAAGTCGGCCAGCCTAGTTTTCCATATTTGCTTATTTATCTTTTTTATGTAAAAGTTCTTTCATTAATATAAAAATATATAAATATACTTGAATTTTTCCAACGTGTTTTCTTATACTTCAGCAATAAGACTGTCAAGTGTCAACACGGCTTTTACGAGACCCACCTACTAATTACACTATTTTTAATTAATTTAATAAAATTCTGTCACTGTTTACTCGATGCAGAAACAAGCTAAGACGAGTCTTTTGTGACGCCTATGGTTGCCTTGCATAATTCAATAAAATAAAAGAGTACCATTACATCTTTAACCTTAAATTATAGAGTAAGAGTTAATACTCAATTTGGTCCATCGACTATTAAGATTTTATCACTTTGATCATCGACTTATCCCCAATTATGTAATTGTTAATCAAAATGGTCATAATCAGGACTAGTTTGATTTGAGTTAATTTCAGTTTTGGTCCTATGACTATTTGGGCCTTGTTAATTTCAATCCATAAGTTTCAAAACTATCAATTTAATACTTTAGAGCATCCACATTAGTTGGAAAGAATGTGAGGATAATGTAAGAGTGATTAGGAGAGAGAATGTGAGAAGGGGAGGAAAACAAAAAAACAAAAAAATCAAAATCAGAAAAATTAAAACAAAAAAAATATATATATAGAAGTGTCAGGCGCGCCGAACGGCGCGCCTGACGCGCAGCCAGGCGCGTGCAGTACTGTGGACTTGGATACTTTTTTTTTCTTTTTTCTTGGTTTTTGCAATATTTTCTCTCTTGCAGATGAATTCTTCTTCAATAAATTCTCCCCTACATAAGCTTTGCTCCCCATTGAGAAGAATTCATTCTGAAATCTCCCCATAATATGAACAAGTGTGGATGCTCTTAACTATTCACTTTTTCTCAATTTTGGTCCATTCGACCAAAGTTTCAATGAAAAATAACTAAAAAGATAAATTTACCCTCAAAATCTTAAAATAATAACTAAAAATATTATTTTTTCTGTTAACTATGTCGTGGAAGGAGAAGCGGAGGTGGCAATATAATATGCAAAAGCCCGGAGAAATGGTTGCCGACGACAGCAGGCAGAAAAGAAAATAATATTTTCAGTTATTATTTTAAACTTTTGAGGGTAAATTTGTCTTTTCAATTATTTTTTGCCAGAAATTTGACTGGATGGACCAAAATTGAGAAAATTGGATAGTTAAGGTATTAAATTGACAGTTTTGAAATTCATGGACTGAAATTAATAAAATGCCAACAGTTATAGAACCAAAAGTGAAATTAATTAACTCAGTTTGATTTTGACAAATAACTATTTTAGATAAAAAATTATATAATTGGAAATGAAATGAGCAACTTTAAAAGTCAAAGTATCAAAATGTTAAAATTCTAATAGTAGAGGGACCAAATCAAGTATTAACTCTAAAGAGTAATAATGAATAATACTTTTTTGTTGTTCTCCAAAAATTTCATTTGACCAACCTCCTTAAAGATAAGTTTTTTAAAAAAAAAATTAATTTAATGAAAGTCAATTCTAGCCACAGAATTGTGAAATTTAAATATGATTTTGAGGGGAGGGGGTGGGGGCAGAAAAAATAGGATGTAAAGTTTCATTACGAACTTGATTAACTAATAATATTGACATGTAAGATCTTTGCATATTGACATGTGATGTTCGTATGCCTCGAAACTGTTACCAAATAGAACGATATGATTCAGCAGATCCGCCCTCCAGTTCGCCTGCAAAAGATTGTCATAGTTTCTCAGAAACTGACCTCTTGGCAATTCAGAACAGTTTGTGCATCAAGCAAGTGATGTGAATGATTTTGACACAACCTAAAGTGAAAAGCCAAAAGTTTATCAATTATTAGCTATATATATAATCAAATTTTCACTCAAAATAACATACAAAAAAATATGAATTTTAAGAAACATATATACATGTTACATCATTATGTTAAGTTCTAAGCATACGTTTATACCTTGTCTGTGTGTGTGTGCGCATCTGCATGTATTGTACTTTACACTCACCTCAAGATAGCACAAACATACTTGCTACATGAATATCCACAGAAACTTCTAAATGAGAAGGCAAGATCATACAATTGGATTAAACCACTATTCCTTTGAGTAAAATTTTAGAAGCCCATCAACCCTACTTACAATTTCTGATTTCTCTCATCAATCTTCTGCACTTACTGAAATATAATCCTAACTTCTTCCTCCTGCAAATTATAAACCTTCTATTCACTTTCATCCCCTTCCACCTAACTAGCGAGTGGCTGTTATTCTCCACTCGTCACGCATTTGGATGTTTCAAATTGACAAATTCAACAATAATTATCTATATGAATATGGATTTACTGGCTGCAATAATTTATAATTCCTCAATTTAAAAAAATAAATAAATAAATCAAATATCAGATTACATTTACGAACAAATTTACAAATTAGTGAAACTACAATCAGATTACCTCTATTGACTGTTCAGCTTAACGAGTTAATGGTTTAGGGTTCATCTAGGGTTCAATACCTCAAAATTAGTTATTTCAAATATTTTTTTTTCCTAAATCTATGTCTCATTTCCAGAAAAGCACTCGCCTCCATTGATTCTCACCATGAATCCACTGCTCATTTATTTATTTATTGCATTAATCTATGCAACTGGTTCCCAACTTCCCATCAACAATATCAGAATACCATTATTGCTACTAATTCAACATCCAGAATCAATCAAAAGGCGTAATTAAGCTGCGGCTTACCACTTACCAGAATTGACAGGTTTAGCTGACAACGGCGGATGAACTTCCGGCGTCGCCGTCCAATCGCCGTGCGCCGTGCCGGTACCAATTCAGCTTCGACTGGTCTCCTGACGAGGAGGTTTTGGGTCAATTCGAAGCCTGAAAGTTGAAACCCACTTCGATCCAGTTTTGCTCTCTACCCGACCCGATTGCGTCATTTTCTACGGAGTAAATCTTAATCACCAATTTCATAATTGGTCCAATCGATATTGACAAAGTACCTAAAAATATCCTTTAAAATTAATTATGGACCACAAATCAATTTTCACTTCCATGCCATCCATTTGTCATCATTATAATTTATTCAAAAATTAAATTTAGTCAATTATATACACACACACACACATTATTTAAATACATATATTGTATTTTTAGACCATTTTACAATATTATCCATACAATGAAATATTATATTATAAAAAATGAGGACGAGATAAGTGAGTAAATAATACGTAGTACTACTAGCAAATAAAGGTATTGATAATTTAAAGATTTTTACTACTTATAAATTATGATTTTATAACTAATTACTTTGTAAAAATATATTGTATTCATTAGAAGAGAGAAATCATATATCAAATTTTGATACACACACACATTATTTAAAAACATATATTGTATTTTAGATCATTTTTACAATATTATATATGTACAATGAAATATTATATTATAAAAAATGAGGACGATAAGTGAGTAAATAATAGCAAGGTATCTATAACTCAAAGGTTTTTACTACTTTTAAATTATGATTTTATAACTAATTAATTTGTAAAATATATTTTATTCATTAGACAAGAGAAATAATATATCAAAATTTGATTTGAAAGTGTGCACATTGTGAAACTTTTTCATAATGCTTTAGTCAAGAAAGGACTCTAAGGGCTTGTTTGGTTCGCGGAAAATATTTTAAGGGAAGTGGAATCGAAATTTTATGGAAAAACAATTACTAAAAAGATGAATTTCATTGTTTGGTTGGTGGAAAAAGAATTACTGAAAATACTAATTCTATTTTTTGGTTAGATTTAGAACTGTAAGGAATAATGAGTATAAAGACTTATATGTCCCTCCAAATTAATAAGAGTAATGTAATTAAGAAAGAAAATAAGGGTAAAATAGTCAAACAATATCACTTTTTCTTCTCATCTTCCCTAGAAAACAAAATCCTTAGTCCAACCAAGGATTTTGTTTTCTTCAAATTTGAGAAATTCATTTTCCAATGGAAAATGAATTTCGTGAACCAAACACCAAGAAATAACATTTTCCTCCACTTTAAGGAAAATATTTTCCTTTGAAAAACATTTTCCATGAACCAAACATCCCCTAATAAGATAAATCAGCTATGACAAGTCTTGGTTGTTTGGTTTTGAGAAATCAACCTTTAATCAAGAGTCAAATTTGTAATCTAAGATTACGAGCTTACTATCAATCAACCTAGTTGTGATCAAAACGCAAAATTAATAATCTTTTTTTAAGAAAAAATTAACAATAATTAATACCACAAAATCATATACCAAATCTAACAAGTAAATATGTGATTGTAATTTGTAACAACATGCGTGGATGTTAGGAAAAGACGTTGGCGACTAAAGCATACAACTAATCGAGGCTGGTTTAGTCACATCATATGATAGTGAGAGATTACAAATGAAGAATAATTATAAACAAGTTTTGAAATTTTGAAATTATGTGAAAAATAAAATTATTAGAAATTTTAAAGTATCAACGGATATCATTACTCTTTTTATATTAAATATAATCATAAATCATAAATATTATTATAAAAATAATGGTTTTAGTTTATTAATTATACATAAATTATAGACTCAGTCCATAAATTATTGCTCTATATAACATTTTCCCTTTAATTATGTTGAAAGTGGTTGTTTCAATACATTACTTATAAATTTTGTTAAAATTAAAATTTTATTTTGATTTGCCAAATTATTAGAGGACAAAGTGAACATTTTGTAAAAACTTTCTAAGAAAATAAAGTTTTTCATATTGATGATTTTGAGTGAATGTTAGGTTTGTTGTAATGTTGATTACATGAAAATATGAGATAAATTTTCATTATTATTAAATATAAAGTTAATTCTTAACTGTTTAATGCAAGTATAAATAAATTCTGAATTTTTAATCATATTTCGATTTTGACCTTCTCATAATGAATAATTAGAAAACAATTTTTTTTTTAATTATATTTAAATTTTATGAAACAAAATTGCTTGAAATATTGATTATATTATTTATCGGTGGAAAATAAATTATCGAAAATAATTAGTATATGGACTCAATTATTCTTACATAATAAAGATGTGAGTGTAATATAGAAATTCATATTTTATATTTTCTCAGTGTGAAAAATAAAATATATAAAGATGCTAAGGAATTTGTTTTCCTGAAATTGAAAAAAGAGAGAAAATGATGATTTTAGTGTATTTATTATGCCTAAATTGTAGACTAATATATTCCCCTGTAACCAACATTACAATAAACCAAACATTCCCTTAAAATGATTGATGTGAAAAGTTTTTTTTTTTTTTTTTTTTTACTTGGGAAAATTTTATAAAATGACCAATTTGTCCTCTAATAATTTGGTAAATCAAAATTCCTTTTTAATGTTAAACGAAATTTATAAGTTATGATTGAAACAACAACTTTGAACATAATTAAAGGAGAAAAGTTGTATAGAGCAATAATTTATGGGATTACATCTACAATTTAGGCATAACTAATTGACTAAAACCGTCATTTTTTTATGGAGATTATTCCCCGAATACTGTGCATGTACGGTGGTCGGTAACGGGCCCCCTTGAACGTGCTAAGCCTGACCCGACCGAAGGCTCGCGCCATCCCGACCTTGCATTGCCTATCGAGCTGGACTGGAGGTTACGTTCATAGGCAGCATTGTGATACCAACCTGCTTAGGTCGAACCGACCTACTAGTGCCTCGTGGCATATTACAGTGCACTCAAGAATATCAGGCCACGTGGTTAAGGGCCCTTGAGCTCCAACCTGGAGCCATGCATGAACTCCACGTGCTGCAGAGTTAGGACATGTCCCCTCGTGACCCTTATAAATATCGCATTTTACTACTGTCAAGTGAAACTTTTGGCTATTTTCACACGCTAGCTAGTAGCTCGAGAACCTCTGACCCACTATTACGGACGCCGAGCTATTCTACTTAAACCAACAAGCATCAAGCATACTAAGTACAGCATCCGAAACTGAAACCGATCTATGATCGTATATTGTAGAGAATACCCCTCGTATATACTAGATCATTTTCCATATATTATTTGAATTATATTTGATACTATTACCTTTTATTCTCACAGTATTTTGTACAACTCAACATACTATATGTGTAATCTAGTATCCCACAATCGACGGTCAAGGTAAGTTAAATTGGTTGGTTGATACTTTGCTAACAATTATTATGAATTCCCAATTCCAACGGTCCACAATTATTGTGAATTCCTAATTCCAACGGTCCATAATTATTGTGAATCTCCAATTTCAAGGTCTCCTCACGTCTCGCCTCTGCTGAAAAGATATAAATCATGGTAACTCAGCTGAACAAAGAGATTAAACCTTTACTCGCTATGCACAATGAGCCCCCGTCACTTTAACGGGGCGTTTGGTTGGGGGGAGGGAATTACGTGAAAAAGGAATTGCAATTCCATGAAAAATGAATTATCGGGAATAATGTGGAAATTTAAATTCCAGTATTTGGTTTACATGAATATAATTACTGGGAATTTCAATTTCAATGTTTGGTATATATGAAAATTGAAAGGGTTAAGTAGTAATGAAATTTTAATTCTATGAAAATGAGGGAATTGTGGAATTACAATTCCTTCCAACCAAACTAAAGGAATTTAGTTGCCTTTAGAATTGGGTGGCAATTAAGTAAAAATGAAATTTAAATTCGATCCAGAATCATTATTCAATCATTATTCTCAAATTTCATTCCATGTGACCAAAGTGCTTATGCGAAAACTATTTAATCTCTTTAAATATGAGACACTCACAAAAGCATCCAAACTTCCCTCTCTCTGAAAGCACAACCCCAACCTCTCTCGCCAATATAAAATACATCAACTGCTACAACCTCTTCTTGTCATTCTTGCCTTCAAAATTTTCAAAACCCTTCCAAGTACATCTCAGCTCTTTTTATTTAATCATTCCCCCAATTATTCCTCAATTCCCGCTGTTTCATCTTCTCCATCTTCATCTTATCTTCATCTTTGTCGTCTTCCCCTCTTCGAAGGAGATTTAGGTATTTTGGTTAGAAGAGAAGAAGAATGCCAATGCGATGGAGCAAATCGATTTGGATTGCAAAACTGGTGTGGTACGGTCTCAGCAGGTGGCTCGCAATTTGCTTCCTTCTCGCAGACGAGATGGCCAGCACGCTGGAGCATGATCCTCACCATTTCCGCATCAATTTCTGAGTTAATTATTTCCTCGACTTGTGAGTTTTATCTTCCTGTAATTTGTCGGTGTAGAAGGAGGGAGAGGTTACCATTTTATGTATTCCTCTCCTTTTTTTCTTTTGTATTTTGCTTTGTTGAACTTTAAAGCGGAAGTGAAATTATTTGCGGCTGCCTGCATCTGCAGGAAAAGATATTAAATTCAGTGATGTCTATGTGGTGTTGATGTTTTGCAGAGTTAAATTCAGAATTTCGTCCACACATTTAATTTCTCTTTCTTTTGTCGTGTAAAGCTTCTTTCCACACAATTTGTTTCTTAGAAATTTACTGCTTCCCACTCATGAATTCATGACCACAACTTTAGCCCTAACCTCTGACCTCCTACCTTCCTCTTCTGTAGAGACGGCAACAGGTCTGGTAAAATTATATTTTGTACACAAAATTCTATTGTATGTATTTATTATTTCCACGAGGTTCATTTTAATTATAAAAAAAATCAATTTTATAATTACTACATATTTTGAAGTTTGTAATATTTATAAAATTAATTTTATTATTTTTCTCTTTATGTTTTAAATAATGTCTAACAATTAATATATTCAAATAAATGAATCAGATCATTTTTTAATTTTATGGATTACGGAATCATGCCATGGCTGAAATTGAGGTTAATCTCCATCACAAGCAATCTCACGTGGATATATTCAGTTTCATTATTTTGCCGGCAATTCAAGAGTTATGTAATCAAGAATAGAATGGCAATTTATATTGTGGACCAGGGGTGCACTGTGGACATAATGTATAGAATTTATGTTTATAATACACAGACATATAAACATGATATAATAAAACATATAAACACTTAATATACATAATTTATATTTATAATATACAAAATTCATGTTCATAATGTACAAAATTCATATTCATTATATCATATTTGTATATGTATATAATGAACATAAATTCTGTGAAGTCAAATTATTGTATTGAACCAAGGTCCACGGTATAACGATTGGAATAGAATAGTTTGGGCAGGTGGGGCATGTGATTGAATGTATTCATTCGTCTAATCAAATGTAATCATCGTACCAAGAAAAAAATACAATAAGAAAACAAGATAGTTGGGCTCCTCAATGTAGTTGCTACAGAGATAAAGCTACAATACAAATTTTTGGGAGTTCAAAGAAGATATCAATAAACAGCATGCAAGCTATGCTCTCATTACTGTGTGAACAAAAATTACAACTGCAAAAAAAATCTCAATGGAAACAGCTTAAAGCTACTACTAGTGTTTATGAAAACTGGTCTATTGATGTCCTCCTTGTCCTTGGCCATGTGGCGGCGGCCCTGGAGGGAGTGGTGGTGGCATGCCCGATTGCACTCCAAAATTCGAGGGCATAGATTGCTGCAACAAAAATGAATGAACAATACATAATCATATATATATATGTATATATACTGACTGTAATTGTTAAGATGCAAGAGAATTGTGAATAGGTTCGTTTCCACGCATAAGCCATCACTTGTGTGCAGTGCAGCATAGAAAGATTAAGTTATCCCTTATGCTAAGACCGATGCTTCTTTTGATGGGATAGGGAAAGCAACGTCCCAGTTATGGAATAGGAAAGCAGCTAACCTGAAAGTGATTCATCCCGGGCATGAGTGGCATCTGCCCACCTTGCGGTCTGTTGAAGCCTCCACTGGGCTGAAACATTTGGTTTCCACCTGTGTTTGGAGGGCCTTGCATTGCCTGCATTCCTCCGGGTTGAGCGTTCATACCCATAAAGTGACCTTGAGGCATTGGAGGACCCATCTGGTTCATATTACCTTGCATCCCCTAAAATAAATTAACGAAGAAGCAGATCAAAATAAAACCAAATACCAGTTTGTAATTATTCTATTCAGGAGAATGGGAAAATGAGTACCATTGGACCGGGCATTTGCATTGATGGAACGGGCATAGATCCAGGCATTGAAGATTGGACACCTTGCATATTCATAGGCTGTAACTGGGGAGGTGGGCGAGGTAAATGAGGATGCTGCATCATAGGCATATGAGATGGGGGTTGTAGTGGGAGCAACGGCATAGAGTTCATTTGCTGCTGTGGGACTTGCTGCATATTTTGTTGATAACCTTGCTGCTGATTTGCAGCACGAAGGGATGGATGGGGACCGGGAGGAAGTGGGGGAGCACCCATAGGCATCGATAGAGATAAAGGATTCTTTTGATCTCCTTGTGAGGATGAATCAAGGGATGGAAGAGACAGTGGCATTGCAGCTCCAACGCCAGGAATTGTGCCCTCATTTCGTATCAAACCAGAACCAAACGCTCCAGGCGTTGATGGAGCATCGGGTCCTCCAACATTACCTGGCCTGTAACCTAGAGCAGAGTTTTGATCATTGGTACCTGGAATAAATTCAACAAAATCGCATTAGGCTACTAGTGACCTATATCATTGACAGAATGCTTCTAGTTGAAGAGAGTGAATCAAGAATACTGAATTTCATATTTATAAAACTAAACAATGCAACTCTACATCAACTAAGTGGTAAGACAAAAGCAGATCTACTGAAAAGAACTGAGTGACACTAGAATAATAATTTTATGAGGTCCATAAATGGAAAATCGGTCCACACCTTGCTGATTCAAGCTAAATTTATCACGAGCTAAATCCCCAGGCCTATTTCTGCACCAGAACTTTGTTGCATGATCATTGCTGCCACTGCATCAACAATAACAAGAACTTAGGAATGATGACCAGAAGGTTATAAGCTATTTAAGGATACAAGTAACAATGACAAATTCAGGTGCATTTGCAAAATTAGAGCCAAAACAAGAATGAAGCTAGCAATCCTAGCATACAGATAAATAGAAGAAAGCTAATGATCTCTCCTTGAGAGACAAAAAAAAAAAAAAAAAAAAAAAAAAGAAGAGAGAGAATAGGGAGGAATCAAACAACAAAAACCCTACAGAGACAATAATAATTTTCTGTCAAATTTAATTCGCATTTAGCGAACTAGCAGCAAAATTGAGATAAAGAAAACATGAGGCGATAAATAGTGGAGCCTAAACTCCACAAAAGAAATACCATGCCATGCGAGAAGTAACAATTTCCATCCAGTTAAACAAATAACATCAAGGTAAGATATTATTATGAGTCAAGGAAGAAGTGAAGAACAAAGTTTGCCAACATATCATTTTATACTCTATACCTTCTTACAATAAGTAAATACAGTAAACACATTTGCAAGAATGACACATCCAAACATAATCAAATTACACACATAAAGCATGATGAGTCAAAGCAGGCTTCTCCTTGAACTAATAATAGGACTAGCCCTAACAATGACAAGATTGTGGTTGTAAAATAAAAATTCATACCTGCAAAGAATATACCCTATTGGGTGCCATGCAAGATCACAAACACCACTATCATGTGCATTTGTAATTTCAACTTGAGGAGTTTCATGCCTGTACAACCGAACATGTAAGGCAAGATAATTAACCAAAGGCACTTCCAGAAAAGGCAACATTACTAATAAGGGGGAAAAGCCATAGCCAGCATAATATATATCACGAATATTACAGGATAAACCAAAAGAAAATGAAATACCAAAAGAGAGGGAAACTAAGAAGGCATACCCCACAAGCCAATGAAATATTGAACCGTCATAACTCCCACTAACAAAATACTCTTCATGAAATGGATGCCAAGCCAAAGCTATCATAAACAAACAGTAAGATAAGTAATAAGATATAACAAATCATAACACATTCTAGAATAAGTGCAAGAATATGATGGCCATTGGCCAAATGGCCAGTACAGTATAAACAATGGAAAACGGCACATGAAAATATTATGTGACTCAAAATTCTGAAAAATACTTAGCAAAAGCTCTCAGTGCAGAAGTTAATGAAAACACGTGTGGTAACTGGTAAGTAACAAAGGTATCAAATAGTGGTAGGATGGTACGGGTATGCTAGTTGTGGCGGATGATAGGTAGGTGAAGGTAGACAAATAGCAAATAGTGGTAAGTAAGCAATGATAATAGTGGAGATTGTGGTGGGGGGATTGGGTATACGTTGGTGGGGGTGAGGATACATAAGTAGCGGAGGTGTTGATAGGTGGGGTGAGGGCAAATAGATAGATGATTGGGATAAGTAGGCAATGCAGTAGTAGATGAAAGTAAGTGTTGATAATATCATGATAATACAAGTGGTGGGGTGGATAATTGGTAGTGGGGGGAGGTAGAAATTTGTTAGTGACAGTGACCAAAAGTGAACTAATACGGAGTACATTTTTGTATTTGGAAAACACTAAAAAGTGTTTTAAATCCCCTTTTAGGTTGGAATACATTGTTTGATATCTAATTTGGAAAATAGTAGATTTTGGACACACTTTTTTCCATTTTTCCATAAAATGGAGAATTCTGCAGTTTCTAAACAGGCCCTAGATATTTAAAGTATGTTAATGGCAGTCAGGCAGCAAGAAGATTAATTTTAGCTGTACTTTATATAAAAAGCAGTTATATTCATTTTTAAGGTGACTTTCGATGAACTATATAGCTCACTTCAGTTTTAGAATAGTATAGCCCATAGCTAAATTGTTAGAGTTTGTTTTTCAGTTTTAGCCTCTCTGCACATATTTGGCCCTTCAACTGCTGAATGTTCAGAACTTGCCTTCCCAAATTCGCTAAATCTGCACATTTTCTTCACATTTGGTTTTTTTTTTTTTTTAAATAACAGCATATCTACACTTGTAAACCTATTATTGGATACTTGGATTTGTTGGGAATTGTTGCTGATATTATCTCCTCACCACCTAGATATGTCATATGGCTAAAGCCTCAATATGCTACTTTCATATTAAAATTTTCTCTAGCAATTTCAATATAATTTTCCTGTGAATTAAAATTCGGCCACAAATTATTTTGCTGCACACAATTTGACACCACAAGCAGCCTTCTTAATTCTTACAAGATTCTAAATATTTTTCCTTGTATACTCTTAGACAAGCATTGCCGTTCAAACTAGCAAATAAACTGTACAGTTTCACACAGCTTCCAACAAGTGGATGCAAAGCTGGTAGTGTAACTGCTTTTGAGCAATCTAACAGAAAATGAACTGAGTAATTTCTTACCTGTGACATCTTTTCGATGCCCACGAAATGACTCAAGCTCCTTCATGGCCCTTATATCATAAAGCTAACAGCAAGAGACAAATTATCATAAGAAAACATAAACAACAAATTATTTACTTGTGCTTCACTTAATTAAATAAGTCACAAATGTGATAGGTACTCTTGAGTCTTGATTTTATATTTTTATACTTGCCTAATTTTAAAGCATATATGAGTGGCAGTTATTCAATATATAATCAAAAAAGTGCAGGACACTTCCTACAGTTTATGCCTATAATCCTTCTTCCTTGCTAGACAACTATAAAAAATTTCCAAGAATAGAACCTTACCTTTATAATTTGATCCTTCGAAGCAGTAAGGACCCAGTTACCATTTTGATTCCACTTGACACAAAGAACAGTATTCTTGTGGCCATGACTGCAAACCAAAAAGGATCTCAATATTACTGCGTTGTGAAGTGTGTCCTCTAGGTTTGTCATGAAACTAGCGGAAGGGTCAAAAGAAAAAATAAAAGGAATAGCATCTTTACTGACAATGAGCACAACTCTCTCCCTGACTTGGCATCCCAAAGTTTAACAAGATTGTCTTTTCCACCTGACAGAACAATATATACACAATAAGACGATTGGTCCTAACTACTTAAAATATGAATAGAAAAAGGATAATTCTTTTGTGTTCCAGGAGCATTAATCGCCACATTATCCACTTTCAGAGGGGCCACAAAGGATAGAAAGGTAGATAGTATTGAGATTAAGTTACTGGGGTAAAAAAAAAAAAAAATCATTCACTCCAGGAGCAAGCAAGAAACTTTCTAGAAAAAAGTAAACAAAGAGCAGGAAGAGAAGCACACCTGACACCAGTAAAGACTTTGTAGGATGCCAATCAACACTCTTCACATCCCAACCATGGCCTGCCTGAGTCAAAATGGCACAAAGAAATATTTTCTTAGACTATCATATGCAATTATGCCATAATTGGCAGAAATTAAAAATGTTAATGTCATCCTTAAATCCAGAAAAGATATGTTTCATGGCATCAATGCATCATTAAATCAAATTTAAAAACCAGAGGCACATTACCGGATAATGAGCGCTCTTCTTGGCACCGAGCAAAGTCCCAAACCTTAACAGTAGTATCATCAGAACAAGAACAGAATTTCAAATCTGTCCGGCAGAAGCTAGTCCAGAATCAAGTATTGAGAGAAAAGAGTAAGTAGTGATAATTCAAAAATAGCTTTGCTGTTAAAATAGGATTATTAAAGGGAATAAACAATTCAGACACTGTCAGAGAACTAATTATGCAAATCTACACATAGGCACAAAAATAAAATTATCACAATTTAAATATACAATAGAAAGATAACTTAAATGCAACCCAAATCTCATAGTGTATACCTTAAGTCACGTACTGATTCTTTATGTGCAGTTTTATTAGCCTTTACATTATTCATGTTTGTCTGCCAATATCTGCAACAGTGTACACATGTGAATAAAAAAACTGATTCATTAATTGAATTGAACAAGTGAAATCCATTTAGATGTGGTCTTAATAAGGTTTTACTTTATAGCACCCCCATCATCACCAGTTACCATCCAGTTGTCATTGTAGCTCCATACCATTGATCTGACTGCCTGATCATGAGCCTGTAAGTTAAAAGTTGAAATTTCCATAAGTGCCATTCACCAGTTGTTTCAATAAGATAACGATGTACACAATTTCAAATTTCATACCTGAAGTATCATTTCAAAGTTAAAAGACTGTCCATTCCAGAGAGTAAATTCACCACTTTGAGATCCAGTAATAAGACGCCTCCCAGTAGGTGTCCACTTCAAACAATTAAAATGGCAAGGATGCAATAATTGAATACTTAACCATTGTAACAAAGAGCATTGGATTTGATTGAAAATATGCTACCAGAATGTGTTTAAAATAAAATAGGACTTGTAGCAAACGTCTTCAAAGTAATAATTAACATCAACCTGAACTCAGCAATTGATCTCCAGTCTTCTGTTTTCATGTCATGTATGTGTTAAATGGTTGACAAGATTGGACAAACAATTACCCCGATCTCATGTTTGGTTCATTTTAGAAACATTCGGGTGAGGGGATTATTTATCCGTCTTTAAAATATGAAATTAACCAAGGAGTTGTAGATCATTTTGAAGCAAACAAGTTCAATGGTTTAGTATGGTGTAAGGAATAGGTTCGCAGTACACCAAAAAAATTAGACAAGAAAGAAATAGCATATCAAACCACAATGTTTTAATCAAATGTGGCAGTCTAAAAAAAATTCCTTCAAAAACATTAAAAAGAAAATCAACCAACAAAGTATTGTAGCAATACCATTTCATAGGGAAAAAGAAACTAAAGTCATTTTTTAGAATATCCAATATACTTGTACTCTATGAGAATTTCACATCTGAAGTATATTCATAACAGGATCCACCAAGAAGTGGGAAACGAACTATAGTGAACAAAAATTATTTACAAAAATAAGCAGGCAGCAGCTAACACATTTAGACACGAGTTAAGATGTCTACTAAGTGAATAATAAGATGGGGCAAGGCCATAGAATACCATGTATTGACAATTACATTGCACAAGCATTTTTAAGTGGTACTCCTAAATTCATTTTTTTATTTTTTAAAAAAAAAAAAAAACAAAGAATTGGCACAAAAATGGAGAGATTAGGAAGAATATGTAAAAAACAAAAACAAAATAAAACAAAAAAAAACAAAGAGTTCACAACTAACTTACCACAACACGATTAATTGAACAACGGTTTTTGTTGAGTGATGTATGAACAAACTTTGCAGCAAAACTGGTGGACGGGTTATCTACATAGGCACCTGTTGGTAGCATCTGGATATGTTACCAATAACAAAAAAAATACCATTAACAAACAGCTAGACACAGAAGAATATCTGCTCTGACTTGAAAAAGGATCAGCTTGGAACCAATATGAAAATTTACCTCCATGAAAAACCTGAGAGAATATAAGACAGAAAAGTAAATATAATTCAATGAGTAAACTCACGTCAACTGCTGCTGCTGGGGTAGGTTGCAATACAGTTCTGTCCCTTGAATCCCGTTGCCACATGCGAATCTACATGCCAAAATCAATGTCATTTATTAAGATCGTGGGTAACAAATAATATATGAAATAGAAAGTATCATATATTATCAAAATACACATCTAATTGGAAGAAGCACAGTGACCCAGGCATAACCTAGCAATATGAGATGAACAGAGATATTGGTCCTTGTATCTCTTACATTTTTCTCTATTGGTAGTGAAAGGTACTTGTTTACTTTCATCTATATCAGTCCTTTGCCACATTCATATTAAACGAGTCCTCTAATAAAATGCTAAATCAGAATAACAACAATGCAATGTAAAAATAGATAAAGCATACAACTATACAAGGTTCTTAAAACCCCTAACAATTGGCTTACTGGTAACAATTTGAACATCAATCTGGAGGCTTTGAAATCACAAAGTACATATGAAATATGAATGCAGTGAATGCTGCGCATGAGATAACATTCAACAATCATTACCTGCATATATCGTACAACTGTACTAGTATAGTCAACAGCTCTTCTTTGTCCCATTTTCCTTATTCTCTTTGCGGCATAACTGTCAGCATGAGCTGCACCTGCAGGGGTACAAAGAAAAGCAATATGGCCATATCTTAGATTCTCCTGATGAATTTGTCCTAACCCAATCTCTCACATTCACTTTTTCCTAAAGGCCAATGCTTCATATGAAGTTTAAGCAAAGCACCCAATATAGAGCTTATCTCATTGGGAGGGAATAATTAGTGTGAACATGGAGATTTAAAATGAACTGAAGGAAAATTAGGAATTCTTTCTTTATTAGAAGTTAGAAGAAAATAGATTAAATCACGAAAAAAAGATAATTCTCATTCCTAGGTTTCCTTTTCAGTGTAAATGCTTTCAAATAGAGTCACCAGTAACAGAATTTTTGTACTAAAGATTATATAGGAATTAAAACAAAGGATTTACCCCATATGCAAAGTCCAACAAGAGAACACCGTGCAATAGGGCATCACATTAGGATTTCCTTCAAATGTGATTTCTTTCAGATGCATCAACAAATATCAATAACTAACTGAATTTCAGTGGAGACAAAGACTGGAGGCAAAAGGTTTTACCATCGTAAGCGTGATGAGGAGGAGGAGGTCCAGGGGGCATGGAGGGGTGGTGATATTCGGGAGGGGGAGGGCCATTTGCGTTGAGAGTAGTGGAGGAAGCCGAGGGCTGACGCATCATTTGAGGCGGACCGGGCGGAGGTTGTGGACCCCTTGGGAAGTCTCCGAACGGATATGGCTGCTGGTGCTGGTGTTGGTGTTGGTGATTAGGCGGCGGCGGCTGCGGGTGGTGCTGCTGTTGTTGGTGGTAGTGGTGTTGCTGTTGCTGCTGCTGTTGTTGTTGTTGCTGTTGGTGATGGTGGTGGTGCTGCGATGGATCGCCGGCGGGCATCATCTTTGTCGACGACGAGAATAACCCACTGCCCTAGCCCTAAGACTCAGATAAATTAAAAATCCGGAAACGAAAATGAGTGACAGAATTAGGTGGAAATTAGCGGGAAACTTTTTAATTTGGGGATTTTGGGGTTAGGGTTTAAGAACGGGAAATGAATCAATGATAGTTTGGATTCCATGAAGAGAGAGCAATTCACCTTATCACTGTTCAACCAAACAAAAAACAAAAATCAAACAAATCAAGAAAATCAGCTATTGTAAAATGAATAATGTTATTTTCTCACCCTGAAAAAGAAAAGATAGAAATGGATAAAACATAATTTTTATAATAAAATATTATGAATTTAATTATTGTCAACACACTCTCAACCTACTGAAACACAAAGAACCAATATCGCCACGCCTCCATTACATTGTAGTATCTGTTCATATACTTTCTCAACCTACTGAAACACAAAGAACCAATAACGCCTCCACTGAGGTTTGAACTCATAATCTTCCAAATGGAAGTCCAACCCGGATACCATTAGACCACATAGTCCTGGTTATTTCTCATATATAATTTGTGAGTTATTACAAAGATATTGGTATAATTTATCTAGTCCTCACACGTAAGAATGTGAAATCAAGAGAAAAATATAACATCATTCTTGTAAAATGATTGAATTTTATAAATGGATAGTATATGTTAGATGAATTTCTCATAACATGATTGAGTTCGAAGGACAATATATTATTTTTGAAAAATGATATCCATAACATATCAATTTAGATGATATGTTAGACTTATTTCTATAACCTAATATCTTCTTACCTTTATTTCAAATGCATCAAAATACAAAGTAGATACTAAATAATATGTTATATATGTTATTACTCATATGAACAATTGAAACATGTGTTATATTTCAACTAAAAGTTTAAGATGTTAATGTGTCAATACGTCTCCTCACGTGTGCGGGTCATTTACTTTTGACGGACTCGATGGACTCTAAGTAACAAGCAACATGTAGATCATAATTTTTTTATCATGTAGTCATAGGGTTGGCTCTAATACTAAATTGATGTGTCATATCTCCACTGATAATTTGAATGCACATTTATGTTTATATATTATATCGTATATATATACTCGATACGAGATATATCTAATCTTTAGGAGATAGTTGGTAGACAAAAATCTTATCATGACATTTTTCTTAATTTTTTCATATTTTATCCCTCAAATGGATACATGAACAACATCATCATCATCATCTAAACCACTTGCACAGACATTGATCAGTTCATATTGTAACTTAATTCTCAATTGAAAATAAATTTCAGAACTATTACTTTCTATTGAAATTTGAAAGTATTACAACTGTAATTGTGTGTCGAAAAATTGGGGTGGGTAGTGTTGTGTGGCCCATACATACAATTGTTGTCAACCATATATGTCTGCCAGTTTTCAAGCAGATCAGATTCGATGTTCGATTCAGTTCTGAATCATGGCTAAATTGTCTGGGATCAATTCTTGGATCCGCCAGGTGTTCGATTCAATTCCCCACCCATTTACGGCGCCGGAAGCTCTCGCTTCCATGAATCTCAGCCGCCGGGGTCAATCGCGTCCATCAAATTCAGCTCCGTCCAACGTTTTCCGACGAAATCAAATCAAACGATCCCACAAACCGCCGCCGTCGATTCGGGGGAAAACGCCGCCTTCCCTTTGCACCCGTTCAACAGATGCGGTTTGAGGCGGTTAACGTCGGACTGGCGGACCGGTTTAAGGAAGAACTCTTCTGCGCCTTCCGCCAAACACCTGGTGATCCTGGACGGAACATCCTCGGACGACATGATCACGACCGGAATATCCTTGAACGCGGCGCAGCCTTTGATCTCCCTCAGCAGATCGTACCCCGTCATCCCCGGCATGCTGTAATCCGTGATGATGAGATTCACTTCCACCTCGCTCAACAGCCCCAGCGCCTTGCTCCCGGAATCCACCACCGTCACTTTCACGTTTTCCGATGATGTTTTCAGCAGCCGCTCGATGAGCTTCCGGTCCACCACGCTGTCGTCCACGGCAAGAACGTGGAAGAACTCCGAACCATCATCCAAGGTTGCCATTTCTGATCTTCTCCTGGGATTGATGAAAAAAAGGTTGGAATTTGAATTGGGTTATACAAGAATAAGAAGAATATGAGTTTTTTGGTTTGGTTGATTTGAAGAATTGAAGGTGTTGGGGGATATATATGAGGGGGTTCAAGATTCAAGAAGATATGGGGAAGATATGGTGGTAGCATGACAGTTTGGAAAATTAAAGGCAAATGCAAAGAGGATCAGACCAAACATGTATTCAAATCTTGAAGATCTTCATGTTTGGACACTTTGATTTGGACAGCAACCAATGACCCTTCTGCTGTTTTTAATTCTACCATGAATTTTTTATTCATCATGGTGGACCTTTCCTTTTTTTTCCAATATTATATTCGGTGGATTACTATTATCCACCACTCGATTTTTGAATGGCAATAAAAATTCATAATCACTAACAAAGGTGTATATTTAGTAATCTCTGTTTTGTGGTCTTGGCAAGCAAATGACTGCACGGAGGTAAATCAACCCAGGTTGATTTTTTTACAGTGTTGACTCGGTTTTAACATTCTTAGAAAAATTAACCAATCAAGTAACAAATGACTGATAACTGAATTGCCCGCTTTGCATATATGAAAAGTGGTAACATGTATAATTAAGGAACAAAATGTGTGATAACTTCTAATAATTTATGGACAAAACGTATCACTTTTTCTTATTAGTATATATCATTTTGTATCGTAACTGATACTATCCGTATCACAAAAAAGTAGTATGTTGTCAAAATCTAATAAAAATTTAATTTTTATTTTTTGCATAGTATTTGGGTAATATATTGCCACGTAATATTATGAGGGGAATGCACACCAAAAAAATGAGAATATTATGTGGGAAATGTAAGATGATCGTAACAAAAAAGAAAAATATATGGTTATTTATGGTCTTAAAGAATCCAAATTTTAATTAATTTGCAAATTATTATTGCATTATTGTATTTATAAGAAAAAGAAAAATTTCTTTATCACGTTCTTTCATAATTGTCAAATCTTTAAAAAATAGAACTTTTTTTTCAAACGATGTTCAGATAATATTTTGGTGATTGTATTAAACCACTCACTTGGGTTGTGGAGCAATCGCATATGTTTGCACCAACAGAATCAAATATTAGTTGGGATTTTAAATTATTGTGTTCAATAAAATACAACAACTTGACCCTTTGATTATGACAAGGGCTGCCTGCCCTTAATAAGGGCAAGGGCTGGCCCTTCACTTGTCGGCTGCTTTGTTTATTGTTTAATCCTCCAGATCACGAGCCTCTGGATTTTGACTTAAAAATTTTATCATTAAGAAAATTATAAAAAAATCAAGATTTGCCCACAGTTTTTCAATTTTGTTAGTTGTTTTCCTCGTATTGACCGCCTATCACACAAAAATAAATTGGATGCTTATATAAGAGATTCCTTTTTTTTTTTTTTTTGATAATGTATATAAGAGATTCCTAATTAATGTATTTGTAATAAAATATCTTGATTACGGTTGACAATCCAAAGGAATTAAAATCGACTTAGGGAAAAATTGATTTGTTATAAAAAGTCAGTCTAAAGTCTAATTTCTATTTTAAAAGACTTGAATGCGCTTGTTTATAGATATTATTTCGTTCAAAATTTTTTGAATAAATTGTTAAATAATACATGTGCACAAATTGTAGTATCAATTAATAAGGGAATACGTTGTCCTGATTAATAATTGTGATATTAATTAGCATTAATATCATTAGTATTAAAATAAATATTTACAATTTGCAGTGGTCATGCCCTCAAGATTATATATTGTTACAAAGTCTCTTCTCAAAACTTTTATTTTTTGAATTATAAGAAGAGAAATATCCACATTCAAAAAAAATAAAAAATAAAAAAAATAAGAAGAGAAATATCCATAAGCTAAAACCCATTATCTTCTGGAAAAGTACCAAGGCAAATGACACCTAATTCATCTTTTGTGGGGATTTTTAAAAATTTGGCTTATCAACTAATTTTACCTTATTTGATCACCAGTAAATGTTTGACTTGATTAAACAATCAATATGAGTGTTTGATTAATTAACTTTTTGTAACAATTTATTGTTTTAAAATGTTAAAATTCAAAAAGCTGTTCAAAGTAGTTTTTTCAATCAATTCTTTTTTGCAGTAATCAACTATCAGCTAACAACTAATTTACTGAATACTTTTCTATAATCAATTAATGTTATCAACTAGTCAAACATTCCAGTAACCATTATTAATTTATTTTTATTACTTTATACTAATATAACACACGTTGATTTGTCTAAAAGGTTACAAAATTTGTCCATTTCCTTCTTCTAATAAAAATCAAGATGTTACAAGAGTACACCAAACATTTTCCTTTCAAAATTGAACTTTCTTTTTTGGAGGGGAAAGAACACTCTTTTACTTGGTTCAAGATCAATAAATTATACATTTATAAGTTGGTACAACACTTTCTTTCTAGAGAAATAATTGTCAAACAATATAGGTCAACAGTACAAGTTTAGCAGAACAGTTGACCGGCTTGGAGATAAAGAAATTGTAACGTGGTCATCTTCGGTGGCAGCTGAACATCAACAACAGCATTCAACAGTGGTGTACCAACCTACAGTGCACCAAGACAGAGTATTAGGGAAAACAGAAATAGCAAAAATGGGTGGTTGTTAAAGAGATGAAATTTAGTTTAATGAATAAAGTCTTGAAATTGGGTTTTAAAATTGAAGTAGATAATCATTGTCCCACAATTCACAACTGCTCACCCTCCCCCAGTGTCTCTATGGCAATTGAAAAGCCATGCACAAGCAAAAAAAAAAATGATATACTTGAATGTAGGGTAAGACAGGAGCACATTCTAGAGAGCATATACATAATGAATAATGATCAAAACGACCAAAACGATAACATATCACATGTATGTTGAGCATAAGTCCCCACGACCAAATGCACACAGTCACACACTGTAAGACAAGCACGGCCCATTGAAACCTTCGAGGCTGAGGCACATCACGGGGAGATGAAACATCTTCCGATGTGTCAAGAACTGAGATTCTATCCAACGTGGATGTATATCTAAATACTCACTTCAGTTATGATTGCCAATACAAGATTTGGCACCCAATGAGTAATGGAAGCAGGTGTTCTGGAGCCTTTGCTAATTAATGGCTAATGCCAAGAATATCGGGTGGGATTCAGGTAAAATGGTTTCTCCAAAGATGTGCTCTAAGCTTAATACAGATGGAACTGTGTGACGGTCAAAAGGTAGGTTTTGATTACAGTGGTTAAGCCGTTAAGGTAATAGGATTCTGATAGGATGTGCTATAAACTTGATACAGATTAACCCATTAGATGCCAACAGGCTGAAGGTAATTTTGCGGCAAGCTTTATGCTAAACATCAAATCATGAGCAGTTTCAAAACAGACATCTGGGGTTTGAGAGAGGGAGTTCTTGCTAAAAGACAAGGCCTCACTCATGTTGAAAATGAAGTGGTTTCACCTATGGCTCTGTTACGTGCTCACAAAACCTTTGAAGCAAAGGGCTCCAGGGGAACTAATCACCGCTGACTGCCAAGCCATCACGCAGACTGGGTTAAAGGAATTTGCTTCACCAATTGCAAAGGGAATCAGTGTGCTTAACTTATTTTGCAAACATGAATCGAGTAGCACCTAATGGGACCTTAATCTTTGCGGATCCACCAGAAAGTTCAAGACAATTTTCAAATAGCAACAAAAGGGGCAAATCCTTTATAAGGATGTAGCCCTAGTATGGCTTCTGTTTCATCTAACAAATAAAAATGGAGTAAAAAGTAAAAGGAAAATTGGGGCATCAGATTCATACTCAAACTTTTAGGCAACACTAAATACTCAGCTATCAGGATAGGAGAGAGAAAATGAGTCAAAATCCTAACAGTGAAACCTAAAGTACCACAAGGATGACAATTTGTCAAGACAGCAAGCAGTTCTATATATCATACAGCGCAGGACATCTTCACACACTGGGAAATTTGGGCAGCAAATCTTTCAACTGTCTCTCAATAATTGTAAACCAAAATTTCCCTTATAAGTAATTTCATGACAAACAAGCATTATCACTATAATATTCAATTATCTTACCCCTTGCAAAATTGTCAACTTTTCCACCAAAAAGCTAATTACAATTTACAAAAAGACTCTGCAGACTACATTGTGTAAATAACATCAATAAATATATCACTCAACAATTCATTCACATTCTCACATTGATATCTGTACTATTTTTCACATCTGTTACCTGGCTATACTAAGTGTAGAAGAGAAAGTGCAACTGATTTCTTATCTAGTTCCTTAATACAGAGTAATTGATTGCATAGAATCTTCAACTATTTTATCTTACTACTTTTTCAAGATCATTGAAGAAAGGCATTATAGTGTGGTTTTTTATTGTAAGGACACACCCTTAATATTTGAACCAACAATATTTAAGGCATATAACCAATATGCATATTGCATGAACCAAAAACCTCTGCCCAAGCTCATTGGTAATTCAGCTTTAGTATTTGATATGCCCTAATTGCCATACAATATTATGTTATCAACTTTTGTGCTTTCCATACACAACACCAAAAGCCACTGAAAAGAATATGAGAAAACCCTACCATCCCAAACCACCATCACAACACACACAAGAAATGCAAATTTCTCCAGTGAATCCCCACTTTTAAAGAAAATATGCAACAAACTAGATCTAGCATGATAACCCTCTTTGCTACCGTGGTTTTTTTTTTAAAGCCTTCTCTGATAGCCTTTATATTAAGTAGTTAAACAGTTCTGTTTTATGCATATGCTCAATCTTATTGGTAATGATCATGTCTTTAAAATCCTCCTAATATGAAATACTTATCAGTATAGTAAAAGAGATATTAATGGTGCCATGGTGGGATCTACAACTTGGAAACATAAGAACTTCATAATTCAACATGCTCTGAAATTTGTATTTTCTCATGAAACATGGTGCAGACAACATATTATAATCACAACATAAACGAGACAAGGAAGGATCCATAAATCTTCAACTAGCTATATAACAGCAATACAGTATAAAAAGAATATAATTTCAAACTTTGAAAGCTATGACAGGTCAATGAAGCAAGCACAAAACTCACAGATACCTTCAATTTCAGTGGCATCCCCAACCAGTCAATGCCAAGCAACAATTGAATGGATTACTCAATAGCCAATGTAACTAGGATCTCCTGTATATTCTGCAATTTGCTCAAGTCTCACATTGAGTAACTCATGCGTATCAGCATGTCGCACAACACCAGTCTCCTTCTCTGTATCCCTCTCTACAAGGCTTCCATACACGCCCTTATGCCTGCCATACAAAACAAGTACAGGACCACCACGCCTTGGGAGTGCCGTCTCAAGCTGATTCTGATTCACACCTTGAATCAATTCCCGGCTCTCGTCTATTGATATATCACAAGTTGATGGCCCTACCACATCCACCACTTCTCCTTTCTTCAAATATAATTTTCCTCCTTTCAACGCCTTACTTATAACCCTAACTCTTATATGACTGGTTAGCCAAGAAATGTGTTCAACTCCCTTTGCATTTGACTCATCTCTACTATGTTTGCTGTCCTTTCTCCTGTCCCTTGATCTATCCTCCCTAATTTCCCTATCCCTCATTACTTCATCTCTACTTTCTCTACGATGTCTAACACTAGATGAATCTTTATTGCTGTCTTTAATCTTCAACTCCTTCAACTTCCTCATACACTTCTCCTCTTCTACAGAACCCAACTCTGCAACATCAGATGCTTGGACAATTACCTCCCTGTCATCACTGGAAAGCCTAATGATCATATTCCCACCGCTCTTTACCTCCACAACATTTCCTTTCATTCCCATTTCCCTACCTCCAACTATCCTTATGTTCTTGCCCACATACAATCCTTTCCCTTCCTTTTCCCCTATTTCCTCCTTTCCATTCATTTTCTTTTCTCTCTTTTCTCCACCATCAACCTTATGCACTTTAGTATCCTTTGGAAATTCAGCAGTAAATCCAATCCCTTCCTTCGCAGACCATCTTTTATACTCTCTCACTTTCACATCCTCTTTTGCGTTGCGGCCTATGCCTCTGCCTTCACTCCAACCATAACCCTTGAGCAGAGCAGCTCCAAAGCCCTCCACGGGCATATCAGTAAACTCATCCATACCGTTATCATCCGGCAGTCTCATCAGATCCTCTTTCAGCTTATGCAACATGGGGTCAACATTAGGGTTAGGGTTTTCTGACTTATCGGTGTTCGCATCGTCGGCAGTTTTCCCGGTTGACTGGCGGATATTGAGACCGTAGGACACGGAATCGGACGACGGCTCGACAGACGAGCCGGTATCGACCTCGAATTGCAGCGGCTGATCGTCGGACGACCGGATTGGAGGGAGGTCGATATTCTTCATCCGTTTGCGAGGCTCCCATTCGTTGGCCTTGGGAGGGATTACGTAATTGGCGACAGAGTCGGCTGCTGCCGGAGCTTTAGAAGCATCGAACTCGGTCACGTACTCTTTGACGGCGGACGCCGATGCTTTCGGGTCATTGGCGGCGAACGTCTGAGATGGTTTCTTTAGGTTTGAAGAGGGCTTTGAGGAGAGGGAAAATGAGAGTTTCATCGTCAACGATTACAGAGACGTCGGACCGGCGAGCCCAGGAACACCTTTCTTCTTCTTCCTTCTTTCTTCTTCTGTTCTTTTAGAAATTAGCACGGAGTCCCTTCAAAAAAAAAAAAAAAAAAAAAAAAAGGTTAGAAATTAGCACGGAGTATATTAGGAAAAAAAAAATTTACATTTTTTAAGGCGGGTGGCTAAAGTTCGAAAAAAAATAAAAAATTTTCCATTAGTTATCGCTATGTTCACAAAATGAAACTTGGAATAATAAAAAGAGAAATGTTTCTCATTCTTACACAAATTGTATTTTTTTAAATGTGTCTATTTTAATATGGTTAATTTGTTCTTTTTAATAAACAATAAAAAAATAAAAAATAAAAAATAAAAAATATATTTCTTTGCACCAATTATTATATAATGTGATGAAATTCACACACAAAATCCAACACAACTAAAAAAAAAACAAAAAAAAAAAACATAAAACATATACTACATTATAAATAATATTCTATAGAATACAATTCTCCTGAAAGCATTAATTCATAAAAATGAAGTCAAAATTAAGACTCGTTCTAGTCCCATTGTTTGCCTTCATGCCATTTTTTCAAAATTTTATCTTAAAAAATAAAACAAAAAATAAAAGCCAAAAGGAGTGGGAAAACAAAAAATAAAAGCCAAAAGGAGTGGGACCAATTATTATTGTGTGAACTATGATACACACAATTCTGTGGACTATATTATCAAATAATGTATGTTCACTACACAAATAATATACTTTTAATATATTAAAAATGTACATTGTATTTAGAAAAAATACATTATTTTTTATCAATCACAAAATGGGAAAACTCTGGGGAGGAACAAAATAGTAAAAAAAAAAATACATTATTTGAGTACAAAAAATATATTATATTGTATAATGTATATTCAAAACATAAATAATATACTTTTAGTACATTAAAAATGTACTTTTTCTTATGATCCACATAATAATTTGCCGAAGGGAGGGCAATCGTTATGCTGTGGAACCGTGTCCACCTTGCAAGGTGGACACGATTCTATGTTCATAATTATAAAGTTATAATTCATAATTTTTGAACTTCATATTCATAATTATTAAACTCTATATTCACAATTACATAGCTCTATGTTCATAATTACTGAACTATATGTTCATAATTATAAAGTTATATATTCATAATTTTTGAACTTCATATTCACAATTATTGAATCTCTATATTCATAATTACAGAACTATATGTTCATAACTCTATGTTCATAATTATAGAACTATATGTTCATAATTTTTGAACTATATATTCATAATTATGAATAATTTTGGAACCGCATCCACCTTGCAAGGTAGACATGGTTCCATCGTAAATTATGCCCTAGAAACGTGTTCACCATGAATGGTGAACAAGAGCCCAAACGGCGGCGTTTTTACGGGAAAAAAAAAATAGTTAATGTGTTATTAACGGCGTTTTGCATTTTATGTTCAGATTATGAATTTACATTTATTAAATTATTAATTTTCTGTTATGAGATTATGAATTTACAGTATATAATTATGAATTTTATGTAAATTCATAATCTCATAACAGAAAAAAAAAGAAAAAAATCCATGTATTCCATGGCATAACGATTGTGGTTCCACAGCATAATATGCCGAGGGGAGGGAGAATAGTTTTAAAGGCCTGAGGTATCATATTGGTTGGGCCAATGAGAGATGTTAGGCTGAAAATATGGCCCGAAATGCATAGAGATTATTAGCTATTCTCAGTTTGTATGGAAATATGGGAATGAGTAGGACTCGTGTCCACGATGCATTGTGGACACGAGTCCAAAACGACGTCGTTTCAATGGAAAACGCGGCCTTTCTGTTAAAAAAAAAAAATTTGATTTTGTCTCGCCGTTAAAGGTGTTATTCGTTTGTGGCATTATGAATGTACAATTATGCAATTATGAATGTACAATTATGGAATTATGAATGGAAGTTATGGAATTATGAACACAGAGCTCTGACATTATGAACTTACAATTATGAACATATAGTGATAAAATTATGAACATAGAGCTCTAAAATTGTGAACATAGAGTTTCGAAAATTATGAATTTACAGTTATTGAATTATGAATGTACAATTATGGAATTATGAATGTACAGTTATGCAATTATGAACACAGAGCTCTGACATTATGAACTTACAATTATGAACATATACTCTTATAACAAAGTGGTCTGAAATTTTTATTTTTATTTTTAAAAGGTGGAAGAGAACGGTGCCACTAACGGCACCGTTACCGTGTCCATCATGTATGCTGGACACGGATCCATAGCATAACGATTGGAGATAGTATACTTGTCCTAAAGGACTAAGAGGGCTTATTGGCATGTGTCTTTTATCTTGTTTCATAATCCTCTTAATACTCAATTTAATTTTTTAGTATAATGTTTTTTTTAAAAGATACTATAGTGTTTTTTAATCAGTTCTAAATATTGTTTTTGTTCTTAGATTTTTTGACTTTGATAGTTTTACTCAATTAAATCTTTTGTTAAGATAGCTTGATAATTTCACATCTATTATTACTCATCAATTCAGTCTTCAATTATGTAATTTTATCCAAGCTAGTATTTGACTGTAATGATTTTACACAATTTAATTATCGACTATAGTGATTTTTATCGATTTAGTGTTTGATTCTAATAGCCAATTACTCAATTGAGTAAAATCATCAAAGTCGATGATCTAATTAAGCAAAAAAAAAAAAAAAAAAAAGTCATTTATAACTAAATTGAGAAAAATCATTATAATCAATGACTAAATTGAGTATTAACTTTTTGTATTCTAAGAAGTTATAACTCATGATCTATGGTACTGACTCTTTGTAGTTCACTAGGTTGAGAAAGTAACTATGAACATATACTACATTGTAACAAAGTCAATAGTACTCAAAAAAAAAAAAGAGTCAAATAAAAAAGAATGTAATTTTATTTAAAAGACTGTCTGTAAATTAAAAAAAAATACATATTTTTTTAAAAAACAACTCATTATTCAAAAAATATTTCGATGTTCAGCTAAAAGTCATAAAAATTATACGGAGTAGACTTTAAAAAAAATTAAGCATAAATCTATTACAAAGTTATTCTTAATAAAATATTAATTTCATTAAAATAATGACAATAATAATTGTATTGAATAAAATTTATAATAATTTATTTTCACTATAGACACTTTGTAAAACTTGCTCTAAATAGTTTTAATTAGTAAAAATACTAAAACCATTTTATTATTATTACTTCAATAAATATTGGTTATTATTTGTTAAAGACTATAAACATTGTGTCATTGTACTCATATTATGATTTTATTTATATTAAAAATAACGTTATAAATTAAAATATATATTATTATTCATTAGCTCTTCAGATTTATATATATATATATATATATATATATATGTAACTTATTATAATAATAAAAGTAAATACACAAATTAATAAATATAATAACTCAAAATTAAAGAAAATACTAAAAATAATAAAAATGTAAATAAAAAAGGTGAATCGTGAGTCCATCTGGATCAATATTTTTTATAGTTTGCTCCAACCTAGGCTAACTTGAATCTGAGTCGTGCTAATCGGTTCAATTCAAATAGTAACAAGATATATGTAACAAATTTAATACTTAAATTGATAAATATAATAACCCTAAGCTACAAAATAATAATAAAACAATTTTTAAAAAAAATTCGATTGTCAATCGAGCTGGGCTAATTTTTGCTATTTGACTTGGTCTGTTCCAACTCGAAGTTGAATCTGGTAAATCCAGTTCAGTCCAAATAGTTGTTAAGTAATTGGGAGTTTGCCCGAACATGTTCGTTTGGCACCACTTTAGAGAAGAAAAGAAAGAGAGTCAAGTTTGAGAGATAAATTAAAAAAAGTGTCTTTTGAGTAATTAAATGTCTCATAAGGCATTTTTTGACAAATTGTGTTATGTTTTCATTCATTAAAGTGAGCATTTTTTTTCATTGATTTAATTTTCCTTTGACAGTTAAACATTGAAAATTTTCATTTTTGAGTTTCCAAATATATCATAATGAATATATATATATATATATATATATATATATATATATATATATAATATCCATAATAACAAAATGATTAAATTTGACGAATATTAAAAACATAAAATAAATTTAATTAAAAATAAGATGAAATTGACTGTTCAATAATTATAAGGAGGTGTTTGGTTAGATGGAAAATATTTTCTATATAATTCTTTTCAGTAATTTCTTTTTCACTAATTAAACAATGGAATTCATTTTTTTGACATTTATTTTTGGTCCTAGATTTATAGGTGGAAGTCCAATTTTAGTTATTTTTTATTAAAACATTCATATTTAGTCCTAGTATTATTGTGTCATGACCATTTTTGGTATTCTATCAACAAAATAGTTTTAAATCTATTAAATACAAAGCCATTTTGGTCTTCAATTACGAATTTAACAAAAAAAAACATAAAAATATAATAGGATCAACTCACTTTGTATAAAAATGATCGAAATGTCTTTGTATTTAACGATATTTCAACGATTTTGTTGATAGATGACCAAAAATTGTCATGTCACAATAATACTAAGACCAAATGTATATGTTCTCATAAAGAAAGACTAAAAGTGTACTGCCCCCTATAAATCTAGAACAAAAAATGAACTTAACTATTTATTTTTCATGAAATTTCAATTCCATTTATCTTCAAATATTTTCTAGGGAACTAAACAGTCTGTAAATATATATGTGGTTCCATTGATTTAAACGATAGTGGAAATTATCCTAACTTGACAGTAACACCATATAGACAATAGGCTTCAACGTTTTTAAACCAAAAAACTAGGATCTTGTTGCTTGAACGTCTCGTCAATTGATTATAAAACATTATAAAAATTAACAAGACTATGATGGGAAAAAGGTTGTTCAGTACAAACCGCACCACCTCAATTATATTCAAATAAGGAATTTTTAGATTCCAATACGATTATATATATATATGTATATATGTATATATTTGAGCCAGCTTTGGTGCATGCAACGTAACAATCATCTATATTTGTCTTTGCGACTTCTACATAATAAGTGGAATATTCATTGTTTCATAATGTCGAAATTGAAACTAATTAGTTTTAAGAAATTCTAGATATTAATTAATTGCACATAGATTTAGACGCAAAGATCATCGTCGATAATATTTGTTTGATGGAGTGGGATCAAATGAGAAATATCATTTCGAACAAGATACGTATCAAATAGTGCTAACTTAATTATGATGAATTGAAAGACTAAGAGTAGGTATATTTTTGCTTTTCAAAAATGTTTATTTAAAAAAAAAAAACTTTAATTCACGATTAATAAATGCTTAATGAAAAAATGCCTTCAAATTATCTGAAGATGGAAACATCATATCATAAATGAGCAATACATAAGTATTGATCTCTCTCTCTCTCTCTCTCTCTCTCTCTCTCTCACACACACACACACACACACACACACACACACACACACACACACACACACACACACACACACACACACACATATATATATATATATATATATATATATATATATATTGAAAAGTTGAAGTGAGAATGAGCTCACAGGTAAAAAGTGATAATTGATATGATTCATCAATTTTGGATAATAATTAGTAGTTGAGGATTGCTGGAAAAAATAAAGATAAAAAATGTGAAGTCATTTTTACACAAGTTTGCAATAATTATAAAATTGATCACTTTTCAATCCAAAAATACAAAATAAAAATTGATCTATTAAAAAAATCAAAATCTTCAACCATTGATGGACGGCTATGATCTCTACAGTTTTTAGCTTTTACATGAGAAGAGTTATTCTCATTTGAACCTACCTTTATATATTCTTGTATGTTTCCCCATATTTTGTATCGTATATTTTACGAATATGAATGTCATCAATGATTGAGCTGTTAATAAATTTTGGTGATACGCTAGGCTACTGATTATGGTGATACGCTAGGTGGCCGGCCAACGCCTAACGGTAAGGTGCCAATAAATCGGTGTCTAGACGGGCTTTTTACAACACTACTAGCGGACGACTACTTTTGACTCAACAGTCATATGTTTCTTTGTAACATGAAATTAAATGTGAAATATAATATAAAACCATGGATGCTAACACAATGCCATAGATTCTGGCACTACAATAATCTAATAATTCTGTCTATAACGTCAAACTCCAATATGATACATCAATTTAGATAACAAGTTTCGAAAGTAATCACAACTATTTGTTCATATATACTTTTCTCAACTTACTGAAACTCAACAAAATAAATATCACCTCCACTAAAGCTCAAACTCATCATGACCTCCTATCTGAAAAAGTCACTTACATGCCGCTTGATCACAAAGCCTTCTGCATAATCACAATTGTATACTACTTCTTATATATAACAATCATTTTTATACATTTATACAAAAATATTTTTTTGGGGGGTGGGGGGATGGACTGGGTAATTGAGCACTACAAATATGATGGTGTTAAATCAGGGACGAATCTCGAAGGAGAATCCCACAATATGGCAATGCCCCAAACATGGTTTCACTTTACACTTATCTTGCCGGTCTATTACTATACCTATGGAGTATGTACAGTGTACTTCCTAGTCAAAGCTGTGGACCCATTGTCGCATTTCGAAGAAATCAAGAAAAAAATTTGGAGGGAATATTTGTTGGTTTTATACATGCACCAGGATTGAGTTGTTATGTCGTACCAACAATCCTATATATATATATATATATTTCACTATGTACGAACTATAATCAAAGATATGATACATAATCTAAGTTGAGATGTTTGTAGTCAATGAAATATAATATTGGATGATCTTGTGGTGTCTCTTTTACGATTTGAAAAATGTTCTTTACATGATATATTTTGATATGACTTTATAATGTTAACATGTAAATTAACATCGCCAAAGGTCTTGTGGTTGAACGGTATAACTGTGGCACCTTGAATGAGAGGTTTCAGATTCAAATTTCAGTGTGGGGGGTGTTGACTCTGTGCACATTTTAGCATGAAATATGTGGTTAAATGAATACACAATTGTCTATGTACGTACTTTTCTTCCTCTTTCACTCAGGCTGATTTCCACTCAAAAAATAATATTTATTCTACATACTTTTCATCATCTTTCACTCAATGGCCATGACTGCCTATGTATGTGTACCTACAGTATACATAATAAATAATTTCAGTTTGGATTAGCCTAAAAAGGGCAGTGATTTTTTCCGTTTTGGTTTTCACCTTAAATCTTCGTGTCCTGTTTCTTTAGTAGTTCCTTGCAAATACCTTATCACCTTATATCATTCATTTTTATCTATGCAGAAATCTATTTTCTCTATCAATGTGTAACTATTTGTTGGGGGTTATGATGCATGAATTCAACCTTGGTGGAATCTATTGTTGGGAAAAATGATAAAAATGACATTGTAAGTGGCTATTTTGTGGTATAAATATATGTGGAATTAACTTTCAATTTTGAGTCTGGTCAAAGTGGATTCGGGTTCTTCATAGTGAGACGAAGAGATCGATATATTACACACTCAAAGCGGATATCGGGTGAATGAGAAATTGATTTTCAAAGTATACTGAATTATATTGAGTTGGCCAGAAAATGAAGATGGAAAGGCATATAAATAGCCTTTGTCCCACATTGAAAAATAAGGAAATTTGCACCACTATATATACAAGATCAGAGCCTATTAGAATGAGGTTGAATCGTATAAAATAAAAGACTCTATCTCCCGCGACAAACAAAAATGTTTATTTCCTATATATCTGGGATGTCCAGTCTACAAGAGGAAGCAGGAAGCGACAAAAATGTCTTACACGCATGCATTACATTTTGATTGCCTATCTCATATACCGCATATAGTGATGTCAATACAACAAAGTGTAGCAGGTGTAATTAATGTGAATCGTGCCCTCATACAATTGTAACCGTAGCAGGTGTAACTAATTTGGATCGTGCTCTCAACCAGACACTGCATATAGTGATGTCAATACAACAAAGTGTAGCAGGTGTAATTAATGTGAATCGTGCCCTCATACAATTGTAACCGTAGCAGGTGTAACTAATTTGGATCGTGCTCTCAACCATACGCAATGTTTATTTCCTATATCTGGGATGTCTAGTCTACAAGAGGAAGTGACAAACAAAAATGTTTATTTCCTATATCTGGGATGTCCAGTCTACAAGAGGAAGCGACAAAAATTTCTTACACAAAACACGCATGCATTACATTTTGATTGCCTATCACATACTCCGCATATGGTGATGTCAATACAACAAAGTGTAGCATGTGTGATTAATGTGAATCGTGCCCTCATACAATTATAACCGTAGCAGGTGTAACTAATTTGGATCGTGCTCTCATACAACTGTAACCAGACGCTTGCAACATCCTTTTTTAAAAAAAAAAAAAAAAAAACAGGATAGGGTGGCAAGCGTCTGGATGAGAGAACGATCCAAATTAGCTACACCTGATACACTTTGTTGTATTGACATCATGATTGGCTTTAATTATACCACGAGCATTTCATGTGTATACATCTTCAATTTTATCAATATTTAAATAGTCCAATGTTACACTTGTATTACAAAAACCGAACTAATAAATTTCATTAAAATCTCTAATCGAGTAAGTGCTGGGTTTTATGTACCAAAAAAATGTCGTAGTAGCACTGCTTTTTATATTGGCTGATTTGGGAAAAAGGAAGGGAATCTTGTGTCGTGTGAATACACTACCTTAAAAGCAAATTGCTGGTATAACCGGGTGCTTTCGACTGGTTGCACACAAACTTTCTACGAGATACCGACATAGGTATTCGCAGTCACAATAGAACCCGACTTAGAGCTCAGACAGAAGGCTCAGAGAGAATAGAAGAATGAATTGTAGTGTGTTTATAGCTCAGGAGGAGCAAGGTATTTATAGCTATATAAATATCTGCTCCTCCTCTCTCATCCATTCAATTTCCACGAAAAGAGGGGAGAGATGTGGTGGAGAGGGCCACAATTGTAGGAGTTAAACTTGACTCCACAACTTATTGTGGATGGAAAGAATCTTCACTTATTTGAATGTTATTCCCAACATCCCCCACACATTCAAACAAGTGTGAAGGAAGTAAATGTCTGAGCGGAAGTGAGCGCTTACCTTAATGTCAGTGGTTTAGACCTTGAACTGACATGTAGTGACTTGAGTAACTTTCTCCTTAGTAGTGAATTGAATCTTGAACTAGCCAAGGAGAGGAAGTTTTGAACTCATGTGAACACATCAGCACCCATTATGCATGTTTTTTGGAAGTCAAACTCTTTGACTTGAGGTCTACCTCTATGTAGACACTAGCTTAGAACATCTCATGTTTAGTTGCTTTACGAAAGCTTGGTTTACTTTGTTGATTTTAAGCCCATTTCCTTCGATGTATCGATGACGGCCTTTCTATTTAGTCCTTTAGTGAGAGGACTTGCAATATTCCTCTCGGACCTCACATACTCCAACGTGAGTACCCCAGTCGTAATCAATTGTCTTACAGACTCATGCCTGACTCTTATGTGCCTTCTTTTCCCATTGTAAACACTATTCTTTGCTACGCATATAGCAGTTTGAGAATCACAGTGTATGGACACAGATGGTGTAGCACACCCTCACAACGGCACGTCTGTCAGTAGGTTTCTTAGCCACTCGGCCTCTTATCCAACTAAATCAAGTGCTACGAACTCAGCTTCCATAGTTGATCTCGCTATACACGATTGTTTTGTGGATTTCCACGATACTGCCGCTCCACCCATAGTGAATACATATCCACTGGTGGAGCTTACATCACTACTGTCATTTACCCAGTTCGCATCACAGTACCACTCTAGGGCGGCTGGGAATCCAGTATAGTATAGTCCACAGTCGATAGTACCCTTTAAGTGGCGTAGCACTATCCTTAGTGCATGCCAGTGAGTGTCACTCGGATTATGAGTGTATCGACTGAGTCTATTTACCGCAAGAGCGATATCAGGTCTGGTGCAGTTCATGAAGAACATTAGACTTCCAATGAGTTTGGCATATTCATCTTGTGACACAGACGTCTCAGTGTTTTTTGACAGTTTTATGCTCGGATCATACGAAGTTTGTGTAGGAGTCACTTCGAAGTTATTAAACTTCCTTAACAGCTTCTCTGTATAGTGACCTTGTGATAACGTGTAGCCATTCTCATATTTAATGACTTTTACTCCAAGTATCACATCAGCCTCCCCCAGATCTTTCATGTCAAACTTGTCAAATAGTGACTGTTTAGCCTCTCTTATAGCATCTATATTGTGGCTGAATATTAGCATGTCATCCACATAGATGCATATAAGCACAACACTTGAATCTACCTCTTTTGAGTATAGACACGCATATGATCTGTTTAGCGTGTAGCCCAGATCTATAAGTGTCTTATGAAACTTCTCATACCATTGTTTGGGGGCTTGTTTTAGCCCGTACAGGGATTTTATGAGTCTACATACCTTTCCCTCTTGTCCTGGTTCAATGTACCAGGTGGTTGCTCCATGAAGATCTCTTACTCTAGATCCCCATTTAGGAAGGTTGTTTTGACATCCATTTGATGTACTACTGTACTAGCCAGTATGAGAGGAGGCCATGGCAAACAACGCACGAATTGTGGCTATTTTAGTCACGGGGGAATATGTGCAGAAGTAGTCTTCACCAAACTTCTGTTTATACCCCTTTGCTACTAGCCTGGCCTTGAATCTTTCTATTGACCCGTCTGGTCTTAGTTTTATTTTAAAGATCCACTTGCAGCCAATTGGTTTGGCTCCTTTGGGTAGATCTACCACTTCCCATGTGTGATTAGATTTAATAGTCTAGTTCACTTTGGATGGCTTCTTTAAAAAAAAAAAATAATAATAACGTCTACAGAGCGCACCGCAGCCTCAAAGGACTTTGACTCTTCTTCTAAGATTAACTGACAGACGAACTGATCAGATAGTTCATTAACGTCATTCAGCTCAGATATGTACATAATGAAATCATGACCCCACCTAAAAATTGCAATTAGTGGTGAAATGAAGAAATATATTACTGTGAAGACATTTTTGCCCATGTCATTATTCTCATCACATACATCTCATCCTTATCTCTCACAAAGGGCATTTCAATCATTATATCACTTATTTTTTTTCAATTCCATGTAATCCGCATACCAAACACTGTAATTTGAATGCATACTTTATTCTCTCTTTATTCTTTTTCACCAAATTACAATTTTCTTTCCTCCTTAATTTCTTCCTTCGAACCAAACGCCCTGTTAAGATTTAGGAAGATCTATAGGAAACATAGTCGACAGTCGGCATTCCCTTAAATCTCACAATCGTATGGTGCGTTAGTTAGAGTGGACGACGTAGGTGGAAACAAAAACCGTGCGTAAATTTTGTGGGATAAAATGCTATATATTGGCCAACACGCACCGAAATATAAGCCACTTTTCAAGATTTCAACGTTATCTTTCTTTCAGTCGTATGAACATATCCTTGCCCTTCTTATTACGGAGTGTTATTTTTTCTTCTTTCTACTGTTTTATTACTCCTAATCCACTACCAAAATGCTCAAATTTCATTCAACAAAATCGGTAGTGGATAAAAACATGTGACAACTTGAAAACCATAAAACCATTATGCCATAAAAAGTTGGATTGATGGCATCCTATTTGTTGGTAAATCATATATTAAATATTTAATACATTATATATATATATATATATATATATATATATATATATTAAAAAGTTCGGTTAACCGACACTTTCGAACCAAACTAATCGTTAACCGAACTTTAGAAAATTTTTTAACCATTAACTTAACCAAAAAAGTTCGATTAAAAAACGGTTAACCGAAAATTATACGAAGTTTGCACACCCCTAGTATTGAATATCAGAGGGGTAATACAACAATACAATGAAATAGAATACGTAGCTACTCCTATACATTAGGCTAGTAGCTAGTTAAAGTCAACCTAATTACAACTACATATTACTAATATCTTTAACAAATGAAGTGAGGATTCTGTTGTGTATTCAATATCAGACGGGTAATACAACAATACAATGGAAATAGAATACGTAACTACTCCTATACATTATATTAGACTAGTAGTTAAAGTCAATCTAATTATAACTACACATTACTAATATCTCTAACAATACTTGGCTTCCATATCACTAAATTCGTAATTCTTTTACTATTTTTTTTTTATATTCTTACAATACTCTCTCAATTTAAAAAAAAAAAATAAAATAAAATAAAATAACAAAGGCTGCCAGCAACCTTTTGTCAAGGTTGCAAGCTTGCAACCCGTGCCATAAAATTAAATTATTTTTCTCTCGTCGGCCATGTCAACTTGCAAAGGATGGTTTTGCACGGATGATTCTAGCCTGAGCATGGTCCAATACTCGTACATTGATGTGACATTATTTGATTGGATTTGTCTCTATTTGATTGTTCTCGCAATTTAATGGACCAAAATGCTCAAGTTAAAAGGTAAGGTGTAAACTTGACATGACCACCATACTTGAAGGACCAGAACTGATATTAACTCATCATTTAAATAATTGATTACTAATAATTTAATGAGGAGTTCTTTCCTTTTTTCATTACCAAGAAAGAGGGGTTGACCGAGGAGGCCTATAATAATGATATGGATGTGATTATTATGCAAGTGTATGAAATGCCTATAATATAACAAGATATACAACGTGACAAGACAATATAAAAACTTTATAATAGTGATAAGGGTATGATTATTATGCAAGTGTATGGCAAGGCTATAGTGTAAGAAAGGATATATATGTGACAATAACAACATATAATAATAATATATATACGTAATTTTGTTAAAATTATTATATGAGTGTATGATGAGGTGGTGTGACAAATTAAAATACCATACGAGGACAAAAAAAAAAGTACTAAAAGACGAATTGAGAAAATATCTCTATTTAGGAAATAAGATTAAAATTTTATTCAAAAAAGGAAATGAGATTAAAAGTATTCTTATTTGGAGAAAAAATTATAGATCATAGTAATGATAGTATGACACTCAACAACACATATAAGGGGATACATTCATTGAAGGATCGAAGCACAAGATTCCACTCCACCACGGCACCACCCCATTATTTGCTATAAAAGGAATTTGCTATACTCATTATTACTATACCATCAAGACACATGGATTCCCAGCTATTACCAATCTCTCCCACGGCGGCCATTTCTAATGGCGGCGACGGAGGAAAGATGGCCCGCAAAGGCGGTTGGAAATCCGCCATTTTCATCATCTGTAAGCTCCATCTTCTTCGTATTATACTATAGCTCTGCAATTCTGCAAAATTAGTTCAGTTTTGATTTATTTTTTGTTTATTGCAGTTGTGGAGATGGCGGAGAGATTCTCCTACTACGGCGTCGCCGGAAACCTCATAACCTACCTCACCACCGTCCTCGGCCAGCCGACCGCCACCGCCGCCAGGAATGTGAACACGTTTCTCGGCGTCTCCGCTCTTTTCCCGATTCTCGGCGCTTTTCTCGCCGATTCTTACGTTGGGCGGTTCAAGACCATCGTCGTTTCCACCAGCGTCTATATTCTCGTACGTTACAGCCTCCCAATTAGCGTGTAATAATAAATTAATGAAAATTGAAAAGAGAACAGTGTACGGAATATGTGGTGCCATTTTGGCCACCAGACAATTAAGAATTATTACTGTTTTTGGATGTTTCTATTAATCATGCATCTTAGTAAACATTAATTTTTTTTCTCCGAGATCTTACGTTAATGCTGCGGTGCGGTGGCTTAATTTGCAGGGGCTGGTGATGTTAGTGGTGGCGACGACGGCGCCGCTGCGTCGGTACGGCGCGTTTTTCTTCCTCGCGCTTTACACTGTGAGCGTCGGGGAAGGAGGGCACAAGCCGTGCGTGCAGACGTTCGCCGCCGATCAGTTCGACGACGACCTGCCGGCGGAGAAGGAGGCCAAGAGCTCCTTCTTCAACTGGTGGTACTTAGGGATAGTGGTGGGCGCCACCCTGGCCATCCTGGTCGTGATTTACGTCGAGGATTTCGTCGGCTGGACCGTCGGATACGGAATGCTGGCGGCCGCCACCGTGCTTGCGCTGGCGGTGTTCCTGGTCGGGAGTAGGACGTACGCCAGGGAAGCTCCGGTGGGGAGCCCGTTCACTAGCGTGGCGCACGTGGTGGCCGCCGCCGTCAGGAAGCGGCGCCTCTCGGAGGAGCGCGACGGCCGTGGCATTTTGTATGGAGACGGCGAAAGTGGCGGCGGCTCGGATCGTGAACAGCTCCGGACTCGCGCTTTGGCACGTACCAATCAATTTAGGTATGTCGATCATGGCCCAACATTAATTAATTACAATTATTAATACAAATATTATCTGAAAAAAAAAATTTAATCAAAGATTTCCTATCAAATCCATGTGATTTGTATAATAATATTTTTAGAAAATATATAACGACATCATTTTTTTAATCTAAATATTACCCGCATGGGCAGCTCAACTGGTCACAGAGGTGAAACTTTTGACCAGGGATCGAGTCTCACCAGTGACAGTGTGGGAGTAACCTCTCAAAGTGAGAGGGGTTCCTTGTGCGCAGTGAGCACGGTCTAGCCTCTGTGGTTCATGTTCAGTTGAGTTACCATGATTTACATCCTCCCAAATGCTCTGTCGGGTCGGGATGTGGGGAGCCCTTAGGGTTGGAGTTCAGCCTTTTGAAAGAATATATAAATTATTCTAACACAAATCCATCATTAATCTAACAAACTACGTAAAAAAAATCACATGTGAATTAGTTAAAATTTGGATGACTTGATTTGTCATATCAATATATAATATTAGTTAATATTTGATATACTGATATATGTGCAGTTTATAATTCATAAATCACACTGTACTTGTCACTTATTGCCCGAATAATAAGTTTAAGAAATTATGAAACCTTTTGAGAAAGTTTAATTGAAACATAAGAATCATAATTAGAATAAAATTAAGGAACATACAAGAAATTCTTGTTTTTTTAACAATAACTTGTTGGTAGTAAATTGATAAAACGTGAACGATTATAATTTTAAAAAAAAAAAATGTTTCATCAATCATCACACCCTTTACGTGTACAAGATGATGAGCTCCCCAATAACACGTAAACTATACTCCCAAGACAATTAACATTAATTTGGGCACTAATATGATGTCATAACCTCAGTAATAAAATTATAAAGAAATTCCAAATAAAGAGTATTAGGGAGAAGGTATTTAGGTATGTGTCATTTCAGACAACTTTTGTACAGAAGCATAAATGTTCTTGTAGTGGCCCACTACATGTTTTTTTTTTTCTTCTAATTTTTACAGTAATTCTTGAAAATGGGACAGAATCAATCTATCTAAAAGTCCAACAAGTGTTTGGTGATCATGACGAGATTCAATGAAAAATAAAAATAAAAATTGATGCATATGCAATATTTATTTAAAACATGCTTTTCTTATGCTGTTGATAGACTTGAATTGAAGATCCTAATCTTGAACAGCTTCGACAATGGAGCATGTTCCTTAATTTAAGGATAAACGGTTTCAAAAACACCTCTTTTTGTTGCGGAAAATGGCCACAGTTTTGTGTTCGAGATAATGCCAATTATTGTTATCCATAATATGAATGATTGAATTGAATACAGGAACAGTCTACGAGATGAAATTTTATGAAAATTAAAGAGTTAATTTCATTTTTTGTCCTAAATCATTTTTATTAGAACATTCACTTTTGATCCTAGTACTAGTATTAGTGTAACATGATCGTTTTTTTTTTTTTTTTTTTGGTCTTTTATCAACAAAATAATTTAAATATCCTTAAATATAAGAATATTTCGATAATCAATTAAGGATTTTTTTTTAAAAAAAATAAACATAAATATATAGTGGATCAACATATTTTTGTATAAAAAAATCAAAATGTCTTTATACTTGACGGTATTTCAACAATTTTGTTGACGTAAGACTAAAAATGATCATGTCACAATAATACCAACTAAATGAGGATGTTTTAATAAAAATGACTAAAAGTAGACTCTCACCTATAAATCTATGACAAAAAAATAAAATTATTCGCATGAATAGCTCAATTGATCATAGAGGTGAAAGTTTAAAAAAAATGACCAGAGGGGTTCCTTGTCTTCCTTTTGGAAGAATGACAAAAAATAAAATTAACTCAAAATTAAATTTATGATATTTTATCTAGATTAAAAAATGTTATTTAACACGTCAGTTAAAATATGATTTACAAATAATGAATTTAGCGTCGATTATAAAATATATATTTTTAGTTTTTTTTTTTTCAATCGAAACTGAAGCTAGATTGTGTTTTTTGTTTTGTTTTTTATTTATTTTTTATTTTTTATTTTTAATGTGATAGCATAATTTATAAACAATAGTAAATGTATTTGTGTGTGTATGAATAGTTTATAACTAACACTGACTGCAATTAAAATAGTGGGTATTTAGTGTAAGTTATATATAACGGACACTACACATTCAATGACATTTATTTATTGTAGCTTATCATTTACAATTTTAGAAATCAGTGTTACATGCTTTTCCATGCCACACCTAGTATCAACTGTCTAAATTGTCAGAAAGGGGTTTGTTGAGCATTATATATGAACATAAATATAAATGTGGAGTTCAATTATTAGTTTATCATTTTAGTTGAAACTGAATATATTTGTTAGATGACTATGGTTCACGTATTACTTAGAGCTCATCAAAATATAATCGGTCGACCTGCATACATGTGGTGTTGTCGATTACAAAAACCTCCAAAACCGATATTAGGTAATTTTTTGTAGTGTTTACAATTATTATTATTATTATTGTCAAAACACACTAACCTTACTTTTGATTTACGAGAAAGCTCAGCTCACAGGCAAGGGAAGCCTGCCTTGTGAGGTAAACCAGTTTAGGTTGCTTATAGTTGGCTGGCTCAATCAAGAAGGCTAACGGGTAGCTCTCAGAATTAGTCGAAATTAAAATTTTAGAGTTATTAAAGCAATTGTCAGACCAATTTAACTAGTATTGGCCCACCAAACTTACTGTTAACCATTAAACATGGGGATCTTTGGGCTACCAAGTGTGTAGTTGTGGTTTAGGCCGACAATATGCTACTCTAGTTAGTCCCACTAGTCAACATTAACAGTACTTTGTTGACATACAGACACAAATCTATACATACACGCACATGATACATATGAACGTACAAATGTATGTGTGTGTATGTTGGGTTGTAGGGTTGGTGTTTTTGGCGGCAAAACAGGGAGGTAGTTTTATGGCATGCATAGTCAAACATGAAATAATTATATGTGTCTGCACTGGCCTTGGAATTTAATTAGACCATCATATCCATCCATCCATCCATCATATATGTATTTATTGGTATTTATGATGATTATTCCCCCTTGGACCTTATAAGCCTGGATGTTATGCTATAGGTTAGTTGCTGTGCTATACTATTCCTACTCATCATTTAATTGGGGTTAGTTGTTATGTAATGGGAGACCCATTAATTAGGTCTCCTCACTTCAAATTCATCTTGTCCTCCAAATGCTCTGAACTCTCTGGAAATAAAGACAAGACTTTGTACTGTTATATCCAAAATGAGAATAGGAAAATTGACGAGCCATTTTGGAAAAAAATTACCTACCTTAGCGTCTTGTACTAAGTTATACTTTTTGTGTAGTACGTAGTCTATAAATCACACAAGAAAGTAAACTGCATTAGAAGATCAGACCATGTGTGAATGTGTGGTGGGCTCAACTAAGGTGTATGTTAGCAAGAATTGAATTTGTGACTTTCTAAGTACGAGTATCATATTTCATTCCACCTGTTTAACTATGCCACCCCTTTCAGGCTATAAGTTAGAGGCATAAGATTCCGTGACAATAAAGAAAATTTATTGAGGGTGGAGGGGGAGTTTTAGAAGAAACCACGTATTCTTTATTCTCATTTTGACAATTTAATATGACCAAAATGCCCTTATCTTTTTCAATTTTATTAGTGGCATAGAATAAACCACATCTTTTCCTCATTTCGGTCATTTAATATGTTTGACCAAAATATCCTCGCCCTTCCATTTCATGTAGCCGAGGCCTGGGGCACAACAAAATTTTTAAAGAAAAAAACAACCGTGCTCGCTCTTCTTGACTGTTGAAACCAATATCGTACCGTCACTTTTTACTCCTATTATATAGACATAACATATCACAATTGATACATGCATCAAAAAAGTAGGTCACATTGCATTTCCCTTTTTATTGTTACAAAATTAAAATATGTGATCTTAATTGAATTTCACTCCACAAAACCCCAATTACCATTCTTCCAACCTCACTCTCCTTCCCACAAGAGTCAACCCCTATTAATGGTGGTGGACAGACAAGGTGGTGCCTGCCAAAAGCGTGGACGAGATGGCCGCTCGTGCACACATGTCTTCTACTCCACTACACACACACACTACTATTACTTCATCTTGGTAGGCTGATTATATTCCCTAGAGATTAGACATATCAAATTAAATAATAATATATCTGAAAGATATACCTAGCTAGCTAGCTAGTAGCATCTATCTGGTGAAGCTTGCCGACACTGCAGTCTTACATTTGGATCGTCGAGCGAGGTACGATATTATTATTACTGGACGATGAAGAACATTTAGGAATAATAATAATTATATTATATTATATTCCGCATGGCAGGGCTATATATGCTACGTTATAGTATAGCTAGCCTCTACGTAATGCTTTTCACAATTATTTTTTATCACTAAAATGCATGCACCAACTTTGGTCCATCATAAAGTCATTAGTGCGATATGATGCTACAGCCATAGAGAATGATGTTTTAACAGATTGTTTTGAGGTGTCATATATGAAATTATACATAAGAGATCCGCGCAAGATTATGTATGTAGTAAGAACATAGCTATGTGTTTCCTACTTTGCTAGGACTTAGGGTGTGATAAAATCATTCACTTCTTAATATTCAGTGGGATTTTACTATTTATTATAATGCTGACTTGACAGGAACGGGGTTGGTTAACTTAGAGTATTTGTAAAATAATAAAAAGTTGTGGAGAATGGTTCGCTATTATTAATTCAAATGTGTTGTGCATGCTTACTAAGTCCATTGTATAGTTATTTTTCTATAGTCCATTGTATAAGTTTATTTATGTAACCATGTAGGGGTGTAAATGAGCCAAGTTATTTGATCATGAGTTCATTGAATTTGATTTGATGAATGTTCAATTAAATTCGATTTGAGCATCTTAATACTCAAATCGAGCTTTAAATTTGACTATTTAGGCTCAATTTACTTAGATTACACATGCTCCTAGAGATACATTAGCGCCTTGACTATCGTGTCGGTCGTGACAGTGCTTTTAGTATTGTCAACATGAATTGACGGGACAGACTAGGTCGACGGGCCAAGCCTATTTTGATGGCCGCAAGCATCTTACATGCATGCATTTAAAGTCATTGAATGTTGTCCAACCCTTGTGAAATAAGCATGCATTGGTTTGCTGCTCCGATTGATTTAATTTCCTCATTCAATTATGTATTATTGAACACAAAAGCTGTATTTAATTCTTGTACATGTCACCATTGCATCAAATTGTATTTGGCATATTAAGTTTGATTTAATTATTCTAATTTACTTTTTGGGGGAGTTTTGAAGGTTCCTAGACAAGGCAACAATCATAGACGACACAGACGCCTGTAGCGAGAAACGGAATCCATGGCGGCTTTGCAGCGTGAGCCAGGTGGAGGAAGTGAAGCTCCTCCTCCGCCTCATCCCTATATGGCTGAGCTGCCTCACCTTCGCCGCCGTGATAGCCCAGCAGGGCACTTTCTACACCAAGCAAGGCGCCACCTTGGACCGATCCCTCGGCTCCTTCCATTTCCCGCCGGCGTCTTTCCAAGTCGTCACCAGCATCACTATCCTCGTCTCCGTCGCGCTCTACGACCGCGTCCTCGTCCCCGCCGCCAGGAACCTCACCGGCCTCCCCTCCGGCATCACCGTGCTCCAGCGAATCGGCGCCGGCCTCTTCTTCTCCACCGTCACGATGGTGGTCGCCGGGGTACTGGAAACCAAGCGCCTCCGCGTCGCGGAGGAGAACGGCCTCCTCGACTCCCCCACGGCCACTCTCCCGATGACGATCTGGTGGATTGCGCCGCAGTACATCCTCACCGGCCTCAGCGACGTCTTCACCATCGTCGGCCTCCAGGAGCTCTTCTACGACCAAATGCCCGTCCAGATGCGCAGCACCGGCGCCGCCCTGTACCTCAGCGTCGTCGGCGTCGGAAACTTCCTCAGCGGCGTCCTCATCACCATCGTCCAAGGAGTCACCGCAAAATCCGGACACCAATGGCTCGTCAACAACCTCAACAGATCTCATCTCAACTACTTTTACTGGCTTCTCGCCTGTCTCGGCGCCGTTAACTTCTGCATTTATGTCTACGCCGCAAAAGCTTTTGTGTACAAGAAAATGGAGGTTGCGGCTATGGAGGAAGCGGTCAAGGTTTGATCGACAAGACGACAAACGACGTATGAATGCATATGTAAGCTTTTATGGCTGAAAATTACAATGAAAATGTTGTTGTTAACTTGACAACTAGCTTGTAGAAAACTTTTATATTTCCAAAATGGTAATATTAATATGTTTTTTGTCTGTATTACATTCAAAACAAAAACATTGAAATAGAGGGTATCACATCCTATCCTATCCTAGGGATGGCAATTTCAATCCGCCCCGTGGATATCCACCCGAATCCATCCCGCATGGATCGGGTTTTTTTGGGTGATGGTGGGTGGTGGGTCGAGGGTGGGTCTTAAAAAAGTAAACCCATGGTGGGTCGGGTTGAATTCGAATTCTATGTACAAAACCCGCCTAGAACCCCACCCGACCCATTATGTGTGTGTATATATAAAATAGTAAAATAAGTACTAGTATGTAGTTATTTATAAAAGTTTATATAAGTTCGTGTATCTTTTTACTATTTTTTATATCTAAACTATTAAGTTTATTTTTAAAAATTAACAATTTAGTTATTATATTTAAATATTTCTATTATTTTATGTTTGAGTATCACTAATGAATTTTATTATCTTATTTTGTGTAAGTAATTTAAATATTATTTTTTGAAAAACATAATAAGATCATAAGTGGTGGGTACCCGTAGTGGGGACCCGAATTCGGTGGGGGTGGGGGTGGATTTAGAAAAAGTCCACCCGATGCGGGTTGGAGGTGGGGGTGGGTGGAGAAAATATAAGGTGGGTCGGGTGATGGATGTAGCCCTCCCCGACCCACACCCGACCCATTGCCATCCCTATCCTATCCTATCCTATATATAATAAAGCTATATAGTCTTGTGAAAATTGAATGTTGCATTTAATTTTCACAAGACCATATGGCTTTTAAGATGTGAAAGTCTTGTGAAAATTAAATGGGCTTTAAGATGTGAAAATTACTTTAAGATTTGAAAATTAAATGCAACATTTAATTTTCACATCTTAAAGCCATATGGCTTTTTTTTTTTATATATATATATATATATATATGTAAGGAAGGGGGAAACCCAAAGAACAACAAAGATTATGCGTTACAAGTGTTACGCCAAGTAGGGATGGAAGATGCATCGTCCTCTAAAAGTCCTAGTAATTCTACAGGTGGATTACTAATACTATGGAATCCTTTAGCATATCGGTGTGAGGTTCTGGCTAGGAAGTCAGCCACCTGATTTTGTTCCCGGGCAATAGATGCCACATGCCATACTTCAAAACATCGGAGTTCTTTTTTGCATGCTTCTAGAATATTGTGCATCACAGTAGTAGGAGGAGAGCTGTTATTCATATACTCCGGTATCATTGTAGCGTCGCATTCAAAGAGCACTTTGTTGAAACCCATATGTGCTGCAAGTTGGATTCCTTTTAGTAGAGCCCATGCTTCTACCTCCGGTGGTGAGCAGCAGCCAATGTTGTGCACAAAGCCATTTATCCATTTTCCAGCTTCATCTCGAATTACTCCTCTGCTTCCTGCCCTTGATGTAGTGGGGTTAGCAGCGCCATCCACGTTAATCTTTACAAAGCGTTCTTGTGGTTTAGTCCAACAAAGTTTAATCCAAGGGGACTTATTTTCTGTAGCACCTGGTCTCCTAGCTCTTGCAAATGCAGAGGCCACTTCTTCAACTTGGGATCTTATCCAGGCAATTTTAAATTGGAGAGGTTTGCTGGCAGAGTTGAAGATGACATCGTTCCTCCACTTCCAGATCCACCACGCAGTAATAGCAAAAATAGTGCTTGTACTAATCGGAATTCTGCCATCATGTCTTCTTGAGATTCCTTTATCTAACCAAGTGGCGAATGGGAGGTTGCTAGATAGCTCAGGCAATGAAGGAAGAATTGCGTTCCATACCTCTGCAGCAACGGGACATTTGCGAATCACATGGTCTGAATCTTCAATTGTATCAGGACATCTCCAACACTTATCACAATTCGTGAAGCCCCTTTTGGCCCTGTTTTGATTTGTCATAATCCTATCATGTTTCAAGAGCCAGATGAATAAACGAATGCGGTTGGGCACTTTGAGCTTCCAAACATTCTCCCAGTTTGCCTCTGTTATGGGAAGAGCTTCTCCAATCGCGATGTTGTAAGCGGAGCTTACCGAGAAAACCCCTGAAGCTTCTTTAGTCCAATAAGGGCAGTCATTCAGATCTTGTTCCTCAGCAACAAGGAAAGCCATATGGCTTTAAGAAGCATGCATGCAACCCCAAAGTCCATAAGTTTGAAATTAATATATAGCATAGCTATGTGGCTTAATATTTAAGATTGTTGATGTACATATTGAGGACGACGGAGACAAAGATGCGTTATTCGTGGATTCATCGGATACTATCCAACAACACTCTCCAACTTAATTAACGTGAAGTAGGCTTAGTAACATTAAGATTATATTCTCGAATTATTAGTTCTCAATCTTTTATTGATTACACACTTAATTCGATAGTATTTGGAAGAAAAAAATCAATGTTCTAACTAAGATTGTGATTTTGGTCTTTAAAGGTCAATTGTACGTTGCTACATCTAGAGTTAGAAATCTCAAAGGTCTAAAAATTTTGATCCGTGGTGACTCTAAAATTGTAATTCAATTACTATTGTAGTTTACTAAGTTCTTAAAAATTTATAATATTAAATACTATGTACTAAATTTTTAATATAGTTTAAGATTTGTAGTAATCACCCACCTTAAATATTATTTTAATTGTAAATATATTTATGTTCATAATTTTATCATAAGAATTCACACATAATAATTATTAAATAACAAAAATTTTATATATGAATAAACCTCATATAGTGTATATTTTTATAACATATTTTCCGTGCATCGCACGGGACAAATACTAGTTAATCATAATCATAATTTATAAACAAGAAAATTAGTATAACCTGGTTGACCGTGCACTCTCATTCATTATGCGTTTCAATTCAAAAGACCCTTTTTAAAAAAAAAAAAAAAAAAAAAAGACTAATATGATTAGCATTTTATCCTTAATTTGGTCGTTTTGATACAAACAATAATTAGTTTGTGTACCGTGTACAGTACAAATTTAAATGTGTCTCCTATAATTATGTCCCACTCAGGACACCTCTTAGTGTAATTTTAGAATATTTTTTGTTTGAGTTTTTTCCACTTTTGGTCCCACGAGTATGATATTATTTCCACATTTAGTCCTTAACTATCAAAATTTTTAGATTTGGTCCCACGATTTTTAAAGGAAAAATTATAAAAAATGCCCCTCTATAATATGGCAATTATCAATGTCACCCCTGAATTATGAGTGGTGTAAATGTTGCCCATCAATTATCAAAACGGTGCACATATAGCCCCTCCCGTAACGGGCCTGTGGTTCCCCGTTAGTGTACGACACCGTTAAGTCGGAGTAAATATGTAATTTAGTTATTTTTTCCGTCCCTCGATTCGAAGTACCAGCGATGGACAGCGGTGGGGAACCACATGTCCGTTACGGGAGGGGCTATATGTGCACCATTTTGATAATTGAGGGGCAACATTTACACCACTCATAATTCATGGGTGACATTGATAATTGGCATATTATAGAGGGGCGTTTTTTACAATTTTCCCATTTTCAAATCATTGCCACATTTGGTCCCTGACTATTAAAATTTTCAGATTTGGTCCCACAACTTTTAAATCCTTACCACATTTGATCCCCAACTATTAAAATTTTCAGATTTGATCTCACGACTTTTAAATCTTTGCCACATTTAATCCCTGACTATTAAAATCTTTGCCACATCATACAATTATTATTCAATAGTCAAGGAAGAAGAAGTTCACGCAAAAAAAGTATAGAGGGCTACTAGAAGTTGCAACTGTCAATAAATGACTTTATATAAAGGCTTAGGGACTAAACAAACGATCTCAGACTCATTTCCATTCCAAAATAATGTTTATTTTACGTACTTATCTTCATCTTCTACTCAATGGCCATGACTGCCTATGTACGTGTGCTTACAATATACATAATAAAGAATTCCAGCTTGGTTTAGTCTAAAAAGGCTCATGATTTTTACTGTTTTGATTTTCACGTTAAATCCTTGTGTCCTGCATGCTTATTGCCTAATTCCCTGCAAATACCTTATCACCTTATATCATTCATTTTTTCTATGTAGAAATCTATTTTCTCCATCAATATGTAACGATTCGTTGGGGTTCATGCATGAATTCAACCTAGTTGGAATCTATTGTTGGAACAAATAGCAAAAATGACATTGTAGGTGAATATTTTGTGGTACAAATATTGTGAGGTTTATTTCCGGTTTGGGTTTAGTCATATAATTGTATGCTCACAACAAATATTGGGTGGATGAGAAATTGATTATCAAAGTAGACTCATTTAAGTTTGAAAATTGAGGTGGAATGGCTTATAAGTAACATTTGTCGCACATCGAAAAAAAAGAAAGGGATTTGCACCACTATATATACAAGATTAGAGCCTTTTAGAAAGAGATTTAATAGTAGTATAGCATAGAGCTCACTCTCGCGCATTTACATCTGGATTGTGCGACAAAAGCCTAACACACTATATACAGTGATGTCAACAGTCTGCAAGAGGAAGCGATAAAAACCTAACACAACGCTGCAGGGCGGCGACAAAAAAAATAGTGATGTCAATAGCATAAGATATTTGGAATGTGCGACTGTAGGGTGACGACAAAAAAATAGTGATGTCAATAGCATAAGATATCTGGAACGTGCGACTGCAGGGCGGCAACAAAATAAATAGTGATGTCAATAACATAAGATATTTGGAATGTGCGACAAAAACCGAACACACTCCCAGACAGTGATATCAGAAACCTAACACACCGCATATAGTGATGTCAATAACAGGTGTAGCTAATTTAAATCGTGTCCTTTTTTTGACAACATGATAAGGCAAGCGTCTAGTTATAGTTGTATGAGAGCATGATCCAAATTAGCTACACTTGCTACTCTTTGTTGTATTGACATCATTACTGACTTTAATTATATGACGAGTATCTCATGTGTATACGTCTACAATTTTATAAATATTTAAATAATCAAGCATCACACTTGTATTTCAAAAACCGAACTAAATTTCATTAAAATCTCAGCTCTAATCGAGTAAGTGCTTCATTCTAGTATCTTATTCCACCCCTATAGTTTTTAACTTCATCTTCTTTCTTTTTTTAAAGCGTATTTGTTCGCTACGATGAGAACTAAATGAATTGTATTGAGTAATGTAATTACAAAACTATATATTACAAGTGTATATATAAAGAGAGAGTCTCAGGGAGATTGGGATACAGAAACATAATCTAACTCAAATACATAGAGTCCTAATACTCCCCCCCAAACACAAAGTACAGTAGTGACCTGTAGCTTGTCTCTAAGAAAAAATAATCTAGGACCAGGTAGGGCTTTAGTAAATATATATGGGTGATCATATGAGAATCACCATTCCCATGAGTACATGATAACCAATATAGTGCATTAAAAAATAGAGCTTTAGATGAGTTCTGTTGGGTGAATTCAACATTCACGTGTGCATATGGAGCATGTGTTGTGTGCAAATCCTATATTTGCACACAACACATGCTTAATATGCACACATGACTAATTATGCACACAACACATGCCCTATATGCACATGCGAATTACTACAAGAAAAACAATTTTTAGCGACAAAAAATTAGTGACGGGTAGAAAAACCTCTCACTAAATGTATCATTTGCATAGTTTTGGTGAGAGTTAAAAATTACTCTAGCTAAATGTTTATAATTTAATGACGAAATTTTATTTTTATTTTTATATTTATTTAAAAAGTATACTCTCGCTATTGATCAAAAGATGTTATTACCCTCACTATTGATATGTGAAAATTATTCCACTAAAATTTCATTCCCACCAAAACCTTATATTTGGGCGCCCAATTCTAATCTGCTTCTAAAAAAAATTGAAACCCTCAAGTCTCCAAGTCTTGTCTTCTTCTCGCTTCCTCCAGTAGTCCAGGCGATTCCAGGCAAAGCCGACAAAGGGCGACGAACCTGCTGACGAGGGCTCCGCCTCCCCTGCGATAGCCGCCGACGAGGGCTCAGCCTCCCCTGCGATAGCCGCCGACCAATTCGTCCACCGCCGGTAAGTGTTTCTTATTATCTTATTTTCTAATTTTTTTGGCTGTGTTTCTATATGCTGACGAATCCGACGGGCGACGAAGCAGCTGCTGATGACGACCGACGAAGAGGGTTTCGCCTCCCCTGCGATAGCCGCCGACCAGTTCGCCCACAGCCGGTAAGTATTTCTTGTTATCTATATTTGTTATTTTTTAAAAAAATTTGACAATTGAAACTTCAATTGATCAGATTTATGTTACATTACAGTTTTTTGATATCCAAAATAATGAGTATGGCAGTTTTTCATACAATGAGAGTACTCCTTTACTATGATTTGATGATAGTCTATTATATTTCTTAAGATTGTTTGTCCCATGTTGGGTCATCTGCATTCCTTGCTTTCATTTTTATTTACCTCTGATGTTTGTTAACAGGAGTTTGGTCATCGTGTTAAGCTTACAACTCATATAAAGTTATCAAGTTCCATGATTTTGTGAAATCAGCAGTTGTAGAATTCTATCCTTTGGGTGGTGACCCTCGGGTTTTATCAGAATGTAAGAGCTCCTTGACTTGCATGTATTTTATTTTATGTTTGTGTTTAAGTTAGTGTCTAAAGTGGTTGTGATCCTGATTTCAATTACCCAATTTATTATTTGTCAGTTCTGTTGTAAATCATGAAAATGCAATTATTGTATTTTGTAGTAGAGATTTTAATTTGGAAACAGACAAAGTATCATGGTTATTAAGCCCAAAGGTGCAATCTGGAAAGTCCCTCACCAAGCAATTATTGCAAATCCTCCTGCATATGGTACTAACTCTTGCTAACTTTAGTTCCTCAGCTTCTTTAGATTCTAGTTGATTTTTATCTTTAAATATTCACTACTATGCTCTAGAATCGTTGGTGTACTTACTAATAAATCACTATTTGACATCTATACCAAGTTGTGGCTTAATAGTTTATGTCTACACCAAGTTGTGGCTTAATAGTATTCAGCATTTGATTAACTGTTTTCTGAAAGATGTCATTGAAGAGTATTAGGTAGTAGTGTTTGGAGTTGCGGAAACAAAAAGATGCTTTGTGCATGCAATTTCATGAGTATTTTAAATGCCACATTTTCTATTTGATTAATAGATATGAAGCTGCTGAACTGGCTCATCTTTATGACACTTTTGACCAGAAAATTCAAGGCCTCAAGGTAGCAAGGTGTAATGTGTATGGGAATCCTTTGGCAATGCCCTTGGGGAATGGGATGAGAGGGGACAGTGTGTTTCATTAGCCTTCAACCCTATATTTACTTATATATCATGTGGATCATTTCATTTATTTTCTCTGCCTTGAACTTACACTTTTTAAGATGATGCCTTACATGTTTCTTTAATAGGCAGGCCGACGTCTGAATTTCTTCATCCATTGGCTCATGTACCTCAGAGTGCTGGGTTCTGGATAAAATTCCAGTCTTCTGCATTAAAAAAATTGTTTGAGTTCTCTAAATTCTACTATTTGTTGCCTAACATTTCACTGCATATCAGTCTTCTGTATTAAAAAAAATTGTTTATGAGTTCTCTAAATTCTGCTATTTGTTGCCTAACATTTCACTACTTAATCCAGCTTTTTTATATACTAGTGGACTTGCTGATAGGGTGGGGTATAAGAAGTTACATCAGTGACTTCTGAAAAAAGAAGCTTAATCTTACTCCAATTGCATATTTCAGTACATACCATGGATCAATATCTCACCTACCTACTGGCTATATATGGAGCCCACATGTTGTGCCAAAGCCACAGGGTATGTTTGATCGTGTAGGTGCTGAACAGTGATTACTTTTAGGCATTAATTGACGATTTTTTACATTTTTCCCCATTATATTTAACAACATAATCTGGTTTTTAATTCCTTTATTTGTTATAGTTTATATTCTTAATTTTTGTGATTCATTTTAGTTGTTTCTATATTGCCACTATTGCCTCTCGTTGATGTTGGTAATTAGTTTAGAATACATAAGGCATAGAACTGAATGATTAAAATTATATCACTCTTTCATGTTCAAGGTCAGTACAATAATGATTTTTTGAAGAGAAAAACAGTAAGAAATGTTAGTTGCTCCTGTCTCTAGTTATGCTAATTCTGTTCTCTGCTTCAATTAGTGCACATTTTGCAGGATTTTCAGTGGTTTGTAGATGTGCAGTCTCCTGCTTACCTAAATATTTCCTCTATTAGGTATCATTGCTCTTGAAGGACAGTTTCATCGAATCTTTCCCCTATCGAGATCAACCTTTTATGGAGTAACTAACTTATATTATTTTTGGATTTCATTGTACCAAATGACCATATTTTTGTTGTTGCAGAGTGCTTAGAACTCAAGATATTAACATTGTTTCTTTTGACTTTAGTATTAAGGTAAATTACAAATTTCTATTACTTTTACGAGTATATGTATGTATATAAGTTGTGACTTTTGGAAAAGTTTTTGTTAGATGACTTGAATGATCTAGGTGCGTATCAAGTTATTTGTTTATTTATTTATTTATTTATTTTTGTATTAGCATAAGGTTATTACATCCTCTTTCAATATTCTTATATTTTGCATTACAATGTAGGTAACTTTTACTGACAATGTGCTTTTGGATGATGTAAGTTCACTTCATTTGTTTATATTGATATGAAATTTATTTTTCCTTTGCTTTGAATATTGATGCTTTTTGTTTAAAATTGTTAGTGTTATGTTGTGTTGGAACTAGCTTCATGTCATTAAGTTGTCTCAATGCATCAGTTTGATATGTATAGTGGCATTTATATATACATACATCAATAATTCACAATTACAAATTATTATTTATTCAATTATACTGAGCATATTTTTGTTGGCTATTTTTATTTACCAGGTGACAAAGCTATTGATGAAAAATGGCATACCTAACACTGCATTGAAGTAGATTGGACATTTTTGCTTTGGGTTAGTTTTTGTCTAAACTAAAAATGTTTATTTGTACGGTCTCACCTTTCAAAATAGCCAATAGATACATTATTATGGCTATTTGTTAGCTATAATTATTTTCTGCCTTGATGAAGTCTTTTAATATATTGATGAGTTTACTTTGATTGCATTATTGTTACAATTTTAAATTGTACTAATACAATATCTATAGTTAATAGCATAATATCTATGATAAAAAAAATGTATTACAAAAGTTAATATTGATTGAGCAACAACAATTATTCAAATTAAAATTAAAAAAATATTTGATAATAAAATATAATATTTAGTGACAGGCAAAATCTAATATAATGAGAGAAAATTTTGTTAGTAAATAACAATATTAATAACGGGATTCTTCATCATTAAAAGAATAGATGAGAAGAAATTATGTTAGTGAATAATTTTATTAATGACGGGATTCTTTGTCACAAAAAGAACATTTTAGTGACGGTAAATATATTATCACTATAAGCTCACTAATGATGGTATCATATCCCGTCATTAATTATTTTTAACCGCGGAAGCTATAACGGCGGGTCGCGACGGTAAATTTCCCGTCATTAAAAGTCTTTCATGATGGGTTTTGACTCTTTAGCGACGGTTTTACTTCTCACGAATGAACAATTTTCTTGTAGTGAATGTTGAATATATCAAATTAATCTCATCCATAGATATATATTTTTTTATATACCATATTGGTTTTCATGTATTCATGCGGATGGTGGTTCTCATATGATCATCATCATATATATGTTGATGGAGATATTGAAAATGGTCCAATGATGGAGACATGTGGTCTGGGAACCCAGAGTTCAGGGTTGAAGAAAAAGGTCGGGTCGGGAAAGAAAGAAAATAGAAGTAAAATGACAAAAATACTCTCATTAATTTACCAGCCTATTACTATTTTCCACTGAGATTTGGCGAGAGTGACCAACCACTGTAATTTGTGAGTAATTCTACATGGACTCTCAATTTCTATTCACATTTTTCACTCCTTATGACATGGCATGCTTTGATTGCTTAATTTAATAGGTGTCGTGATGTTTATCCATTCCTTTTTTCTTCTTCCAATCAAATTTGAACACAAGTTGGAATAAAAGTTATGAGTAGGTTTTTGGTAATCCATAAAGTATTTTTTGTAATTTGTCTTGTCGTTGAATATAGTTGAAAATAAATTCCAACTACATCCAACCAAACACCTCGTCAATATTATTACTACAATTGTCTCTTTTACTAATTTACCCTTATAATGTTTATCCATAAATACACTCTATACCGATTACCTTTCTCCTATGTTTCATTATAAGTTTATATCATAATGCGACAATAAAACTTTGGATGTGTTTGGTTCGCACATAGGAATCGGAATCGGAATGGGTATCAAATACTTGGTAATGATAATGGATTTTGGTGAAAGTATTTAACATGTTTGGTAGTAGGGTGGAATGAGAATGGTTACTAATAGTAGTGCTTGAAAATGAATAAGAGAATGAAACCCTTATTGTATTTGGGTATGAGTTTTTCAATTGATGGGGTATTCGAAACTCATAGTAGTGTTCTAAAAACCTATCAAGCAAACAACAACAATCACTTTCATACCCATTCTTATGGGCAAAACCCACCAACCAAACACACCCTTTGTATTCTCAAAATGAATCTAAATTCCCCATTCCCTTGATTTTTTTCTCTTAATATTCACCTCCTTGTATGACAATATATGATTGATTGTTTTCGTATTCGATTAAAAGTGACATCACATTCATCTTAAGGCTATCCTCAACCCTGAAATTTTACCACAGCTAATACTCTCGCACTTTTAAAAGTGGGTTATACCGCTACACATCAAATTTGCAATCCGTTCACTATTTCTTTACATTAATGAAATTACGACTCATTTTCAAAAGTGGATACACATTTCAAATCACATTAAAAAACTAGTATATTTCATCAATATTATTATTATTTAAATTATTAAACATGATTTAAAAATGACCAAAATTATCTCTCCACACATGACATTGTACTTTTGCCACACTTTACTTGCAAGGATTTCAAGCCACATCATTCTCTAAAAAAAAATCAATAAATAGTGACATTAATTACTTATGCCAACAATTCTCTTACTTTTAAAAGCGTGTCATACTTTCATATCACCAAATTCATAATTTTTTTTTCTATATTTTTGTAATACTCTCTCAATTTCAAAAGAGACCTCACATTCACATCATATGAAAACAAAATAAATAAAAAAGAAGTACAAAAGGTTGTCACAGTTGCCGCGACAACATTTTGTCAAGGTTGCGAGTTTGCAACCTATGCCATATATATTTAAAAAAAAAAAAAAATTCTCTCTCCATGTCAAGTTGCAATGGATGATTTTGCGGGAATAATTATAACATGAAGATAGCCTAATATTTGTACATTAATGTGATGTTATTTGATTGAATTTATCTCTAATTGATTATTATCGCAATTTAATGGACCAAAATGCTCAATTTAAAAGTTAAGAAGTAAACTTGATATGAACACCATACTTGAAGGAACTGATATTAACTCATTTAAAGAATTGATTACTAATAATTTAATGAGGATTTCAGGATTTCTTTAATATTAATAATATACTCCGTAATAGCATTAAAAAAAAAAATACTCCGTAATATATTTGATGAAGTTATATTATTTAAACTTTTAATTGAAAAAACAAACAAAAAACAGATTAATTTTAGCAAATGTTAAATATACTCATAACACTATTAACGGGACAGTAAAAATGGGAGTGGGACAAATGTTAAAAATAATTATCTCACTTTTTATCCATTTTTGTCCACCACTTGACACTATTCATGAATTATTGTATTCAAGTAACTTATATATAGCCAAGGAACTATCGGCCGTTATGACGGAGGCACTTGCTTGCAAAGAGGCGCTGTCTTGGCTTAAGGATCGGGATATCGGGATGGTAGATCTTTTAACAGACTGCTCAGAGCTGCGGAATGCATTATACTCAGGCCCAACGGCTAATTTGTCCTATATTGAGATCATTGTGAATCAATGTAAGACAACCATATCATTATTTACACATTGTTCTTTAAGTTATATTTCTAGAATACTTAATTTTCATGCTCATACTTTAGCTTCGTTAGCTTTCGATCAGGAAGAACCTATGTACTGGGACTCTGTCCCTCCTGACTCTATTGCTCAGTTTATCCATTAATACACCACTATTATTACTTTCAAATATATATATATATATATATATATATAGCTAGCCAAGGAACTTATGATCTAATGACACAAAATTGCTCTCTCATATAAGAAGTTGTGAGTTTGAACTTCAGTAAAGGTGATATTGACTGGCATTGCATTGTAACAGAGTTAATAGTACTAAAAAAAAATTCAAACTAATAAACAAAAAATTCACCATTATACTATAATATTAAATAGCATTTTTATTATTTTATTTAAAATAACCCCATTACAATTCATTCTTAAAGAAAATGCTTTCTACCCCTTATATTATTTTTCTTCTTAAATTCCCTCATAACATGATTTATAATCATTAAGTGCGCAGAAATTAACCGACTCCACCCACTATTAATGAAAGACTAAAGTATCTAATCAATTAGTGACATGTAAAGCTATTAAAGTATACAATTTTAAACTTACGAGGCAACAATTTTGAAAGATGAATATATGAAAAAAGCTATTAAAGTATATCATTTTAAACTTACAAGGTTGTAATCTGACAAGATATATATAATGTGACAACTACATAAAAACACTATAATAATGATATGGACATGATTATTATGCAAGTGTATGACAAGGATCCAATGAAAAAAAAAAAAAAGTACGATGTGATAATAACAACATAAAAATAATATGGTCATAATTATTATGCAAGTGTATGACAAGGCTGCAATGTAACAAGAATATATAACGTGACAATAACAACACAAAAATTATATATATATATATATATATATATATATATATATATATATATATAAAAGTAATTTGGTTAAAATTATTATATGGGTGTATGATGAAGTGGTGTGACAAATTAAACATACCATACGAGGACATAAAAGTACTAAAACATAATCGAAAAAATAATCTTTATGTGGAAATAAGATTAAAATTCTATCCAAAAATGGAAATAAGATTTAAAAAATTCTTATTTGGAGAAAAATGATACGGAGTAGATCATATTCAATGAAGGATCGAAGCACAAGATTCCACTTCACCACCCCATTATTTGCTATAAAATGAATTTGCTAGCTAGTTTAGAAAACCGGTAACACTCATTATTACTACCATGGATTCCCAGCTGCTATTACCAATCTCTCCCATCGCGCCCATTTCTAATGGCGACGGAGGACAGATGGACCGCAAAGGCGGTTGGAAATCCGCCATTTTCATCATCTGTAAGCTCCACCTTCTGATCCTAGCTAGCTTCGTATATATTATACAATAGCTATGCAATTCTGCGAAATTAGTTCAGTTTTAATTTATTTTTTGTTTATTGCAGTTGTGGAGATGGCGGAGAGATTCTCCTACTACGGCGTCGCCGGAAACCTCATAACCTACCTCACCACCGTCCTCGGCCAGCCGACCGCCACCGCCGCCAGGAATGTGAACACTTTTCTCGGCGTTTCCGCTCTTTTCCCGATTATCGGCGCTTTTCTCGCCGATTCCTACATTGGTCGGTTCAAGACCATCGTCGTTTCCACCACCGTCTATATTCTGGTACAATACAGTTTTTTTTTTTTTTTTTTTTTTTTTTTCAACTCAATTTAAACGTCAGTCACTCAAACTGTCTCGCAATTAGCTAGAGTGATAATAAATTTTTGAAAGAAGCTAGAGTGATAATAATGAAAATTGGAAAGTGTATAGTGTGCGGAATATGTGATGCCATTTTAGCCACCAACAATTAAGAATTACTGTTTTTGGATGTTCAGATTAATTAACATTTGTTATAAAACTTAATGATTGTGGACATTATGAGAATTGATTGTGTAATAGTTAAATATTTATGTTTATTATTATTGCTTTCTGCTACAAATGTATATTATATATATTGTTGTAATACGTAGAAATAGGTGGTGAATAAGAGATTATCCTCCTTTCTCCTTGTCTATTCTGTATATTCTTTCAACAACATTAATTTTTTTCCGAGATTGTATCACATATTATAAATAGTCATTAGTAACACAATTGGAGGAAAATTAGGAAGAAGTTACAACTAAACTAGTCTACGAGAATATTATTAAAACTAACGGTGCGGTGGCTTAATTTGCAGGGGCTGGTGATGTTAGTGGTGGCGTCGACGGCGGCGCTGCGTCGGCATAGCGCACTTTTCTTCGTCGCGCTTTACACTGTAAGCGTCGGGGAAGGAGGGCACAAGCCGTGCGTGCAGACGTTCGCCGCCGATCAGTTCGGCGACGACCTGCCGGCGGAGAAGGAGGCCAAGAGCTCCTTCTTCAACTGGTGGTACTTGGGGATACTCGTGGGCACCACCCTGGCCATCCTGGTCGTGGTTTACGTCGAGGATTACGTCGGCTGGACCGTGGGGTACGGAATGCTGGCAGCCGTCACCGTGCTTGCGTTGGCAGTGTTCCTAGTCGGGAGTAGGACATATGCCAGGGAAGCTCCGGTGGGGAGCCCGTTCACTAGGGTGGCGCATGTGGTGGTCGCCGCCATCAGTAAGCATGGCCTCTTGGAGGAGCGCGACGGCCGTGGTGTTTGGTATGGAGACGACAAAAGTGGCGGCGGCTCGGATCGTGAACGACTTTGGACTCGCTCTTTGGCACGTACCAATCAATTTAGGTATGTCGATCATTCTTCCTAAAGGCTGAACCCCAACCCTAAAGCTCCCCACACCCCGACCCGACAGAGCATTTGGGAGGATGTAAATCATGGTGACTCAACTGAACATGAACCACAGAGACTAGATCGGTGTTCACTGCGCACAAGGAACCCCCCTCACTTTGAGAGGTTGTTCCCACACTGTCGCTGGTGAGACTCGATCCCTGGTCATTCTTCCAAAGTTTCACCTCTATGACCAGTTGAGCTACACATGCGGACTTAGGTATGTCGATCATGCTTTGTCGAGTCGGAGTGTGAGGGCACTTAAAGTTGGGGATTTAACCTTTTGTGTTAAGGTATGTGGATCATGCCCCAAAATTAATTAATTACAATTATTAATACAAATATTAAATGGAAAAAAATCCTATCAAATCCCTGCGATTTGTAATAATATTTTTAGAAACTATACAACCAAATCTCATTTTTTTAATATATAAATTATTCTAACACGAATCCCGTCATTAATTTAACATACTACATTAAAAAAACACTTATACATGTGTATGAGTTAATATTTGATATACTGACCTATATAGTTTATAGTTCGTAAATCACACGGTGCTTGTCACCTATTGTCTGAGTAATAAGTTTATGAGGTTATGAGACCGTAGCTTGTGAGAAAGTAAAATTCAGTAAATGGAAAATATTTTTCATTGAGGGGGAAAAAAGCGTAGCTTTTGTTTCCGTCGAAACCATATGCTTGGTTTTTTAAAAAAAAAAGTTTTAATAAATAAAACACTAAAGTCAACTCAGCTGCCACGTAAGTAGGTAACCTGATAAAATTAATGGTAACCTGCCATCAGGTGAAATTGCATACATTTGGAATGTTAGTGGTCTAATTGCACTCTTTTTTTTTTTTTTTTCATTCAATGTCCAATTTGGACCTTATTACTTTACAATTTCAAAATACTTTATACCCACTATTGACCAAATGGTGGTGCAAATAATAACACCCTTGTGAAATCAGCGTGCTTTGGTTGGGCTGCTCCGATTGCTTTAATTTCCTCGTTCAATTATGTAGTATTGAACAAAAAAACTTTATTTATTTCTTGTTACATGTCACCATTGCATCAAAATGTAACTTTGGAGGAAAATGACATTATTTATATTAAGTTGTGATTTAGTTATTGTAATTATTTGGGGGAGTTTTTGCAGATTCCTAGACAAGGCAACAATCATAGACGACACAGACGCCTGCAGCGAGAAACGTAATCCATGGCGGCTTTGCAGCGTGAGCCAGGTGGAGGAAGTGAAGCTCCTCCTCCGCCTCATCCCCATATGGCTGAGCTGCCTCACTTTCGCCGCCGTGATAGCCCAAGAGAGCACTTTCTTCATCAAGCAAGGCGCCACATTGGACCGATCCCTCGGCTCCTTTCATTTCCCGCCGGCGTCTTTCCAAGTCGTCACCAGCGCCACAATCCTTGTCTCCGTCGCCCTCTACGACCTCCTCCTCGTCCCCGCCGCCAGGAACCTCACCGGCCTCCCCTCCGGCATCACCGTGCTCCAGCGAATCGGCGTCGGCCTCTTCTTCTCCACCGTCACCATGGCGGTCGCCGGTGTACTTGAAACCAAGCGCCTCCGTGTCGCGGCGGAGAACGGCCTCCTCGACTCCCCCACGGCCACTCTCCCGATGACGATCTGGTGGCTGGCGCCGCAGTACATCCTCACTGGCCTCAGCGACGTCTTCACTGTCGTCGGCCTCCAGGAGCTCTTCTACGACCAAATGCCCGTCCAGATGCGCAGCACCGGCGCCGCCCTGTACCTCAGCGTCGTCGGCGTCGGAAATTTCATCAGCGGCGTCCTCATCACGATCTTCCAAGGAATCACCGCCAAATCCGGACACCAATGGCTCGTCGACAACCTCAACAGATCTCATCTCAACTACTTTTACTGGCTTCTCGCCTGTCTCGGCGCCGTAAACTTCTGCATTTATGTCTACGCCGCAAAAGCTTTTGTGTACAAGAAAATGGAGGCTGCGGCGAAGGTTTGACAAGACGACAAACGACGTATTAATGCATATGTAACCTTTTATGGCTGAAAATTACCATGAAAATGTTGTTAACTTGACAACTAGCTTGTAGAAAATTCTTATATTTCCAAAATGGTATTATGGATATGTTTTTGGCCGGTATTACATTCAAAAAACAAAGCATGGATAGATGGTATCACATTAATCATAATCATAATTTATAAATAAGAAAATTAGTATAATCTACTTAGGTTCTGTTTGGCAGAGCTTATTTAAGAGCTTATAGCTTATTTTAAGTTATTAATAAACTATAAACTCTGTTTGATAATGTTTCTAAAATAAACCCCTAACTTAAAATAAGATCTTATTTTGGAACGCTACCTTAAGTAACGTTTAAAAATAAGGTCTTAGCTTCCTAACTTTTTTTTCCATCTTTATCCTTATTAAAGAAATGACATAATTTATCCTTCCCAATTAAAACCTTTTTCTCTTCTCTTTATCCGCAATTTTCACCACAAATATTATTATTATTATTATTATTATTATTATTATTATTATTATTAGATTTGCAACAATATTGTTACTTCATTATGAGATGCTAGATCATGATTATGCTAAAAATTTTATTTCAAAATGTTTTTTTTTAAAGACGAAATGTTAAATTTTAATATGTAAACAAACTAATTTAAATTTTATGAAAATGTCCTTTTTAGTATTTTTACATTTATCAGCTTATTAAAAAGTTAATTTTACCAAACACTTTCAATCATAACAGCTAGCTTAACAACTCTTCAGTTTTCAACTCCGAGCTTATAGCTTTTCAGCTCCTAACTTATAGTTTTTCAGCTAGGTTTGCCAAACAGAGCCTTAGCATAAGTAACCGTGCACTCTTAGCTTATTCATTAAACGCTTCAAAAGCTCCTCGTATGAAAAAACTAATATGGTCAGCACTTCGTCCGTTAATTTAATCGTTCCGGTACGAACAATAATTAGTTTGAGTATGGTACAAATTGAAATGTGTCTCGTATAATTATGCCCCATCCAATAAACTTCTTAGTGTAATAAAAAAAAAAATTAGAATATTTTTTTTTTTGTTTAATCCATCACATTAGGCTTCTAGAGAACAAGTGAAGTAATGGACCTCTCAAGTGGGGATGGCAAACTATTGTGTAGGCCATGATCCACATAGTTATATGGACCATTAATGCAATATACATTTTTAATATATTAAAAATATATTACTTGTGTACTAAATATTACTAATATATAAAAGAATTATGTATTTTTAAGTAATATATACTTTTAGTATATTAAAAATGTACATTTTATTTATGAATCACACAAATGTGTAGAACATGGTCCACAAAATAAGGATTCAGTAGGGATGTTTGTGGGACCATTTTTGTTACGAATTGCCAGTGTTCAGTTCCATGCTTCAACGTGAAACTTGTGAGAGAAAGTTTCAATTCCAGTTTCTTGAACGGGCAAGTAGGGATGAAAAAATAATAATTTGTTTCTTGTATATATATAATATTTTGAATGTTACTAGCTCTATTACATTGTAGTTTTCTCAATCTACTGAAACACAAAGAACCAATAACGCCTCCACTGAGGCTCAAACTCACAACCTTCCAAATGGAAGTCCAACCCGGGTACCATTAGACCACATAGTCTTGGTTTTGTTTCTTGTATATAAATTTTAAATAATAATTTAATTTTAAATTTATTATTATTTATGGTTTTCACTACCAAATGACAATTGAAATTGAGGTGTCAAATTGGATTGTTATTATTGAACTATAACTGTAACAAAGCGTTTGGTTGGAGAGATTTTAAATTCCCTTCCCACTTAATTCCCACCTAATTCCAAAGGCCATTAAATTTTGTAGTTTGGTTGGAGGGAATTGCAATTCCCCCATTTTTATGGAATTAAAGTCCCATGTCCCCTCCTTGGATTTTAATTCCTGGGAAAAAAAAGATAGTGATGAGTCAAAATTACCTCTTCATTTTTTTTAACCTAAAATTAATGTCTAACAACAATAATGGACATTTATGACTTTATACTACGTATTCGCTTTCAATTCCCATGTATACCAAACATTGGAATTGAAATTCCCAGTAATTCTATTCCTGTCAACAAAACACTGGAATTTAAATTCCCACTTTATTCCCAATAATTCAACTCCCATGGAATTACAATTCCTTTCCCACATAATTTCCCCCCTCAAACCAAACGCCCTGTAAGTTCATAATTATAAAATTATATATTTATAATTTTTGAACATTATATTCATAATTTTTGAACTCTATATTTACAATTACAGAACTATATGTACATAATTATAAAGCTATATATTCATAATTTTTGAACATCATATTTACAATTATTGAATCTCTATATTAATAATTACAGAACTATGAAAAAGTATATGAACAGATACTACAATGTAATAGGGCCAGTAACATTCAAAAAAATTACAGAACTATATGTTCATAATTATGTTCACAATTCTATGTTCATAATTATAAAACTATATATTCATAATTATGAATAGTTTTAAAACCGTGTCCATCTTGCAAATTGGACACGATTCCACAACACAATTTACCTGTCAAATTGGATTGGGCTGATATGAGCCAAAGGAAAAATGACTCGGCCCATGATGAATAAATTGTGGAAACGTCACGAGACTACACGAGTACGGCAATTTATATCCTACACCACGGCGCGCGTTGCACTATGCGCCCAGATGCAAAATGACGTCGTTTTTTTTTTTTTTTTTTTTTTAATTTCCCGCCCCAGTGAATGGCAGTAGTTTTTTCTTTAAAAAAAAAACCCGCTGTTCAAGAATGTACATAATGTTATACTAGAATACACTTAATTGTATACATGAATGTACATAATTAATTAATTATATAACAAAATATACATACTCTTTTTAAAAGATCATACACATAATCTAACATAATACATAATAAACATAAACTTTTAACATAATACACATCAACTATTAACATAATACACACAAATTTTCTGATTCGGATGTACATAATTGTATAAAAAGAATGTACATAATTGTATAAAAAATGTACATAACTGTATGAACCAATACACATAACTGTATGAACATATACACATAACTGTGTGAACAAATACACATAATCCCAGCAACTTCCTACCGCGCCTCCCAAAACGACGTCGTTTTGGGAGGCGCGCGGCGCACAGTGCTATGTGCGTCGTGGTGTAGGGTATAACGATTGACACGAGTACTATTCGCAATTTTTATTTTAGTGAGGAAAGAGGGCAAATTATGCTATGGAACCGTGCCGGCACAGTTCTACAACGGCGTCATTTTCAACGAAAACGGCGTCGTTCTAATTAAAAAATAATAATTTGTTTTTCACTTGCCGTTAACGGTGTTTCTTTCTTCGCAATCGCACAGTTTAGAAATCTGAAATTGTGAATCTACTGTATTTAAATTATAAATCTACAGTATAAAAATTATGAATCTACAATAGTAGGCTCGTGAATATGTGATACAGTTATATGTTCATAATTTTATAAATATATGTTCATAATTTAGAGCTATATGTTCATACTATGTTCATATTCTCAATTGTTGAACTCTGTATTCACAAATCACTTAACTATATGTTGATAATTTGATAATTATACAATTTAAAAATTATGAATCTACAGTACATATATTATGAATCTACTGTATAAAAATTATAAATCTACTGTATAGAAATTATGAATCTACGGTATATAAATTATGAATCTACAGTTTAGAAATTATGAATCTACAGTATAGATTTTATGAATCTACAGTATAAAAATTATGGAGGATAACGATGTCACTAACGACACCGATACTTAACCACATGAAAACAACGTCGTTTGGAACCGTACCCACCTTGCAAGGTGGGCACGATTCCACAACATAACGATCTATGAAAGAGAGGCTAGGCCACAAAACTATCTAAGTCTAGGAGTGTTTGCACCACCAGCATCTTGAGCAAGAACAACTGTCGAGTCCCCCGGATGATTGTCCAAGACCCAGGTGCCACTATTGTTGCTTTGCGCTAGGTTCGCAAGGAAATCGGCACATTTATTCCTTTCCCAAAAAGCTACAATAGTACTATTCGCATTAGTTAATTGTTAAAATGCTAAATTTGTTGATTTCTTACACAGTATTATTTTAATTATATTATAGGCTTAATATATATTATTGTTCTACTGCGCCAATTTTGTCCATATTTGTATTATTTTCTTTAGGCATAAGGGTCAAATAGCCCCTTTACTACTCAAGAAAATTCAATTAGCACCTTGAACTAAAAAGACATTCAATTAATTACTACAAGTCTTTATAAAATTTCAATTTTTATTTTTTTTCAGATTTATATGGATACTAATTTAATGGTAAAATAAAACTTTGTATTTTGAATTCTAATGCTCTATATCTTTATAAAAACAATAAAAAAATTGTATCTAAATACCTAACATTTATTATTATTATTATTTTGAATGTATCTATCATATGATTATCTATCTATTTTGTTTTGCACTGGGACTTGAACTCACAACCTCTTATTGGTGCCATTGAACCATAAGGTCGTTGGCATTTTACCATTAAATTAGTATAAATATAAACCTACAAAAAATGAAAATTGAATTTAAAAAAAAAAAAAAAAAAACTTGTAGTAGTTAATTGAAAACTTTTTCAGTTTAGGGTGCTAATTGAACTTTGAGTAGTAAAAGAGGCTATTTGACCATTATGCTTTTTCTTTATATATGCTAGCAAAGATTATATTGAGTGAAATCAAAAGAAATTAAGGCTTAATTGCAAGTTGAAAATATGAATTTTAGATCTTTATCCGCGAAACGATTCAGGGTTAATATATAAATGTAATACTTTATACTAACAAATATAATAAAGTTTGTTACTTATAATAGAATTTGTACTACTGCAAACAATACACTTACAGCACGTTTGGTTCACGGAATGAATTTTGAGGTAATAGGAATGTTATTCCATAAGGAATAGAATAGGCAAGGAATAGAATAGGATTTGTATTCTATTGTTTGGTTCGCTGAAGGAATAGACTTTAGGAATTATATTACAGTGTTTGGTTGATTTAAGGAATAGAAATGAAATATGTTTTAAAAGACATAAATACCCTTATAAAAATATGTGATGGTGGCGATGGTGACGATGGTGATGGTGGTGGTGGCGGTGGTGGTGGCGGTGGTGGTGTTGACGGTGACGGTTGTGGCAGTGGTGGTGGGGGCAGCGACGGTTGTGGCGGTGGTGGTAGTGGTGGTGGTGGTGCTGCTGCTGTGTGGTGGTTCTGGTGGCGGTGGCGGCGGCGGCGGCGATGGTGGTGGCAGTGGCGGTGGTGGTGATGCTGGTGGCGGCGGTGGCGGTGGTGGTAGTGGTGGTGGCGGCGGCGGCAGTGGTGGGGGCGGGGGCGGTGGTGGGGACGGTGACGGTTGTGGCGATGGTGGTGGTGGCGGCGGCGGCGATGGTGGTGGTGGTGGCGGCGGCGGTGATGGTGCGGTGGTGGCGGCGGCGACGATGGTGGTGATGGTGACGACGACGATGGTGGTGGTGGCGGCGGCGGTGATGGTGGTGGCGGCGACGACGGTGGTGAAATAGGATAAATTTATATATATGATAAAAAAAATTAGGTTAAAGAAAGGGGTAAAAAAGGAAATAAATTCTAAAATCTATTCCTGAGCGTTCAGTAATAGGCTAATACCAGGGGGGCCCTAGTAATAGCTATTACCTTATTTGAGGTAATAGGCTATTACCAGGAATATTATTCTTGGTAATAGAAATGGTTACCAAACAACGGAATAGGCCTATTACTGGGAATGCTATGCCATTCCCGGCCTATTCCGTGAACCAAACGGGCCATTAGTTCTCACGTTAGGTGTTGTGTTTAGGGTTTCCCTAACTTCTGGTTTTAGGGTTTTTGGCACGTGGGTAGCATGCGATGAGTAGTTGTTTTCATAGCTTAATTAATTAGTTTCTCTGTGGATTTGTTTACATTTCTGCAAGTTGCTCTGTTGGTAGTGGGAGGTTAGTTAATTTGTCAGTTTGTTGCGGTGACCGGTCATGGACAATTTAACATCACGGTGGTCGGAAATTACGTTAGTGGATTAGGAGACGGGATATGACCATATGAGGCGATGCGTAGGGGTCAGCATGTATGGGTTGTCGTTGGCATATTTCTGACAAATAGTTTGAAGCTATGAGGAATGTTAGTATGGCGTCCGAACATAGTGAGGAGAAAGTGTCTAATCATATAGCTGCTTGTGGGGGAGAATTCCGGGATAACCCGGGTTCGATTCCCACAAGTGACGATTCCCTTTGGGCCAGCTTCTGTGCCTCCCGGAGCGAACCGGGTGGACCTGGACCGTTAAACGGACAGAGAAAGACCTGAACCACAGTGTGGTTTATACCAAAAATATAGCTGCCTATAATAATAAATTTGTGTCTAGGGTGGGCAAATTAAAGAGATCTTGTTGAAGGGGGTGACTGGCTCGCTCAAGTCATGCCTATGTTTGCAATGAGTGTCTTTCTTATGCCTAAATCCTTTTGTGAAGTGAGGCATTAGAGCCAACGATGAATATAATAGATTTTGGTGGAAAGGTGGGGATGTGGTGTGCATTAGCTAGGTAGCTAGCTTGGGATAAGCTCCATATTATTCCTAAAAAAATATGGTGGATTGGGTTTTTGGTAGTTGCATTGCGTCATTGCTAGGGATTGGAAACAAGGTTAGAGACGATTAACTAACCTGAATTCATTGCTCTCTCGTATCATATATGCATACAAAAGGGCTGATTGCAACAGGGGTTTGGGTGAGAATTGGAAATTTTAGGAATACCTTGGTTTAGAGCAATCCTTGGTTGATGTATATGGATGTCAATTGGGTCAGTCCACTAGGTTTTGGGCTAGTCCTATAGGGTTGTTGAGTTTATTGGATTGGGTTAAATGATTTTGTTTTGTTTTTATTTAGTGTTGGGTTAACCCTACTCTAAACTAGGAACTATCGGGCTTATCCATCGGACTAAATCAATAAACTAAAATTGAAAAATGCGAGTGAATATCCACATTCAGTGGAGCGGGATAAGCTTTAATAAAATTATTTATTTCATCCAAAATAAGTTAAATTTAATAATTAATTCCAATTCAAATCATTATTTTCAAATTTCAATTCAAAAAACATAATCAAGCATTAAGAATTAAACCTAAATAAAAGTAAATGAAATAAAGATTTAAAATATAAATAAAAGAAATTACTTGAAGAGTTGCAGTTGGCGATCGTTGTTGTCTGCAGTCCGCAGCCCGCAAGTAGTCCGATCCGTCGTTAGCAATCTACATTGTCGCTTCGCAGGTCATCGGTAGTGAGGAATTGAGCAGTGCCGACAGAAATGAAATAGGAGAGGTTTGACCGCAACACACTACGCTTTTTTCATTGTTTCGTGGAAGGGAAGAAAAAAACTGTGCACACAAGAGTGGCTAATTAAAGTGGCACCTCCAAGTTTTGTGGAGAAGAAAAAAAAAATTCACATGTACTAGAGCAGCCAAGAGAGTGCTTATGAGTTATGAGGAAAAGGAAAAAAAAAAACAAAACAAAACAAAAAACAAAGAAAAAAACCACACACACATAAGTAGCCAAACGCGTGCGTGCAATATCCATGTATACACGTGCATTGCACGCGTCTATTGGGCTAGTGGAGTTGTCACTTGCTCTACTTTTAAATATTATAATTATTTTCAAAATAAAATTTTTCTTACAAAAAACTCACTCAAAACCCCTATCAATGAGAATGTCGTAGACTCATCCAACTCAACGCAACAGAAGAGTGTAAAAAAATAGAAATTACTCACTCACCCTACTCACTCTTACAAAGCTCTAAAGAATTTCCGTTCTTCTAAGCTTCTAGTCTCCTCACATATATTCTTCTTCTCGTCTATTCCAGACACTACTGATTAGCTTATTAAATTCGACTTTTTCAAAATACAAAATATTATGATCTAAATTAATTATCTGGGCACACTTTTCAAGATAATTCAATTATTGTGGTACTGTGTTACGATTTATACTTTACTTGACACGTCAAGTGCCACTTATATTGATGCCTCAAATACCCAACATACTAAACTTTATGCTTTGACTGTTGCACCCACTACTGACTATCTTATTAAATTGGACTTATTAACTTGATTGATATCTAATATTTTATCAAATATATATTATACAAATTTATCAAATATATATTAGCAAGGTAAAAAATGTTATTTTTTTATAATTAATATTTTATTATAACTAATGTACGAACATTGTCATTTTATCCCTTTACATAATGTATATATATGAGATATAAGTACAATTATTTTATCATTTTTATAATTAAAATTAAAGCATAAATAAATAATAGTACTTTATCAGATTTTAAATTTATGATGATTTAATATAAAAAGTTTAAAAATATATGTATTTTCATTTTATTTTTTAATTTGATCCATACATTTTGAATTTTTATATAATTTCAATCATAATGAAGTATTTGTTTCCCAATAAATTCAATGTAAAAAAAAAAAATCATATTGTACAATACATATTTAATGAAATATTAGCACTTGAGCGCAATCTCGCTCTCGTGTGTCCGTTGATATCAAGTCAATTGTTACGTCAAAGCTATTTAGGTAGAACGAGAGTAGGTACAAAAACAAATATTTGTTTTTCATTATATACTATTTAAAAAAATCAAATTGTACAATACATATTTAATGAAATATTATATCAAGCCATTTGTTATGTCAATGTTGCTCATGCAAGTGCAACAATCAAATTCAGAAAATTCAACGGGTTCAACGCGGGTAAGTACAAAAATAAAATTAATGGTATTTTAACGTGTCATATAAAATAGTACCCATAACATATCACTTGAGGTATCTTGAAAATTCGTGCCCTATAATTATTTGTGAACCAAAGTATTTTGAAAAAGACTGTATTTTAAATTGAAAGATTATAACAATAGACATTGAATGATTCAACCAATACTTTAATCGGAAGCGCTAAAATACTAACCTGATCCATGAGATATTGATCAAGTCTTTAGCTCTTTCTTCTTCCAAGTTTCTTTCTGCAGGTTTACAGAGTGTTTCCCTTTTCCCTCAATCTTTCACGTTTAGTTTTCAAAGTGATAGGATAGAAAATAGTTTATGGCCCTTATATATTACCTGTTAAACCATAACAGCCATTCCAATATTAAATATTGGAATTATGGCAATAATGGGCCATAAACCCATACCATTAAATAGGCTTAATAGCCTCATTGAAAGCCAGAGAGATTGGAATAATAAAACATTGATCTGTTACATATTTTATTCCCATTACCTATCACAATGGATTTTAATTGTCCAAGCCACTTAATACATGGGCCACAATAACATTAGAATAAAATATTCTAACATTCTCACACTTGGCCCATGTGTATCATTGATGGACTAGGATAATTTTAATTTGCGAAATATCCCAAAAGATTAATGAACTTTTACTTAAATTAAAGTTAGCTAGATCATGACGATCGCACGTTATTTGAACAACATGTTCCCTTCCATGCATCATAGGTCAACTTTAATTTCAATACTGACAACCATGAGTGCAAACAGAGATATAACATTAATTGAATTCAATTAAGTCAATATATATATATATATATATATATATATATATATATATATATATATATATATATAACATAAAACTGAAAATAAACTTACAATAATAACAAGGCTCTCTCTAAAATTTCCATACTCTCCACATGATAGGAGAAGACCTTCGATGTTAAACCTTTGGTCAAAGGATCAGCAACCATAAGTTCAGTTTTGATATGCCAAAGATACTATCTGTTTCTATACTTCTTCTTTAATTGACAAGTATTTTAATTCCATATGCTTAGCACCTTTAGAGTACTTGTCATTCTTGGAGAAGAACACCGCTGCGAAGTTGTCACAATAAATTCTCAAAGGCCTAGAAATACTATCAACTACTCTAAGCCCCGAGATCAAATTTCGTAAGCACAGTCCATGATTTGTGGCTTCAAAGCATGCCACAAATTCTGCATCCATAGTGGAAGTAACGATGACTGACAGCTTCACACTTTTCCATGAAACTGCTCCTCCCGCAAATAGGAACAAATAACCAAATGTAGATTTTCTCGTATCTACACAACCAACATAGTATTAATCAGAATAGCCGACCACTTCAAGTGGATCTGACTTCCTATATGTAAGCATGTAATCTTTTGTGCCTTGTAGATATCTTAAAACCTTATCCGCATCCTTTCAGTTTTCTATGCTAGGATTACTTTGATATCGACCCAACATACCAACAACAAAGCTGATGTCTGGCCAAGTTCAAGTATGTAAATATCCCAAACTTCCAACCACTGTTGCATAAGGTATACCTTTCATTTGCTTTTGCTCAAGTTCATTTATGGGACATTGAGTTAAACTTCATTCGTCTCCTTTCTGCATTGGAACCACTCCTGGAGAGCATTTGTCGATCTTAAATCTTTCCAAGATCTTGTTAATGTATCATTTTTGAGACAATCCTAATAGTCCTTGTGTTCTATCTCGAATATTTCTATTCCAGTCACATAGGATGCCTCACCCATATCCTTAATTTCAAAGGTCTTGAAAAGAAATACTTTAACATCACGCAACATGGCCTTATCATTTGCAGCAAGTAAAATGTCATCAACATATAAGACCAAAATAGCAAACTTAGTCCCACTAACTTTCATGTAGATACACCGATCAACAATATTTTCCACAAAACCATAAGATGTAATAATACTTTCAAATTTAATGTACCACTATCGGGAAACTTGCTTAAGTCCATATATTGACTTTTCTAATTTACATACCAAGTGTTCATTTCTTGTGGTCAAAAACCCTTCTGGTTGGTCCATATATACTTCTTCCTCTAAATCACCATTTAGAAAGACGGTCTTAACATCCATTTGGTGAAACTCTAAACCGTAATGAGCCACCAATGCTAAAACAATTCTTAATGAGTCCTTTTTTGAAACTGTGGAAAATGTCTCCTTATAGTCGATGTCACTTTTCTGAGTATAACCCTTGGCAACAAGTCTAGCTTTATACCTTTCGATATTACTGTTAGAGTCTCGTTTGGTCTTAAAGACCCATTTGCACCCGACTCTTCTTGAATTTTCAGGTAATTCTACAAGGTTAACTTTGTTGACCTTCATAGATTTCAACTCATCTTTCATAGCATCTAACCATCTTTCATAACTGTTACTTTCAATGGCTTGTTTGAAAGAAACCGGATCATTATCAATGCTCAAATCATTTTCATGTTCAGCAAAATAGATCACGTAGTCATTAGAAATTGCAGGCTTCTTTTCCCTTGTAGAACGCCTTAATGTCATTTATTCTCGTGGTTCATTGATTTCTTGCTGAATTGTGATTGATTCATTTTCATTGGTCACAATATCCTCAAGTGGGTTTAGGACATTCTCATGTTGTTCCGGTGTAATAGAGGATGACAATGTGATAACCGAAACTACATCTTGAAAATAATTTTAACGTGGAGAGGTTTCAACATGAATTTCTCGAATGTCCACCTTACGTGGTTCTGTGCTCCCACTATGCAACCATAATATGCATATATATAATTTCAATACACAATTTAATCCATATATACACGATTGAATTTTACGCATATATATACATAATTTTCAAAACAAAAAATTGGTAAATCATTATACCTAACCTTGCTCTTGATACCAAATGAAATACTATAACAATAGGCATTGAATGATTCAACCAATACTTTAATCGGAAGCGTTAAAATACTAACTTGATTCCATGAGAGATTTATGAAGCATTTAGCTCTTTCGTCTTCCCAATTCCTTTCTGCAGGTCTACAAAGTGTTTCTCTTTTCCCGCTAGTCTTTCACGTTTAGTTTTCAAATTGATAGGATAGAAAATAATTTATGGCCCTTATATATTGCCTGCTAAACCATAACAGTCATTTCAATATTAAATATTGGAATTATGGCAATAATGGGTCATAAACCCATACCATTAAATAGGCTTAATAACCTCATTGAATGTCAGAGAAAGGGGAATAATAACCCCTTGATCTGTTACATATTTTATTCATATTACCTATCACAATGAAATTTTAATTGTCAAGACCACTTAATACATGGGCCATAATAACATTAGAATAAAATATTCTAACATAAATATCAATTCTCCATATTATACATTGATCAAACGTTGACCATTTGTACTATTATACAAAAGCTTTAAAACCTTGGAAAACACTACAAACCGCATATGATAAAATGCACAGAGGTCGCACGTGAGAACAAAGACATACAGGGTGCCCAGAAAAAAACTCACAGGCTAAATAAATAGTTAAGCAACGCGGATGCCAAAAGCTAAATATACTTTCATTTTATTTTTGAATTTGATCCATACATTTTGAATATTTATATAATTTCAACCATATTCAAGTATTTGTTTCACAATAAATATTATTTTAAAAATATCAAATTGTACAATACATATTTAATGAAATATTATATATCAAGCCAGTTGTTACGTCAAAGCTACTATTCGGCGGGTTGAGCGCGAGTAGGCACAAAAGTAAAAAACATTAAATCTGGCGGGTTGAATGAAGGTAGCTATAAAAGTCAAAACATGAAATCCGATGGGTTGAGCGCGAGTATATACAAAAGTGAAAACATGAAATTCGGCGGGTTGAGCGCGAGTATGTACAAAAGTGAAAAACATGAAATCCAGCTGGTTGAGCGGGGTATGTACAAAAAGTGAAAAATATGAAATCCGGCGAGTTGATCGCGGGTAGGTACAAAAGTGAAAACATGAAATCCGACGAGTTGAGCGCGGGTAGGTACAAAAGTGAAACACATGAAATCTGACGGGTTAAGCGTGGGTACGTACAAAAGTAAAAAGCATAAAATCTGACAGGTCGAACGCGAGTAGGTACAAAAGTAAAAAACATTAAATCTAATATGACAAGCATATGCGCTGGCAACTTTAATGACATTTAATGTGTCATGTAAAATAGTAACCATAACATAACACTCGAGCTATTTTAAAAATTCGTGCCATATAATTATTTGTAAACCAAACATTTAGGGCGTCCTCAATAGTGAGGATTTCGGTGTGGGTTTTGAGAAGTTTTTGTAAGTGTGATTAGGAAAAAGAAAATGAGAGTGAAGAGGAAAAAAGAAAAAAAAAACAAAATAAAACTGATTTCAGAAAGAAAGAAAAAAAAAGTTGTAAGTACTAACAGAGGGTCCCACTTTTGCTGTAACTGTGAGGAGTTAATGGTGCAAAATCTCCTTTGGAGCAGAGGGTCCCACTTTTATACTGCAAAATCTCTTATTTTGCAGGAGGAACTCACCTTCAAAAGTTTGATTTTCCCATTACCAAAAATCCATCACCATTAGATTTACTGTTTGAAAAGTTTAGAATGATCCCCCTATTGAGGCTGCCGTTAGTATTTCAAGAATGACTTAGGGTAAATATCAATTCTCTATATGACTATATTAACATTGATCTACCAAGACTATGTGGTCTAATGGTACCCGGGTTGAACTTCCATTTGGAAGGTTGTAAGTTTGAGCCTCAGTGGAGGCGTTATTGGTTCTTTGTGTTTCAGTAGGTTGAGAAAGTAAATGATCAGATACTACATTGTAATAGAGCCAGTAACATGTTGATCATTTGTACTATTACTCTATTATTTCTATAGTAAAAAATATATATATTTTTTTAACAGTTAGGGCATCCCCAATACAAGGATTTTGCACATATTTTAATAAATCTTTGGTGAGGTGGAGGAGAGAAGTATGAGAGAGAAAGGATTAGAGATAGTCCTGCAAGGAGGGGATTTTATCAGAAATACTGGACCCACAATTTTTCTTGTAACGTGCGCAAAGCTCGTGTGCATTGCCATAAAGGCGCTCAGCGGGCGCGTTAATGACAGTGCTTAACTTTATTTATTTAGTTTTTTTTTTTTTTTTTTCGAAATCAACATTTGTTTTTTTCTTTCTTTCTTTTTCTCTCTTTTTATTATATTCTCTTTCCTAATCACACCTAAAAAAATATCTCAAAATCCCCACCAAAATTCCCAGTACTGAGGATGCGTAAAAGCAACCTAAAAATTTGAAATAATTCATGAGCTAACCGTACAGTGGTGTACCACACTACCCTATTAAATCTATGTTTCCTATTATATCCTCCGAAAATATACAGCAAAGAGCTTGGTAGTGTCTTTACTAGAAGGCCAAAATGGTAATTTACGTTCCTCCCTATAGCCATGTCATTGGTGCCGTCGCCCTACTTACAAACATCATCCCCGTTTTACCCTCAAATTGAAATACATTTATAGCGAGACCACTGACCCGCTTTTGTCATTTCACATTCCGCAACTTTTTCCCGTTTACTAATGTGCAACCAAAGATCCCACACCAAAAAATAAATAAAATAAAAAATAAAAAATATAATAGTAATAAAATCCCACGTCAGTTGTTAGGTAGTGGACTATAAAACTAGTATGTGTGAAAAATGAAACTAAAAAATATAAGATATTATTGTCAAATGAAACTGTAATATAATTAAAATGATATTGTAATATTGTTATAATGAAACTAATGTGCATGAAAAATGAAACTAAAATTCAGAACAATACAATAACATATATTGTCAAATGACCTGGAGTACAATTAAAATAATACTTCAACACTATTATAATTAAACTAGTGTGTAAAAAAATGAAATAATAAAATAAAACTCATGCAATAATGTATATTATCAAATGAAATTGTCATTTGATAATATACATTATTAAATATTAAATTGTATAGTTATACTTACATTTTTAATAAAACTAATTCTAGCTGAAGAACTCAAGTATGTTTTTGGCCCTGTTTGGTAAAATGGCTGTTAGCTGATAGCTGTTTGCTGTTAGCTGATTGTGTTAATTATAGGGTATAAATAGTTGATAACATTAGCTGATTGTAGAAAAGTGTTTGGTAAATTAGCTGTTTGCTGATAGCTGTTTGGTATAATTTCTTTTTCTCAAAAAGCTAATTGAAAAAGTTGCTAGGAGTAGCTTTTTTAATTTGAGCCTTTTGGAGTTGCAAAAAGCTAATTAACCAAACATTTATATTGATATTTTAACTAAATCAAACAATTAATAGTGGTCAAATAAGCCAAAATTGGCCTATAGGCCAATTTTTTATCAAACAGGGCCTATATGTTTCCACAACTATTACTTTCTTTGCTAATTTAGAGGATAAATGTCAAAAATTTAATTGGTAAATTTGTTAAATTAATAATAATTCGTGCATCGCACGAGACAATTACTAGTAATGTATATTATCAAATGAAATTATAGTAGAACTAAAATGATGTTTTAGAAGTACTATAATAAAATTAGTGTAGAGAAAAAAATATATTATCTTACCATGATTTACATCATCACAAATGCTCTATCGAGTCGGAGTGTGGGGCCTCTTAAGGTTGGGGTTCAATCTTTTGGAAGAATATCTAAAAATATAATAAGTGTGAATAAAAGTTATATTCCTGATTTATGTCCATTTTTTTCGTTAAGTTTTTTTTTTGTACATTATGCTATAAAGGTTGTACATTAAAATATTTTGGACAAACATACTCATACCGTTATAAAAATGATTTACATTATTATTATTATTATTATTTAGAATAATTTAAATATCTAAAATTTAAATAAATTTAAAATTTTAATATAATATATTAATATTGAGCACCTATTTTTTACGCATCGCGCATAAAAATACTAGTTATCAAATAAAACTGAAATATAATTAAAACGATACACTTTTTGTGAGTAAAATTTGCCCTAAAGTGCAACCAAAGATCCCACACTCACAGCCCGCACCTCGTCCAACGCAACGCTCCAAGTCTCCAACTGTATGTCTCAGAGCAACGAAAGTGCCCAAAAAGAAAAAAAATAAATATAAAAACTCTCACACTCTCTCCTACTCACTCTCGCAAAGCTCTGAAGAATTTCCGCTCTTCTGAGCTTCCGGTCTCCTCAAAGCATACTTTTCTTCTCGCCTCTTTCCGCCGCGGTTCCGCCATTTCTGGTTCTGTACAGCTCTCCCCATTTCTCTCACTTGCTCTAAACCCTCACTCGTACGAATTCCTGTTTATTTGTTCATTTGTTTATTTTACATTTCGCAGGATTTTATTTCACTGCCTTTTTGTCGGTTTTCCTTTTTGCCGTTTTTTTGGTTTTTTTAACTTCCATTTGACCCTATTGCAGGAGCGGTGTTGATTTGTGCGGTTCATTGTGTAATTTGTTTCGTTTGTTCTGAAGTTGGAACTAGGGTTTTTGGCGTGGTGGTTCTGTGGTTCGGTTCGGGGGTTTGGTTCCTCTGCATGTGAGTTTTGGTCGGGATTTTTTCAATGTTGTTTCTCCTTTTGTGTTTTGGTCAACGCTGTATGTTTGTTTAGCTCGGAAATCGTGCTAAAGAGAAATGATCGGGAATAGCTGCTTGTCATCTGTGTTTTCTCTGCTTTTATTGAGATGAATTTTACTAGAACTGTTAATGTGCGTGTGTTTATTCACTTCATCCTTCATTTTAGAACAGGTTTTAACCGTGTTATTGTTGTTCTTGTTATTGTTATTATATATTTGAAACATATGTGCCCTTTGAGATTTGGTACTTGTTTGCAGATGTTTTTTGTTGGTCATGGTTAATGTCAGTTTAGGGCCACTGCTCACAGGCATGCCCTATTTTTATTGTAAACTGTTTTAGTCAACAAATTGAAAAATGAAAAAAAAAAAGAAAAGAAAAAAGAAAAAACAACAAGAATAAGAAAAGCTTGTATATATTGACCCAAAGTGAAGATACTCAGTCCAGGATATCTAATTGCAAACAGATATGCAATGCATGCAATTTTAAAAGTTGCATGCCAAAAAAAATCAGCACTGATGATAAAATTTAAAGCAAAGGGTTTTACATAATTATGGCAATTAACTTCAAAATCACTTGTTCATTTTAGCTTATTATGTCATGTGATTATAGGTGTGCTTTTAAGCTTATTATGTGATTGTGTGATGTGATTAGTTTCTGTCCCTTCAGTTGTTGCTTTCATTAGGTAATATACAGTTTTAGATTTAAAAAAAGTTCAAAACACATCAGTGTTTAGGCTTTACTTGTGCCTTTGGTATTAAATTATTTTGCTAAAAAGGTAACATTTCTTATTTCTGAGAAAATGTTTGGGAAATTGAAAATGTGAGGTTAGGAGTAAGCTATTAAGCTGCATGGATGTTATTGCAATATTCTTATCCCATTATCGTCTAGTGTTGCATGGATTTGGGAAATGAGGAATGCAGATTAATTGTGTATGGTTCTGTTTGAACAAATTTTTTAACTGGAAATTCTGGAACCATAGATCCTAAAACACATAAACAAGATTAATACTATGAGTTGGAATGGCATCATTTTGTTCTTTTTGTCTGCCTTTGCATTTTATTTAGGGCATTTCCTTTAATTACAAAATGTGACTTTGTTGAAGAGGGCATTTCCTTTGCATTTTATTTGCTTTTGTATTTCCAGATTAGTTGATTTGTTCACAGTTGTAATATTTTATTCCTTTTTTGTTTTTGTTTTTGTTTTTGTTTTTTTTTGTTTTTTTTTTTTTTTGTTTTTTTCAGCTTTGGTGAATCGAAATGGAAGAGGGTACATCATTCGAAATATTGCCTGGGACGATAAAGGGTATTAGATTTGGCTTAGCTACTAAGCAAGAAATTGTAAGTAGTGTATCTGCATTATAATATAATGCTCCTACATCTGTAAGTTTTACAAAAATTATTCAAGTTAGTCCTTGACTTGAAAAGTAATTCAATACGCTGTGGATTTTGCCCAGGTCAAGTCCTCTATAAATGAGTTCCCCATAAATCATCCCAGTCAGCTCTTAAATCCTTTTCTTGGGCTTCCGCTTGAGGCAGGAAAATGTGAATCTTGTGGTACTGCTGAGCCAGGGCAATGTGAAGGTAAGCAAGAGTCTCTTCTTCATACCCTTTTTGATGTATTACTTTATCATGATAGCTGATAGGCTTTTAATTTCTTGTGCTGACATTTCAGGTCATTTTGGCTACATCGAATTGCCAATACCTATTTATCACCCTGACCATGTTAGTGAATTAAAGCGGATGTTGAGCTTATTGTGCTTAAAGTGCCTGAAATTAAAAAACAGGAAGGTATTTTATCTAACAATTGTCTCCATCTCTTGCTTGCTCATAGTAAGAAGTTGTTCTTTGTGTCAAGACTCTGCATAAATTGCTTGTTATTTTTTAGTTCATGTATTCCATGAATCCAAACAGTGTGTTCTTTTGACTTTCTCTATGTTCTATTACTCTTGGTTTATACCGAAACTCAATAGCATTTAAGTACTAATGCTGTTATTTTAATATCTATTCTTGGATTTATTGTGAGGATGAGCATCCATTTGATCTCTGATCCATGTGAATGCTTCAAATATATGTATTACATTGAGTGATGTCTGGTTTATACCTTATACCACCTTTAATGAATGTAATCTTTTGTGCTTGAAGCTTTAAAGCATTGAAAAAGGCCTTCCAGTTTTTATTAATGTTTATATATATGTTGTAACCACTGAGGTATCATCCATGTGACATGTAACTTGCATTAATTGCATCGGTTGTGTTTCTGATATTTATTTTCTCCTCTCCCTCCAAGATATCTGTCACTGCAAGGAGCTGATGATGTTTGAACTTCAACATCTGTAAATTTGAGCAATTGGTGTTGGTGAAATTTGCATTTGCTGCTTGGGTGGCACTATCTTTATACCACCTCTTAATGAACATCATCTTTTGTGCTTGAAGTTTTAAAACATTAGAAAAGGCCTTCCTGTTTTTATTAATGTTTATGCGTTTGTTTTAACTACTGAGGATCATACATGATACATGTGACATGTAACTTGCATTAATTGCATTGATCTTGTTTCTGATATTCATTTTTTCTTCTCTCCTTCCAAGATATATGTCACTGTAAGAAGCTGGTGATGTTTGAGCTTCAACATTTGTAAATTTGAGCATTTGTGTCAGTGAAATTTGCATTTGCTGCTGGGTGGCACTATCTTTGTGTTCTAACTTTCTCTGCTGATGTTTTTAGTTTCAGGTCAAGCATATTGGTGTTCTTGAAAGGATGCTGTCCTCATGTTGTGAGGTTAACAATTCACTCTCCCTATTTCTGAAGAATGCCATTTTTCAGTTTACTTCCTATCTATTAACTACTCCTAAATCCTAATTCTTTGCTCATCTATATTTTCTATGTTGATATGGATTTATGTAAAATTTTCATTGCCTGCTACTCTGCTTGTTTGATGTTATGTTTTCTCATCTGTTTTCAAGGAATAAAGTTACGTTTTTAAATTCCTGGTGTTTTACTCTAATTTTCAACAGTGGTCAATACCTTCCTTAGATTAATTATAACTTGTCTGCATAAGAATTTGAAGTAGTGGATAAATAAGCTTCTTTGTATTGGTGCATACGTTGAAATACTAGACTAATTACCATGAATGTAGTAAGCATTGTACTTTCATTCCAGGAAATTTCTAATATGTGGATGACCTGTCTTTGTGCTGGGAGCCCTGGGAATTATTTGGGATGTGGGTTTGTGAGAATCCAAATTTAGGGATTTCATTGTCTTTTTCATGATGAAAATGCCTTTGCATTCCACAGTTCCAAGTTTGTTTGGGATTTATTTTTCACATACATATAGCATCTTCAATGCTTAAATGCATTAAAAATTTGCTGTAGATCTTTCTCGTTCATATTTGGAAAAATCTATAGCATTGAATTCTCTTTCTCTCCTTTTTATTTTTTATTTTTATTTTTTAAATTTGATTTATTATTTATTTTTTGTTTACTTCAATTACATATTCTTGATAAAAAGTTTGAGGTGAAGTGGTAAGTTTAACATGAGCAGTATGATTCATAGCATAATAACCTCATTGTGGTATTTTGCTACAGGAAGTTTCACAAATATCAGTAAATGAAGTTAAAAATTCTGATGGTGCTTGTTACTTAGAGTTGAAGTTACCAAAGAATGCAACACTTGATGATGGCTTTTGGAGCTTCTTGGAGAGATATGGATATCGCTATGGTGATGGCTATTCTCGTCGGTTGCTTCCTCTTGAGGTCTGGCTTCTCAAACACCAATCACGTTTTAAAAAAAAAAATCTTTTTTTTTTTAAATAATTTTTTTTTATTTTAATAAATATGACTTCTTTTGCTTTAATTGCTTTTATGTTGATATTAATTAATTTATGGTAGCAGACACCTTATGCCATTTATGATGGATAATAATTTAATCTTCCCCTTGATCGTTTTGAATGTAGAAAACTTTGGAGTATGAGAGTAGTAATGTTATTCTATAGAAAAGTAAATGGTGAAGATTTTGGAATACTTTGATGCAGGTGGATTAAATTGATATCATAGAAAAGTATAGTGTTTCCTAGAATTCAAGTAGATATAATATATTGTTTGATACTTTATTCATTTAGAATATAACAAATAGGTAGATTCCACTTAGTATTCCAGCTGACTTGTATGGAACTCATATCTATGATGACAACATGTTGATCGAAGTCGCCTGGCTGCCCCTTCTGGCCATCTTTATGGAATGTGTTGTTCTATGTGAGTAGCTTTCTTCGGCCTTGAATAGTTATAAAAACAATTGGTATTTCTTATTAACTTATTAGAGTGCGAATACTTATAAAAAAAATCATTATGTGGTTCTAATGTTTGGTTCAAGAGTGATTTCACTGATTTGTATCACCTATCTTATTAATGTGGATGAACTCAAATAATGAATTGGCCTTCTGTTTTCTTGTTAAGTTTCTGTATACAGGAGGCATCCTGTTGTTGTGCTTTTGAATATGTTTTTAGTTTTACAGTGTAGAATAAAGCACGTTAGAAGACTCTGGTGCTTGAAACTTCTTGTTGTGATATGACTTACCATCATCTTGATTTTATTGTTTGCTTCTAATCTAATTGTACTTGCCTATTTTTTTCCCCGCAGGCAATGGAAATACTAAAAAGAATACCTGAAGACACCAGAAGAAAGCTTTCAGCTAAGGGATATTATCCACAAGCTGGTTATATCCTGGAATTCTTGCCTGTTCCACCAAACTGTCTGTCTGTGCCTGACATTTCTGATGGGATGAACATTATGTCATCAGTAAGGCATTTCTCTAGTCCTGATTTAATCTTGAGTCTTGTTATTTGCTTGCTATTAATTGTCCATTATATGTCTGTGATTAGGATCATTCAATTACAATGCTAAGAAAAGTCCTAAAACAAATAGAGAACATTAAAAGTTCAAGGTCTGGGACTCCAAACTTTGAGTCTCATGAAGTGGAAGCAAATGATTTACAGCTAGCAGTTGCACAGTATCTTGAGTTTAGGGGGACAGGAAAGGTATTCTGCTTTACTTTTGCATCTGTCTCTTGAATATGCTGATTGAGTGCCTTATCTCTTAACCTATAATTCCATTATTTGATTTGTTGCATATTTATGTGCAATAAATCAATTATCACTTAAATATGATGCTTTTATAACTTAGGGTTTACATATCAATTATCTGCTTCTATTCAACAACTGTGTTTATATTTTACCTCCATAAATTTTGTTTATTAGGCATCTCGTGATGTGGATAAACGTTATGGAGTTGGGAAAGAATCAAATGACACAACTACCAAGGCTTGGCTCGAGAAGATGAAAACATTATTTATTAGAAAGGGATCTGGATTTTCTTCTCGTAGTGTGATTACTGGTGATCCTTTTAAGGGGGTGGATGAAATTGGATTACCATTTGAGGTTGCCCAAAGAATCACTTTTGAAGAAAGAGTTAGTCTGCACAATGTGGCATACCTGCAGAAGTTAGTTGATGAAAAATTGTGCTTGACCTACAAGGATGGATCATCCTCATATTCTCTGAGTGAAGGATCCACATCGCACACCTTTTTGAGGCCTGGCCAGCTTATTCACAGGAGAATTATGGATGGGGATATTGTGTTTATCAATAGGCCACCAACTACACATAAGCATTCCTTGCAAGCTTTATCAGTATATGTACATGATGATCACACAGTCAAGATCAATCCGCTCATTTGTGGGCCCCTAAGTGCTGACTTTGATGGTGATTGCATACATCTGTTTTATCCCCAGTCTCTAGCTGCCAAAGCAGAGGTTTTGGAGCTCTTCTCTGTAGAGAAACAACTGTTGAGTTCACATACTGGTAATTTCAATTTGCAGATGGGCTGTGACTCTTTGTTGGCATTCAAACTAATGTTTGAAAATTACTTCTTCAGTAAAGCTTGTGCCCAACAACTGGCCATGTTTCTCCCAAGTACTTTACCTAAGCCTGCACTTGTAAAGTCACATATTTCTGTCCCTCATTGGACCACCTTTCAGATTTTGGAGACTGCTTTACCTAAGTGCTTTGACTGTTTAGGAGATAGATATACTATTAACAAAAGTGAGGTGTTAACAATTGACTATAGCAAGGAGACTGTGTCATCAATCCTCAATGATATTGTTTCTTCAATTTATTTTTCAAAGGGTCCAAAGGAGGTTATACAGTTCTTTAATGCATTGCAGCCTCTTTTGATGGAATATCTGTTTAAAGAAGGCTTTAGTATTGGTCTTGGGGACTTTTTCATTGCCAAAGCTGCTAGAGAGAAAATCCAGAGAAGCATTCAGGGTGAAGCAAAGTTGTTGAATAACTTGAGGTCATCTTACAATGAATATGTGGAGCTGCAATTGGAGCGTCTCCTGAGGGTTGAAAAAACCCCAGTCACAGCTTTTGCTCTACATTCATCAGCTATTGGCCATTTAATTGACCCTAAGAGTGAGTCTGCTCTTAACAAGGTTGTTCAACAAATTGGCTTTTTGGGGTTGCAAATGTCAGACCGAGGGAAATTCTACTCCAAGACACTTGTAAAGGACATGACTTTGCTATTCCGAAACAAGTATCCTTCTGCTGGTCATTATCCTTCCGAGGAATATGGCGTGGTGAGCAGCTGCCTCTTTAATGGTTTGGATCCATATCAGGAGATGGTTCACTCAATATCCAGTAGGGAAGTGATTGTCCGTTCAACAAGAGGCCTGACTGAACCTGGAACATTGTTCAAGAATCTGATGGCAATCCTCCGAGATGTTGTTATTTGTTATGACGGGACTGTGAGAAATGTATGTAGTAATTCCATTATTCAGTTTGAATATGGGGTTAACAATGAAAGCAAGTTTCAGAGTGAATTTGGTGCTGGTGAGCCTGTTGGAGTATTGGCTGCAACTGCTATGTCAAATCCCGCATACAAGGCAGTACTTGATTCATCTCCAAGCAGTAATTCCTCGTGGGAAATGATGAAGGTATTCTCTTAGGACATCTGATGGTTTGAGTACTGTCCTCTTTTCTTATTAAAATATGTTGTCATATGTATACCTGCTTTTCTACACCTCAGGAAATTCTGCTTTGTGGAGCCAGTTTCAAGAATGATCTATCTGATCGCCGTGTAATACTCTATCTAAATGATTGTGGATGTGGAAGGAAGTATTGCCGAGAAAGAGCAGCCTACCAAGTGAATAATCATTTGAGAAAAGTTTGTTTGAAGGATGCTGCTGTTGAATTCTTGATAGAGTATGCTTCTTATATCATTTTCTTGTTAGTTTTTTTTTTTTTTTTTTTTTTTTTTTTGAAAATTTCTTGTTAGTTATTAATGTTATTATTATTATTATTATTTCATATTTTCAAAGTATCTTGCTTAATTTAGTGTTGCTTGTTGCTCAATGGTCTTCAAATCTTGTATTGAGATGGTCATTTAATTTTTATTATTATCTTTAGTTTTCCTGTCATGATACATGTGATGCTGTTTTTGTGTATGTGTGTGTGTGTGTGTGTGTGTGTGTGTTGTTTTTTGAGTTCTATGGTATACAAAGATAAGCCTCCTGAAAGGGGATTCAATGCATTAAACTTTTATCATCTAAAAGAAAATATTGATGCTTCTTTCTTACAGATATGGAATACAACAAACTACATATGAGGTTCTTGGAGTGGGTGCTTACCTTGTTGGTCACATTCATTTGAACAAGGTTTAATCTTGTTATTTTAGTCTTTGCAATTGTTTTGGATTGTTTTGCTTGATATTTTCACATCCTTTTGGATTTTTGGTTTTTAGCAGAAACAACTTGAAAGTCAAGGTCTTGATCTCAATGAGATTCTTGAAAGATGCCAGGATAAACTTTATTCCCTCAAGAGGAAGAAAAAAATTGGTCTTTTGTTCAGAAGAATTGATTTATCAGTCAGGTTGCTTTCTTGAACTTGTGTTATCTTCTTGTAGAACATATTTACTTGTGATGCCATTATTTTCCCCACTTTTTATTTTATTTTGCTTTTAAAAATTTCTGAAATTATAATTCCATTCATATAATTTATATTTAAGTGGCTTTTGAACTGCCCAGACTGAAACCAGTATACAAATCCTCCAAATTAAACTATACAAACTTGAGCATACCTATGATGCCATTCAAAGAAATATCATTTTTGGGCAACTCTCAATAAGCCGCCCATACAAAAAAGGTATACTTGAAAAAAAAGAAAAGAAAATCAGAACTGTGAAAGGGATAAGTCAGCCTTTGAAGTTCTTACATTTCTTCTTGTTCTTAATGATGTTTCTTCTTGGTTCTTTTGAAATATTTGGAGATAATTTTTGAGCTAGACACTAGATACTTGTTCTTCTGTGCTCAATATCAATAAACTATTACATACCTTGTTTTCTTATTTGCTTCAGCATATTGCTCTTTTAACTTTGCTCCTTAGTGGTGTAATGTGTTGTAGAGTTACACTTGTAAAATTTGAAAATTCTGCTCCTTCCTAGTGTTCTCATTACAAGATACAGGTTTTTCTGGCATTCAAAGGATTTGTATGTTCAATATCAATAAATTATTAAGTACCTTGGTTTCTTCTTATTTGCTTCAGCTTATTACTTTTATTATCTTATATTTTGCTCTTTAGTGGTATAAAATGTGTTAAGAGTTACACTTACACATTTTGAAACATTCTGCTCCTTCCCAGTGCGTCTTGTTGTTTTAACCAAGGCAAAAGTACATCAAGAGAGATGCCATGTTTGAGATTCTCTTGGCCAATTGATTCAAGTGATGATCACTTAGAGCAAACTGCTCATCTTCTTGCTGACACAATTTGCCCAGTGCTGTTGGAAACTGTTATAAAAGGTATGGAATATGCATAGGTTAATTTATTTTTCTGGTGTTTATATTTATGCTGCTTCTTGTTTATTATATTTGACGATGTTTACATCTCTTCTCATTTGGCTATTGCTTTTTCCCCTAACTCATGATGAGGTTGCCATCCAAAAGAGAATAAGTTACTTCTCATTCAAGGCACCGACAACATTTTTCTAGGATTAAATATATTAACTTATTCTCTTTTGGATGTCATGTGTATCTCTCTACCTCTTATGATTTTCCTTTGGAAGTTACTTCGTTTAACATTGTTACCTGTTGGATGTATCCTCTACTGCGATGCTCTTCGTTGAGACAGACAAAGGGTTGCTCTGTGCACTTATTGCAGAATGAAATGACATTGTGAACTTTAATTTCTAGGTGATCATAGGGTCTCTTCAGCAAGTATAATCTGGAGTAATCCTGAGACAATGACTTGGATTAGGAACTCAAGCAAGAATCAGCAGGGTGAGTTGGCTGTAGAAGTTACTCTTGAGAAGGAAGCCGTCAAACAAAGTGGAGATGCTTGGAGGATTGTCATGGACTCATGCCTTCCTCTTATCCATCTAATTGACACAAAACGTTCTATACCATACGCTATCAAACAAGTACAGGAGTTGCTTGGGATTTCTTGTGCTTTTGAGCAAGCTGTTCAGGTATTATAAAAGAATTGGCTTATCTTCTCTATGTAGCATCCTTATCTGATATGGTGTTTGTTACTTCTGGTTGGCCAATTTTGGGGCTGTTTTTGTCCAATTCAGGAGTTACTAGTTAGTCCCTACAGGATCACTCCTTTCCATGGGGACAAGTGGAATTTCACTTGTAGTTAAGGGATGGAAGTTGGAGATAACCTTATTTTGTTTGTTTGTGTAGTTTTTTTTTTTTTTTTTTTTTTTTTTTTTGTGAAAATGTATGTCATCAATTGTCTGAGTCACCTTTTATGGAAGCAACAAATAGTTACTCGTATTTGGAATAACTGATGAAGCTGTATATTAATTATAGTCTTTTAGTGCCTCCTATAATGTTGTGGTTGGTCTTTGGCACTCTCTTACCTGTGGATTATTGATTAATGAAAAAGAGTTTCGCCATACCTGTAACCTCTTCTACTGTTGAAAAATGATAATTATCTTTAGTTGTTCTATGCTTTGTTCATCTCTAATCCCTGGGTTATTGATTAATGAAAATGAGATTTGTGGTACCTAGAATATCATCTAATGTTCAAAAATATGTCATCTTTAGTTGTTCTAGATACCTTTGTTGTTTTGAAGGCTGTTGTGTAAGTACTTAATAGATTGGCTTGTGTTTCAGCGCCTGTCAACATCTGTGACAATGGTTACAAAAGGTGTTCTGAAAGACCATCTACTTCTATTAGCTAATACCATGACATGTGCTGGGAGTCTTGTTGGCTTCAATGCTGGTGGGATAAAGGCATTATCTCGTTCGTTGAATGTCCAAATACCTTTCGCTGAAGCCACTTTGTTTGTAAGTTTTCTCACTGATATTATTCTTTTTAACTTCTTTGGAATCACTTATCAATTTGTATAATTCGTTCCAATCAATGTTATGTTTTGATATTTTCTTAAGACACCAAGGAAATGCTTTGAGAGGGCTGCTGAAAAGTGCCATGTTGATTCATTATCAAGTGTTGTGGCATCTTGTTCCTGGGGTAAACATGTGTCTGTTGGTACTGGATCTTCCTTTGATATTCTTCTTGATACAAGGAAGGTAAATACCACTCTTTCATTTATTGTTTTGAGAGTTCAGGTTTTCTCAAAAACATTGTTGGAGAAGAAAATTTTTTTTAGTCTGTAGTTTTGTGCTAGTGATGCTCTCTCAATACTGAGATGCATGTCTCTTCTGCTAGGTTGAGTTAAATCAGCAGGAAGGTCAGAATGTATATGATTTCCTTCTACTGATGCGAAGCAGTCATGCTCAGGAAGAAAAGGGTACTGACTGTCTTGGTGCAGAAATTGATGATTTGCTACCCGAGGATGAAGATATGAACTTGTACTTATCTCCAGAAAGGGATTCAGACACAATGAAACCAACCTTTGAAGATGGAGTTGAGGATCTGAACGAGAATGTGGATGAAGGCAAATCAAGTGGCGGTGGTTGGGATAAGGTTTCAACCAACACATCAAATACAGGTGGTGGTGGATGGGATCTGGCTGACAAAAACCCAACGACAGCTAAATCGTTTGCTGATCAATCAGACTCCTGGTCTTCCTGGGGTGGTCAAAAAGTTGAAGAATCCCCTGGTTGGGGTAAAAAAGTGGATAGCGATGGTCTCTCCCAGCCTGCTACTGGATCCTGGGGCAATGCAACCCAATCTAATTCTTCTAAGGTTTCAACCGACACATCAAGTGCAGATGGCGGTGGGTGGGATCTGTTTGACAAAAACCCAACGACATCTAAATCATGTAACGATCAATCAGACTCCTGGTCTTCCTGGGGAGGTAAAAAGGTTGAAGAAGGATCCCATGGTGGTTGGGGTAAAAAAGTGGATAGTGATGGTTTTTCCCAACCTGCCACTGGATCCTGGGGCAAGGCAACCCAATCTAGTTCTAAGATTTCAGAATCTGGAAAAGCCCCTGATCAGTCTGGGTCACAATCTTCTTGGGGGAAAGACTTTGAAAAATCTGGAAAAAGCCTTGATCAACCTTGGGATAGTCATAAACAGTCTGATCAATGCTCTTCATGGGGGAAAACTGTCAAAGATGATGTTAAAGTCACAACATCAAGTTCTGGAGATTGGAACCAGACAACTGAAGGAAAATTGTCAACCTCCAGTGGTTGGAATAAACCAGAATCTAGTAAAGGCATTGTTCAGTCAGCGTGGGGGAAAAATGCTGATGAATCCAAGGGAGGTGCTTATAAGCGAGCTGATTCCTCCCCTGCTTGGGGAAAAAGTCCCAAAGAAGATGGTGGGCAAAAGTCAGGACGGGAATGGTCTGCATGGAAAAAAGGAAATGAAGATGGAAAATTGGTTTCACCAAATGCTAATGTCAGCATAGAAACAGCACAAGGTGATCGCACATCTGCTTTGGACTGGGGTGAAAGTGGTCCTAGGTCTACAGAGGGTAGCTGGAGTAAGAAAGGCATACTGGGTGAACAGCCGAAAGAAGTGGCTAGTAGTTGGGCTTCCTCTAAGGGTGTTAGTGGTGGTTGGGATAATGTTGTACCTAGGTCTCCCACGACACAGAAAATAGAATCTCAGAACAATTCCTGGAATTCCAGAGGTGTTGTGGTAAATGAAAGGTCTAATGACTCAGCTGGTGGTTGGGGTTCTCCAAAAGTTGCCGCTAGTGATAATACACAATCTCAATGGGGTGTGCAGAGGAGTACTGTAAAAGTGGATAGCAATCAAAGTTCACGAGGCTGGGGTTCTGCAGTTTCTGAAGATGAAAAGTTAAATGAAGCTACTGGAGTAGCTGGTGGTTGGGGTTCTTCAAAGGGTAGTGGGGACTGGGGTACTGCTGTACCTAGGTCTCCTGCAGCACTGAGGGAAGAGTCCCCACATAATACCTGGTCTTGCACAACTGCTGCAGATGAACGTGGGAATGAATCAGCTGGTGGTTGGGGTTCTCCAAAGGTTGGTTCTAGTGAGGGTCATGGTTGGGGTTCTCCAAAGGTTGGTTCTAGTGAGGGTCATGGTTGGGGTTCTCCAAAGGTTGGTTCTAGTGAGGGTCATGGGCAATCTCCATGGGGTCCGCGCAAGAGAAAAGGAGGAGACGGCAATGAAAGTTCACGAGGTTGGGCCTCTGCAGGTTCAGGTTCTGGAGACTGGAAAAATAAAAGAAACCGCCCTGCAAAGCCAGCTGATGACTCCGGTACTGGTGTAGCATTCACCGTAACAAGGCAGAGGCTGGATAGATTCACTGCAGAGGAGCAAGATATTCTCCTAGAGGTTGAACCAATTATGCAAAACATCAGAAGGATAATGCATCAGTCAGGGTAACTTTCATGACTCTTCAAACTGTCAGAAATTGGTTTATAAGAGTATTCTAAATATGCAGAAATTTACTAATTGGGGTGGATGCACCTATGAATCTCTAGTCACATAGTTGTTTGAGGGTTAGCAATATTTCCATTTAGAGTTTCATATGTTTGTGAATATTCTGCTTTATAATAACTATACAAAAAAATTCTGCTAAATTTGATATTTTGAAGATTGGATACTAGGATAGTAGGATGTTTCTCTATGTGATGATGCTCTTTTGTTGATAAAATTGGAAAATAAAATGTGCATCCCATTTCCTAACTTGTTTTATTAACTATTTTGCTATCTTTTCATTTTTGGCTTAAAGGTTGAGTGATGGTGATCCATTATCTGCTGATGACCAGTCATATATTGTTAATAATGTTGTCAATCACCACCCGGATAAGGCCTCAAAAATCGGAGCCGGAATTGATCACCTTATGGTATGTTGCTGGACTATATTTGAAATATTACTTTGTTCTTTTAATGTGTTTTGCTGACTTGAACTCTCATTGGCATGTGTATTCTTTTGCGGAATTGCTTTAGTCATGCAATGGCATCACACCTTTCTTTTTTGTTGTGTCTGGGTGTGGATGATACTGCATTGAATTGGCTTTTTATTCTTGCTTCTATTTTTCAGTAAGAATATAGTATCTTGGATAGCTTTTCTGTTACATTGTTATTCTCAGATATGATCATACATAGAGTGGTGTACCATTTTAGGGAGTGCATCTAGTTTCACAAGTAATAGATGTGTTGCAGATTCTAATTGCCGTGTTCATTTTCTAGATGTTTTAGGCTATTGATAACTTTCTACCTAATATAGTTTCATGAATGTTACCTTTTGTAGACGGGGAACAAATGAAATCTAGTCAATAGGTGAATGCATTCATACATAGGGAATAACAATGTGTTAGACATTATAAATTTTCTTTACTGTTCAACTTCAATTTTCTAATATAATTTTTCCAATTTTATTTTATTTTATTTATTTATTTATTTTTTTTTTATCATTTTACACCAGAGCAAAGTGGTTAAAAACTATATATGAAATTTAAATGAAGTTAGAAGAAAACATGAAAACAAAGATTTTGCTAAATACTTCAAGTGAAGGACAAGACGCAGTGTTGGTTTTTAGAGACTGATGAACCATTATTTAAATATAATAATTGAAATGGAATATGGATCTATTGTGATTTGTTGAACTGCAGATGAGGTGGGTGGGTGTAAACAATTTTGAGAAAATGCTGACAAATATCTCACACTGCTCTAGTTGTTACTAATTTCAGTATATATGCTCTTTTTCTACCTAATAACAATCAATACTTATTCACTTGACAGATTAGCAAGCACAGTAGTTTCCAGGACACTAGATGCTTCTATGTGGTCTCCACTGATGGTTCTAAACAAGATTTTTCATACCGTAAAAGCCTGGAGAACTTCATCAAGAACAAGTTTCCAGATACAGGTGAGGCCTTCACCCAGAAGTACTTTGTAAAAAAGCTTCCACCACTGCCCCGTCCCGGTTGGAGGCGAGACCAGAGTGGCGCCCCAGAAGCAGCAGCAGCAGCAGTGACTGAAGAACCCAAACAACCTAGTGCTGCCACAGAGGAAACTGTGACTGCACAACCTTAACCAATTGTTTTCCCTTTCGGCTAGTAGTTGGCTTAATGCTGAGATAGTCTCACTGTACAGTTTCTCTGTAGAAAGCTAAGTTGTACTAACTCTAGTTAACTGCATTCTGATTGAAATGTATCTTCTCCGGGCGATGAAATGCCCATTTTCTATGATCCTCTTGAAACATTCCTGCGAGCATTTTGGCAGGCTTTTGTGCGAAGATTGTGACATTTTAATTGTTCATGACATCTTTAATTCAGTATATAGGTGTGATCCATGATTATTATTTATTTATTTATTTTCACTAGATTATAAATAGTATAATACTTGTCTTTGCTTGTCTTTTAAGAGCATCCCTGTGGCTGTAAACATTTTGGTATTGCCGTGTGAACATTCTAATGAGCTATGTTCCAATAATTTTCTTCCAAGTATTACACTATTTTTTTGAATGGAAAATGCTAAATGTCGAGTAAAACTTCTGTCAATCGCTGACGGGGATTACACCACTTGGTATATTCATGGATAAGGATGATGGGACAAGAATGTGAGTTTTTCATTTTATTTTTTTTTGAAACAATTGGCAATAGTGTGAACGATGAAATTTGATCCAAAATTGCTTAAAAGAGATTAATTTACTTTCAAGCTCTACAAATTTATACAAAAAAAAAAAAGCATCAATTTAATGATGGAAGTAATTTTAAAAAAGTCAAATAAACTATTGAGTGTATCGCTTTTGTACAGTTAAATCATTGAACTTAATTCACGAATATAATTTAGAACAATATCAAAATTTGAAGTGCGGTTAAGGGCATTAGACTCAATGTTGCAATACTTTTCTACTTCAGCCACTTAAGAGCCTCTCTAGAGCTACTACAATTCTAGGTTGGAGAAAACCGATCCAGGTTAAGGCCTTTGCCACAACAAAAGCACCATCAGATTCCCTCATAGTGAGGCCGAAGCAAGAGATTTTGAAGTTATATCAAGTGTTGCATCAATATTAAGCTTATACCACCATTAAGGAGGTTTCTTCACTTCTGTTTTAACTGAATTTAATTGTACAATTTTTAAGTTTAGTAATTCAATTGTATACAAGTTGCAATTAGATTTTTTTTTTTCTTTTTTCAAAGTCAAAGTTATTAGAAAGTGTAGATTAAAAAGTTCCAACGTGCCGAAAATGATAAAGAAAAGATAATTAAGAGTGTACGGAGGGAGGGGGAGCAGTGCACTGTGCACTAAGTAAAGGATAAAAGTTCCAACGTGCCGAAAATGAAAGTGATCTCATCCCATTCGTGACTAGTGTCTGCCCTTTCACTTTCTTGCTCAGAGCACTCACTCCACTCTTCTACTTATTATTATTATACCTTTCAAAATCAAATCCATCGCCAATCTTCTTCCTTTTGATGATTCAAATTCTTCTCTCCACCGCGTTTGTGTCATTGCAACTCTTCTTGTTTCGTTGATTCGTTGCCTGGAAAGGGGATGGCTTTTGTAATTAGTCAAATGGTGGTTCCCCCAAATAGCAGCGCTTACAAGCCTTGGGAAGATCCTTCATTCTTCAGATGGAAAAAGCGGGATGCTCATGTCCCATTCCGTTGCCATGAATCCGTGGAAGGTATATTCTTATCACCAAACTTTTTGTTTCCATCACGAATATATTGAATTATACTACGATCAGATTCCGCGCCTTTATGTAATGCACTTTTCTTCACAAATGAATCCAGAGATCGCTTTTTTTTAAATGTTTATAGACCAGTAGTAGTGTTGAAGTTTTTCATGGTTTAGGATCCCTTAAGTATTGGCGTGAGCGGAACAAGGCGGATGTTGTGGTGGCTAATTCTGCAGTTTGGGACGACGATGCTGTTCCTGAGGCGCTTGATTGTGCTGCTCGGTGGGTGGAAGGTTTGCCTTTTGTCAAGTCTTTGTCAGGCTATTGGAATTTCTTCCTGGCTCCTAGTCCTCCCGCTGTTCCTTCAAATTTTTATGATACCTCTTTTCAGGACTCTACTTGGACCAAAATTCCAGGTGGATAATTTTATGTGTTAATCTTATGATAGTTCTCCTGTTTTTATTTTTGTGGCTGATGCAATTTTTTCTTCTAATCCATGCAGTTCCTTCCAATTGGCAGTGTCATGGACATGACACACCAATTTATACTAATGTTAAATATCCCTTTCATTTTGATCCGCCCAAAGTTCCTGATGAGAATCCCACTGGCTGTTACAGGACTTTGTTTTTCCTTCCTAAAGAATGGGAAGGTGAGATTTTGGAATTTGGTTTTCTTATGTCTTTAAAATTGAATTCTCTGACATTTGTACTTATTCATGCATTCAAATTTGTCTTTACAGTGTATTAGTACCTTTTTATATACATGCATGCGTGTGTATCATTGTGAATCTGTTGCAAATCCAACATCTCCTGGTTCTCCACAGGACGCAGGATATTTCTACATTTTGAAGCTGTGGATTCCGCGTTCTATACCTGGGTAAATGGGGTTCCTGTTGGATATAGGTTTGTGAATGCATCCTTACTAATCTCTCTTTTGTTAATTTTCTTTTTGCTGTACCGTGGGAGTTGTGGTTTTGTTTCCATATCATTCGTTTACTTCATCACTTGTGTGTTGTGTAGTGTATGTTAATCCATTTAGCTGGTAGCTATAAGCTCTTGGTCCTTCCTACTGCAAATAGTCTGTTTATGGCAGTTTTGGAATACTCTTTAAGCTTAGACATTCTGATTCGGAAATCAAATATGAAGCGGATTAGCATGAGCTGTGATGGTGCTATCATTATATATGTTGTTGTCTTTATCTTTGTATTATCAGTTACACTGATGAACATCATTATTTGGACTGTTTCAGCCAGGACAGTAGATTACCTGCGGAATTTGAGATAACCAGTTTTTGTAAACCCTGTGGGTCTGATAACTGCAATTGTCTAGCTGTTCAAGTAATGCGATGGAGTGATGGGTCTTACCTTGAAGATCAAGATCACTGGTGGTTGTCTGGCATTCATCGTGATGTGCATCTTATTTCAAAGCCAAAGGTGAGTTGCTACCTTTTTTATTTTCTAATTTTTTGTTATATTGTTAATATTTATTTCATCTTTGCTTATTGCTAACATCCTACTTTATCATCTGCAGATATTTATTGCTGACTATTTTTTTAAGTCAAACTTGACAGAAGATTTTTCTTATGCAGATATAGAGGTAAGTGTTGTGTGTTTGCTACGTATTTGGATGTTAGTGTCTTGAGACTCTGTATATTCTGTTTGCGTATTGTATAATTTCTATTCTTCATCTGCAGCATTTAAACCTTAAATTTATTTATATCTGTTTAGAAATGTCTACATCATTTCAGATAATTTTGACCATGATGTATTGTAAATTCTTGGAGTCTGAATTCTTGACCATTTGTTATTCTAATTTACCATTCATTTCTTAAAAGCTATTCTCTGTAATTTTATTTATAAGCATTCCTTGATTAAAAATTGTATATTACAGCTCTTTGATTAATTTATTTTCTGAAACCTTTTTGGAAATAAAAGTAGTTTTCCCTTTTTGCTCCAATTGACAGGTTGAAGTGGAAATTGATAACTCATATGCCGATCTAAGTCTTTCTGACTTCACTGTTGAAGCTGCAATATATGAAAATGGAAGTTTGTGCGATAAAGCGAAAGACAGTGATCTGCTTTCTGCAGATGCAACTCCTTTACAATTTACTTCCAAAAGTGATTACTATTTAGGATTTAAAGGGTATTCTCTTGTGGGGAAAGTGCAAGCGCCAAAGCTCTGGTCTGCAGAGCAGGTATCGAACTTCTAATAAAAAATGTTACTCACTAGATGAGTGTTCATGTTTTTTTTTTCCCTCGCTTAATATTGGCAGTTGCACCTATTATTTGAATTCTGTTCCTGTTAAGGTAATCTTGTCTGTTGCTCATTTATTTATTTATTTTGTTGTTGGCAGCCCAACCTTTATACTCTTGTTATCACCATTAAAGATGCTTCAGGACATATCATTGATTGTGAATCATGTCAAGTTGGCATACGGCAAATATCTAAAGCACCAAAAGAGCTGCTTGTTAATGGGCAGCCAGTAATGATAAGAGGTGTAAACAGGCATGAGAACCATCCACGTATTGGAAAGACTAACTTGGAATCCTGCATGATCAAGGTAACACATTGCTTTTTTTTATAATATATATATATATATATATATATATATATATATATATATATATATATTATTTTTTTATTTTTTATACCACTTTGTGTAAAGGTCTCATTATATTGTCAATTTCAGTTTCTGATTCTGAGATGTATACTTTATTTTTCTTGGTAGGATTTGGTTTTAATGAAACAAAACAATATAAATGCTGTTAGAAACAGCCATTATCCTCAACATCCACGATGGTATGAGTTGTGCGATCTCTTTGGCATGTACATGATTGATGAAGCCAATATTGAGACACATGGTTTTATGGAACATCCAAAACATAAGCATCCGGCACTGATATCATATTGGGCTGCACCTATGCTGGACCGTGCTGTAGGCATGGTTGAGAGGGACAAAAATCATGCATGCATTATAGCCTGGTCCCTTGGGAACGAGTCAAGCTATGGACCTAATCATACTGCTATTGCCGGTACATAATTTTTTCTTGTTACTTACATTTCCTTATTTTAAGATAATTTAAAATCCGTTCATTTACTATGGTAAAGTAGATACCTAGTTTTGAATTGTGCTTGCTTATGAGAATGGAAGGGGATATGAGGCTTATTCCAAGGTTTTCCAACAAGAAATAATATCTGTTATATTTGTTGTACAACATCAGGATGGATAAGAGAAAAGGATCCATCAAGACTATTACACTATGAAGGTGGTGGTGCCAGGACGTTATCAACTGATATTGTGTGCCCGATGTATGCCCGTGTCTGGAATATAGTTGAGATAGCCAATGATCCAACTGAACTGCGGCCAGTAATATTATGCGAGTGTGTTTTCACTATCCAATTATGTTCTTGCCATTGTTATTCCTTTAATCTCTTTGTTTCCAGACTATTAAAACATTGGTTTCTGGACAACCAGATATTCACATGCAATGGGTAACAGCAATGGAAATCTTCATGAATACTGGGAAGCAATTGATAGTACATTTGGTCTTCAAGGAGGTTTTATTTGGGATTGGGCTGACCAGGTCTTTACCTTTTTAAGTTAGTATATATGTTTGATCACATACTGTTATAACTTCAGTAATGAATAAATACTTGAAATTTTAATAGACCCTTTGTGCCTTTTCTCCACCTGACTACTCCCCAACATCATCATTGTAGAACATCTCATAATCCTGATCAATTATTTACAATTTCATCGAGGGTGGATGGGGTGGGATTGTAATCCTATGATTATAATCTTGCCTGGATAGAAGGTAGGTCCCATCCCAAGTTTAGGTGCCAATCAATGAACCAAATAGGGTACTAGATCCCGAAGCCCAGGATTAAACATGGGATTGGTGACTAGCTTTCCTGCTCATAACCCTTGAGATTGATAAACTTCTCAGTCCTCACTGCTCAACAGGCCAAAAATGATAAATGATAAACATGCAAATTTCTGTTGTGATAATATTTTTGGTTTTTAAATGCCTATTGTTTCTTATGGAGTATTAATTAATGCATGTCTCCAATTTCTAATCAGGCAATATTGAAAGAAGGTTCTAATGGTAAAAAGCACTGGGCATATGGAGGTGATTTTGGGGATACACCTAATGATTTAAACTTCTGCCTAAATGGTGTTGTATGGCCAGATCGAACTCCTCACCCTGCATTACATGGTGACTTTTATTTTTTATTTTTTCACTGTTTATTTCATCTTCGTAATACTTAAAAGCCCCATCCATGTTGGATCGCCATCTTTTCATTTGTTTTTTCCACTTTTATGGATTTTTTACCATAGAAATTATGTATACTGAAGAGTGTTGCATGTTTTCAGAGGTTAAGTTTGTCTACCAGCCAATAAAGGTTTCATTTGATCAGGGTGTTATTGAGGTAAGGTTGTGTTTCACTAACACTTCCTCTTTGCTTAGATTCTTAGAATGTATCTCTTATTGCTACCTGTTCACTTTCCAGATTAAAAATACCCATTTTTTCGATACAACACGAGAATTGGAGTTTAACTGGTTGCTTCATGGTGATGGTTGTGAGCTTGGGTCTGGGAACCTTGGTGTTCCCGTGATAGAACCTCAGGGTACTCACAGAATACTTTGGGAGTCTGGACCATGGTATTCGTTGTGGTCTTCATCCGGAGCTTCTGAATTTTTTTTGACAATTACTGCAAAGTTATTGCACCCTACACGTTGGGTTAATGCCGGTCACCTTATTTCTTCTACACAAATCCTCTTACCTGGCAAACAAGAATCTGTTCCTCATGTAAGTAGTGTTCCTTTGCTCCTAACATTTCTCTAATTATTTTTACACATTGTATTAACTGGGTTTATGACAGACTATTAAAGACACAAAGGCTACTTTAATTATTCACAACCATGAAGATACAATAAAGCTTGGTCACGGTGGCTCATGGGAGATGGTCTTTAACAAAAAATCCGGTGCTATAGAATGCTGGAAGGTAATTTTCATGAATGCCACCTGTTCCAACTATTTGACTATTCAGTAGTCAAATATTTTGCCTATATGCCTTTATCTTTTTACCTATTTGCTGAATTTGCTTGAATTTTATTAATGATAGGTCGGGGAAATTTTGGTTATGAATAAAGGTATTATTCCATGCTTTTGGCGAGCACCAACAGATAATGATAAAGGAGGAGAGCAAATGAGTTATTTATCTAGGTGGAAGGCAGCAAATCTTCACAATCTGATTTTTCTTAGCGAGAAGTTTTCAGTTGAAAGTGAAACTGAGCATGTGGTGAAAATTCAAATTACATATGTTGGTATCCCTGCCAGTGAAGTGAATACTCTTTCAGCTTCAGGGGCATCATCTAGTCTTCTCTTTAAAGTTCATATGTTATACTCGATATATGGTTCTGGAGATGTTATTCTGGAATGCAACGTGGAGCCATGTTCTGATCTTCCACCTCTGCCACGTGTTGGCGTTGAATTTCAACTGGAAAAATCCTTGGACCAGATTAGCTGGTATGGAAGAGGACCGTTTGAATGTTACCCAGACCGTAAAGCTGCTGCCCATGTAGGCATCTATAAACATAATGTTGGCGATATGCACGTGCCTTATATTGTTCCTGGGGAATGCTCGGGTAGGGCAGATGTTAGATGGGTGACATTTCAAAGCAAGGAGGGCACTGGCATCTACGCTTCTATGTATGGGGGCTCCCCACCAATGCAAATGAATGCTAGCTACTACACAACGGCTGAGCTTGACCGGGCTACACACCATGAAGATCTTGTAAAAAGTGATAGCATTGAGGTACCACACCCACCCTTACAAATTCTTAAACATTCATAGTTCTGTATCATCGATTCCCTTTTATCTGTTGCTCATTGCCCACTTTGGAAATGCTTTGGTCTCAGAGTCAGGTTAACGGTTCTGGATTTGAATCTCCTCACTACCCAATAAAAATAATAGGTTCACATGATGCTCGACCCATCAAATAGATAATTGGCCTGCACTTGTGAGGGGGTCATGTTGAGTAATGAGTATATAATACTCCGTATAAAATATAAAATGTGCAGTCTCACTATCAATTTAAGTTTATTAGTTAAGACGGTATCTTTCAATAAACTGTTCAAAAGAAACTTTTGAACCACTTGTCACCCGAATATAAATTTTCATTCTCAGTACTCATAAGTCATATCCTACTTTTTTCTTTAGACTAGTCCATTTATTCTTCCTCGTTTATCGTTTTAATTTGATCTTGATATATGGTCCCGAATCTTGTTACGCAGGTGCATCTCGACCACAAGCACATGGGTTTGGGAGGCGACGATAGCTGGTCGCCTTGCGTTCACGAGCAGTACCTTCTTCCTGCTGCTCCCTACTCTTTCTCCATCAGGTTTCACCCCTTAACTGCAGCAACTTCTGGCCCTGATGTCTACAAATCACAACTTTGAGGACCATTCACTCTCACTGCATGGGTGGACTTGTTTAGCCTAGACTCTGAACTTGCATGAGAAATGTAGAAATTAAAACTGAATAATAAAATGCCGGGTACCTTTTGATTTGAATAATGGAATCTGTTGGCTAAAGATTTAGTTATGTTAACAACAATTGTGATTTCCCTAGCATGGATAATCAGTGCATGCTACTTACTCATTTGTTACAGTGCTCTTGTTAGTTATATGTTATATGCATAGTGAAAAATTGATCAGTTCAAGGGTTTGATCCTGAGTGTATCTAGTAAATAGTAATATCGCGTAACACTTTAGAGAGAGTTGTTTTTCGAAAGGGTTTGACTGAGATTTAATTGGATTAGTCTCATAATGTAAAAAATTCGATTTAGTTAAAATTAGTTGTGTTAAACACCTTAATTGATTGGTTAAAGTAATTCACTATTTCATTGTTGCCTCTCTGGTGAAAGATACAACCTAAAAATGTATAATTAAAGACACACGTAAAGATGCAATCTTGATTGTCCTAGTAGTATTGTACCTAGACAATTTTGACCGTCGTAGTGTGAGATTTTTACTATTCTGTGGAGGTAGCTTTGGTTCTTAGCTAAAAGCACGATTGAATCATGACTATTCTCGTGTAAGAGTTTCACTATCTATGACGGAAACTCGACCATCCCAATTTGAATGCTTTATTATCTTAGTTAAAAATTACACTCAAATACACATAATCAAATTCTGAAAATTAATCTTAATATGGGCTTCTTATAAATAAGAGACATCGATATTTATTGTGATTTAAATCATTCACAAATCACAATGCAAATAATGCACTAGACATTGGTCCTTGGCTCCTGGCCTTTTGCACCCAAGAGTAATTCATCGCTCTCTCTCTGAGCATTTGCAATATAGGGACATATGAGTTTTCATAATCCAAAATTAATCACTTATTGGAAGTAGATCATATTTGTTAACCTACCAAATAAATAAATAAATAATGATGTGATATGATTGAGTGAGTGGTTTTATGTGGCGCCATTGTCGACCAACACTATATACAGGCAGAGTGGAAAGTAGAATCTGAATCAAGAAGGAAAGGGAATGAAATGGATATTCTGAGAATGGTTGTTTCAGCTTTGCTGGTCGCCCTTTTGTCCATAGCCTCACTTCCTCTTCTCAATCTCAATCACAATCACGATTACTCCAACTCTGCAAGTACACTCTTATTCTTGTATTGTATTCCAGAGATTGGTCGTCTTTCTGCATTTCTTGTGTTTTTCACTTTCCATTTTTGTGTTGTGAGCAGAAGTTGCGGACTTGGTGGTGAGAAACGCCACTATCTACACCGGCGATGCCTCTCTCCCCTTCGCCGACTCCATGGCCATTCGCGCCGGTCGGCTTCTCCGACTTGGTACCTATTCTTCTATCAAGGTAATCATTATCTCTCTCTCTCTCTCTCTCTCTTGCACATTTGTTTTGCTTCCATTATTCTTCAATCTATCTTTCCATATGCATATTTGTTTTGCAAGCAAGCAAGCGCGAGAATTGAGTATACTATTGGTCATGCTCCCTGGGGTTGCATCAAATTTGGTCCCATAGTTCCATGTAAAAGAGCTTATTTATAGCTTTTCATTTCTCATTCGAAAACTAGATTTTTTAATGAGCATTCTTTCATAAAGCTAAGCTACAGTGCTGAAAAGGTACTCATTTTTAACCAAGTGGATTAGACTCTGTGCCAATCACACTAGGTCCAATTCCTTTTTTTTTTTTTTTGGATACATTAGGTTTCCACCTCACACTTACTAATCCTAAACTCCCATAACCTCTAGAGTCGCTGGAGGAGGTAACTCGCTAGTTGCCCCTGTTGTTGACTTTGCACACAAGGGATCTATCTCCACATTTCCGCCAACTTGGGGAGCCAAATATCCAAGTTCTCTGCTAGTCTTCTCTTTTTGTTTTGTTTTGTTTTTTTTTTTTTTTTTTTTGGGTGAATACAATGGTGGGGGTGAAGGGAGGGGGATGGATATTGGCTTCCTCCTCCAAAGAGATAAAAAGTCACAAAATGGTTTTGTAAAAATGAAAAAGGAAACAAGCATGGTCTGCAAGTAGGTTTTCACCCCTCACCAAGAAGAAACAAAAACACTACCAAGCGTACCTGCTCTATAAATGCAAAAAGTAAGTTAATGGTCTGTTGTGAATAGTTTTTCTGTTTTGCATATTCGTCAGGACTATGTAAGTACATAAAGAATATATGGAATATAATATTTTATTAGAAGTTCATAAGTTTATGCAGTATCTATAAGTTTAGGGATAGAAGTATCTATGAAACATGCAAAAATATGCTTAAGGAATTTTAGTTTTGATAGCTTCTGATAAAAATTTGATGCCAGCTTAATGTGTGCAGTGTGGCCCTGAAGAACTGTACATATCACTTTTTAGAAGTTGTTGATCCCTATTCTGGATTAGGAGAACATATAAAGGAAGAAGCTTCCAATGGCCATAATTTATTAGAAAGAAGAAATAAATTACCATTTTGCTATAAAGTGGAAGTTGGTGCAATGTAATGATGGTCTTAGACAAAGGGGCCACAACTAGCACTTTTTGGAGATTCATACATAACCAGTTGCGTGTAGTGCGAGAAAGAGCTGAAACTTGCAATTTGCAAATATGGAATGCATGGTTCTGGTCACTTGAATCTAGACTGATTTGTAGGTTTTGATCATATTATCAATGCCATAGTTTGTTCTCATATTGTTGATGCAAACTTTGCATTTAGATGACTGCAAAAGTAACATTGACAGAAAACTGATTCATTAAACTGTGACCTGAAAACTGATTCATTAAACTGCAACGTGTACTTCATGGAATTTCAAAGCTCGATGGGGATCTTCTGACCACTCATATAGTCATGCAAGATCCTCACTTATGGAATATGAATGATAGTCTGAGACCCAATATTCTATATCTTGAAATATATCATCTGTTTCTTTGTTTTACTAGTCAATTCCGTTACGGCACTAGTTGTTTTTTTCTATTCCCTTCCTTTTTGTTTCTCTTTGAGCCACAAGCTAAGATATATTAAATAAAAGAGTAATGCTACCCACCCCTCCAAAATTTCCCCTCCTAATCTCCCCTCCTGACATGACACTTTTTCATTGGATGGCTTAGTCTTTGATAACAAGTTAGTAGGGCTAATCAATTCATGGCACTCAATTGTTATAAGCCATGTCATGAGGGATTTTAAGAGGAAAATTTTGGAAGGGAACAAAGCCTAAATAAAAATGCTTAATATTCAAGGGATTTAGAGGTTCATGGTTTTATGAAGTCAATAATACTGGAGTATATGTGAAAGCAGGACTTGGCAGGGTCGGGGACTAAGGAGCTGAATGTTGAAGGGAAAGTTGTGGTTCCAGGATTTATTGATTCTCATGTACACTTAATATCTGGAGGATTGCAGGTCTCACATCAGTCCTATGATCTCATTTTCATGTATTTTGTAAAGCGTGGCATTTCACCGACCACATATCATGAACTTTGGCTTAATTGTTGTTAGATGCTCTTTTTAATTGTAAAGTTTTTTTTCTGATATCGTATTTCTGTTTATCGTGATTGGGCTACATGCTTTTGAAAACAAAATTGAAATAGATGGCACGAGTGGAGCTCCGTGGTGTTAATAGAAAAGAACTTTTTGTGAGCAAAGTCAAGGAAGCAGTAACAAGTAAATATTCTTGTCTCCCTTGCAACTTATGGCCATGTTCTTCACACCAATATATTACTCTATTTTAGCAAATAATAATTAGAGTTACTTCCAATTTGTTGAGTTGAGTTTACTTGCATTCTTGAATCAGCTGCACTTGACATTAGCTCTACAGAACTGCTAAGTCTTCTTAATATTTCAGGTGTAGTTTTGATGGTAAATTCTGAAGACTTACCTGCCTTGTCAGGAAAAAAAATTAATAATAAAAAACATTTGTAAAACAAAATGTTGATTCTTTAAGAATTATATAGAATAATTGAACTCCTGATATATCTCAATCTGAAAGGAGTTTATATAAATACTATGCTTCATTTTAATTTTACATTTACCTGATTGCTTGTTATTTTCTTTCGGTTTTTCCATTTTGCTTTGTTCTCCCCTGAAAATTTTTCCAGATATGAAATCTGGTTCTTGGTTATTGGGTGGTGGGTGGAACAATGATCTCTGGGGTGGAGATTTTCCAATGGCTTCTTGGATTGATGATATTACACCTCACAACCCTGTAAGAAAATTTTACCTTAATATTCACCAACTTAATGTGTCCATTTGCTTTGGAAGTCAGCTTAGAATCTTGAGATCATACCCAGGTTTGGCTATCAAGGATGGATGGACATATGGGCTTGGCTAACTCCTTGGCACTAAAAATTGCTGGCATTTCTCATGACACACAGGATACAGATGGTGGAGCTATAGTGAAAAACAGTGATGGAGGTGATTTCAATGTCTATTTTTCATTTTCAGTACACTTGATTAGCAAAATAGTAATCAAGCACTTCAATCACATGTTCCTACATCTTATCATGAAGCTTGCTACCAGATCTGATGCTATCAAACAAGTTTTACAATAAGATTTTGGGAAAATTGTAATTTATGCCCCTCCATAATATGTCAATTATCAATGTTATCCCTGAATTATTAGTGGTGTAAATGTTGCCCTCAATTTTCAAAACAGTACATATATTGCCCCTCCCGTACCGTACGGCAGGGGCAATATATGTACTGTTTTGAAAATTGAGGGGCAACATTTACACTTAAGAGGGGCAATATATGTATCGTTTTGAAAATTGAGGGGCAACATTTACACCACTAATAATTCAGGGGTGACATTGATAATTGACGTTTTATAGAGGGACATAAATTACAATTTTCCCTAAGATTTTTATTAATCGGAGATAATCATGTGCAGAACCTACTGGTTTGTTGATAGATTCTGCAATGAAGCTTGTGTTATCCTGCATCCCAGAACCTTCAACAGATGAAAGGAGGAATGCGCTTTTAACAGCAAGCAATCTTGCGCTGATGAGGGGTGTGACAACAGTTGTCGACTTTGGAAGATATTTTCCTGGTTCTCCCACAGAACTTTCATGGGAGGATCTTTCAGGTTCAAATAGATAAAACAATGGCTGAAATTAGTGTAGTGTTATATGCACAACTATTGGGTGTTTCATTTTTTGACATTAAGATTATGCATGGGATCAACAGACATGAGAAATACTTTAATATATACTCTTCAAATGAAAATAACTTGGAAAAGTAGTCAATCATTATAAGGCAAAAAAACTCACACAGGCACAATTGCACAAACATATTGACACTTATTTATCAAACATGTGCATTTGTGTAGAACCTAAAAAACAGAATTTAGAATTCTGATATATCCATCATTAGATAAGAATCCTACAATAATAATTATGTATCTTTCTAATCTGTGCTATTCTTAGAATGACTTTCTTGCTGCATGTATAAAGTTAAGCCATCATTAAAACATGACAATTGCAGATGTGTACCAATGGGCTGATTTGTCAGGAAATATGGTGATCCGTGTTTGCTTATTCTTTCCATTGGAGACATGGGCGCGCCTAGAGGTATTCGGGAAGTAATATAATATTATAATTTTACCAGACTCATTCTGTTTTAGTTGATACTTCATGAAAGGACGGTGCTCTATGACCAATAGATGAGTGCATGTATATTTACACTGTTTGGCTGAAAATGAGAATGGGAGGGTGCTGTGTATTTGCTTTATTTAATTACCTTGGTTGTTTCTTTGGTAATGATGTGTTTTGTTTTTCACTATCGAAAACCCCTATGTCTCAGGGTTTTGTAAAGAAGGTTGGTCGTTCTCTGAGCCAATGGATTCACTTAGGTGGTGTGAAGGCTTTTGCTGATGGATCTTTGGGATCTAACAGTGCACTGTTTTATGAGGTCAGAAAGTATTTCTATATTCCAGATTTGCATGCTCTGACTTGCTTCTATGCCATCTCTCATCCAAAGATACATCATGAAGACATTATTAGACTTTGCTTAAAGCAAATATAACCATTTGTGATTTGTCTTGCAAATATTTCGATCGATCTTATTCAAAGTAGTGTGTTAAGACATGGGCACAGGGGGGTATAGATTTAGTTAATTGCACTAAGTTTCTCTACTGTGTCTTCAGCCATATGTTGACGAGCCTCACAACTATGGACTACAAGTAACAAATATGGATCGGCTATACAACCTGACTCTTTCTGCAGATAAAGCTAACCTTCAGGTGCTTTATATTTCATACTCCGACCTTTTTGCCGTCTTTTTATGCTGCTCATGCACTATTCTCACAGAATAGAATGTCTATTTTTTTCAGGTAGCCATTCATGCCATTGGTGATAGAGCCAATGACTTAATCTTGGATATGTATGCTTCAGTAGCTTCTGAGAATCAAATGAAGGATCGGCGATTTAGGGTAAATCCAACTGCTAAGAATTTTACCAGTCAATTCTTTCTGGCTTTCTGTGTTGCTTCACATTGTTCTTCGTCTTCTGAGAAATAGTATTATTATATAATTTAACAACCACTTGCAGATCGAACATGCTCAACATTTGGCCCCCGGGACTGTTGCACGGTTTGGTGAACAAGCAGTTGTTGCTTCAGTGCAGGTTCCTCTTCTTTAGTTGTGTCATCTGTATACATTATTCCTATTGTACATAATTTGCAGAATTTTGGAAAGGTAGTTAAGACTCAATTCCTATTGACTACAGCCAGATCACTTATTGGATGATGCTGATTCCGCAATTAAGAAACTTGGGTTGAAGAGAGCAGAGGGAGGATCCTATCTGTTCAAGTCGCTCCTCGCTAACAATGCACAACTAGCATTTGGCTCTGATTGGCCAGTATGAATCATCTCATACCTACAAACTGATATTTTCATTATTCCATTGTAGTTCATCAAGTATCTACTCCAGGGTTGCCACTCCTTTCTCTTTTTCTTGTTTTAGGTAGCAGATATTAATCCGTTGAGAAGCATAGCGACAGCAATGAAAAGAATACCTCCAGGTCAACAAAAAGCTTGGATTCCATCAGAACGCACGAGTCTAAAGGAGGCACTAGATGCGTAAGACAAACAGGGGCTCTTTCTAGCCATTCCCTTATGTTTTAGCCTCTGGGAAAGAAATTAAAGGAATCCACAATCTCTTCTAATGTTTTCTGAAGTAGGAAGTTTTCTAGATTATAACAATAGTAGAAAAAAATGGAGCACTCGAATCTTTATGTTGTTTCTATAGTGTTATTATTGTCACCTGCCAGTGGTCACTTGGATTCAACTGATGGCAGGTACACAATCTCGGCTGCTCGGGCATGCTTCCTTGACAAAAATGTTGGATCACTCTCTCCTGGGAAGTTGGCAGATTTTGTGGTTTTGTCTACTGATTCATGGGATTCTTTTGCAAGTGATGGATCTGCCTCGGTTCAAGCAACATATGTTGGTGGAATCCAGGCTTATCCCAAAAAGATCAAGGCTGATAATTAGATGGAACTTGAGAGATAATGAAATACATTGTAATGTGTATACTTCTTTCCTGTAGTAATTCTGAAGGTAGTCCAGGATAGTAAATTTCAATATGCTTAAACTAGAAATTGTGACACCTGAATACCATAGACTGGAAACTTGGAGGTTTTGCCTTTTAAACTTCAAGAAACATGTACAACAGGTTACAGGCCTGAAAGTTGCATAACTGTTTGTTCATATTTTCTATTAGGCAAAAGATTCTGATGATTTCTCACATTGACAGTCATTTACTTGAGATAAAATATTGTAATAGAGAGTAAGATTCTGAGAGTTTTGAGGCAAGAATCTGGCTTCTTCATTAGATAGTAACCTTAAAACTCTGCTCAAAGAAATGCAAGCATTAATATTTAGCCATTGTTTCATACATCAGCAAACATAAATACCAGAAGACTTGTACTATCTAACACCATCTCTGATTGTATCCTTGAGGAGTTGGTGAAAACGCTGACACAAGCATAACTGTGTGCTCTCTTGAAATGGGGCAAAAAAGTATATTATCTGCTAATGTTTGACTGTTTCTCAGCCACGGGACACATGGCAATTGACAGAAATTGTGATTTAAACAAGAATTGAAAGACCCTTCTTTTCGGGGGATGGAATGGCTGTCTTGTTACCAGGGAAAGCAGCTCGTGAGATGTCAACCAGGGCTTTGAAGCTATATGGTTCGTGCATTGAGAGCTCAGACAAAACTTTTCTGTTGATCTGGATATTTTCCTTCATAAGTCCATGCATGAAATTACCATAATTTACCTGAAAAGTTGACAAGAAAGAAGGAAGGTGGCTTCAACATCTTAATCAACTAGTACAGTAAATCTTGTTCTAATTACTACAAATTATAGATGGTAAGTCTGAATCATGAATATGGAGTATAGTGATGAACATTGCATATGAACCAAATCCAGCTACTTTGACTGCTTTACACCACAACCCTATATCCATACTAATCACCAGCACAGAGAATGAAAAAGTTTCATCAAGTCACTAAAAAAAGAAACAAATGTGAAGAACATTTTCTTGACCACTTTACAGTTTAAATCCCGTCATGAAAGAAAACAGCTTTAACCAACCATTTCTTCCACCAAATTTTAATCTTCGCTTGTTTTTTCTTAGTCCAGTTTACGCAGAGGATAGCACCCTGCTTCTGTCATGTCCTCTTGTTTTCTTCCTCATCCCTAATATACAAAATTTTGGGATCTCCAACTTTGAAATGTTTACACCCCTATTGGACAAGAATTTCCCATCTGCTGGTTTTTTTTTATCACATGACTATGTTTTCAAGGAAACACAAATCTTCAATCTGTAATTTCATTATATCATTATAACAAAAACAGTAGTTTGAGTAATGGATCCATCAAGACCAACAGAATGAAACTGATTCACACTGTTGTTTGTGAATGTTGTAGTTATACTTCCAATTTTGCTCAAATATACGCATTGCAGAACCAACGCCCCAAACAAAGTTCACAGTGCACAAGGAAGAATATATATCCAGAGCACATAAACCAACCAAAACACACCACACAATAAACAAAACTCCAGAAAAAATCTTCAAGAAAATATATCAGCTCGAAGTCCAGTGAGGCATTTAATCAAACACAAAGCAGTCACTCAAAATAACACCACATATCAAACGGAATTTACGGATACATATATAAAAAGGGGTGGTGAAAGAAAGGTGATAAGAGAAGCGTACTCCGTGCTGGCGAGTGCCGGCGTTGATGCGCTGGATCCAAAGCGAGCGCATGTCGCGCTTCTTGTTGCGGCGGTCTCTGTAGGAGTACTGTAGCGCTTTCTCCACCCTCTCCCTCGCTATTCTTATACAGTTCTTTGCCCTCCCTCGGAACCCCTTTGCTAGCTTCAATACCTCCTTCTTGTTCATTCTTCCTCCTCTCCCTCTCTCTCTCTCTCTCGTTGTCTGTCTTGCTGAAGCAGAGTAGACTGTAGCCTATAGAGTAATTGAAGTGTTAAAAAAATTTGGAATAAGGGTTAAATAGGCCACTGAACAGTACATGATAATGTAATTAGGCCACTGAACTCTAAAAAGTTACAATTGAGTCTCTACATTAATTCATGTCAAATAATTTGTCTAATTTACAAGTTTTCCCCATTGATCACTCAATTTAAAATATTTTTTAAAAATAATTTTTTTTTTAAATTATTAATTAAAATAAACGAAAAAAAAGTCGTCTGATGAATCAGTAGCACCCGGGTCCTCACAAACAATCTGGATTCTCCTCATGGGCTTTCCGGGCTCAGCTCTGGGTTTCATTGCTCAGCCGGCGGTTGGATAATGATAACATTGTATATCTCAAATTACAAAGAAACCCCCCAACAAAATTTCCTCGAAAACTCTAGTTTAAGAACAAATTTAAAAAGCCAAAAAATATGATCGGAAAACAGGTCAAAAGTAGTAATCAAGAAAAAAAATTAGCTGGAAAACCTCTCAAAAAATAAAAAAAAAATTGCTAAGTTTGTATCAGGCTTAGCCGGAGACCTTCGTCCCCGGCGGAAACGATGTTTTTTTTTTTAAATAAACAAACAATTATTTTTAAAATTTAGTTTATTTTAATTAGTTATTTTTTAAAAAATATTTTAAATTAGGTGACCTGTTACAAATAGGGAAAACTTGTAAATGGGTCAAATTGTTTGAAATTGGTTAGTTTAGGGACTCAATTATAGTTTATTTTTTAGTTCAGTGGCCTAATTGCATTATCGTGTGTGGTTCGATGACCTATTTGACCCTTATTCCAAAAAATTTTAAGGACATTAAGAGAGCAAATTATCAAAATGGTCCCTCGACTATGTTGATTTCACAAATTTCGTCCTACTCATTTTGACTTTGCTAATTGCATCCTTTAACTATCAAAATTTTAACCGTTTCAGTCTTCCAGTGACTTAAATGACAATTTTTAGGGGTATTATTGAAATTTCACTGTGCATTCGTCATTTTCATCATTGGACGACGACGTAGAAGCAGAAGACGACGTGAAATCCATGCTCAAACTCGTCGAGATATTCTACCTCCACGCCATCCACGTCACCAGCCCACTCTTCTAGGAGATGGTCGCCGTCGGCGCTGGCCTCCAGAACCACATCACCTGCCTTCTTGTCGACGGAATATTCACGTTCGCCGTCGATGTCGCTTGGGAAATCGGAGTCCCACTTCTCTATTTTGACACGATTAGTCCTTGTGGCCTTTGGACTTTTGGAGTTACATGCGTGTCTCTAAACTCATTGAAGCCGGAGAGCTTCTCTTCTGCTTATTGTCTGACGATGCTTCGTCGTTTGCTTCTACGTCGTCGTCCGAGGATGAAAATGGCGAATACACATTGAACTTCCAATAACACCCCTATAAATTTGCCGTCTAAGTTACCGGAGGACTAAAACGATTAAAATTTTGATAGTCGAAAGATGCAATTAGCAAAGTCAAATGAGTAGGACGAAATTGGTGAAATCAACATAGTTGAGAAACTATTTTGGTAATTTGCTCGATATTAAAAAAAGAAAAAATTAAAAGACCAAACTGTAGTGACACTTATATGCGTATTAGGAGAATTCTTTTTAATAGAAGGACTCACCGTGAAGACAAAAATCCAGTCTTTTCAGCATATTCTCTCTCATCTTTCTCTCTTATCCACATATGCATTAAAATCTGTAAAAATTATCTAAAATCCACTATTATGAATACTTTTACATGTTTATTGTTGGCCTAATTCATATGACAAAAAAACTCATATTTAAAAACTCATATTTGAATTCAACCATTACGACTGTTCTAAGCGGACCCATAATTAAATAAATCTTTAATTAGTCAATTATAATGCGGGTTACATCAATTTTTTAAATTAAAATGATTATATTATTATTATCTTTTATCTCAATTATAACGTTAAAAACCTTAATCCAAAAACAATCATATTATTATTCGTCCAACACTCCATTAACGGTGGGCATTCAGCCGACAGTGAATCTGTGCGTAGTATTCTCCGATCACCGTACGATGAATGATTAATACTGTCAAAACCTCTTGTTTCCAGTGGGCTCGTATGAATGAACCTTTTCTTTGAAAATCGACAGTTGTCAATTTGTCATACACACAAGATACCAAGAAACTTTTGTCGAAGATTGCAGATTGCGGATTGCAGATTGCAGATATTTATCCCAAAATATCTATCCTAGTGGATACTTATCTGTGTAATGGTATATATACAGAGAGAGAGGGGGGAGAGAGAGAAGATCTTTTCCTTTTCGAGCTAAGAGGTAAAGCGATCGGATTAGGACTGCCATTTCTGCGTGTTTGAGCTTCCAGGAAGGAGGAGGAGAAGAAAGTGAGAGATGAGTGGATTGAGTTGTCCATGGATTTCGGGAGCCTACGCTTCTTCCGTTCGATCCTTGTCCAAATTCCCTTCCAGAATTCATCATCTCTCGCCCAAGGAAATTGATGCCGGAGTCGGCGGCGGCGGCGGAGGCGGTGGTGGTTTCGCCGTCTTTTCCTGCTGTAAATCTCAGGCCGAATCCAATGAAGATCTCAAATTTCTGCTCCATGATTCCCTCGATCATTCCGGCATCGACACCGCCCACGCCCGTGTATGCTTTTCTCACTCTTAGCTCTTTTCATTTTCTCGATCACTGCGGATTATGATTCATACGCTCCCATTTTGTGTTGTTATCACCATTACTAGAAAGCTTTAATCTCATTGATTGGAAATGTGGGCGTTTTTAGGGTTAAGGCAATTGTTAGAAAAGTACCAAACTAAAAGCCCAGGATTGCCAATAAAACGAAGAATATAAGTTTACTGATGCATATTCCATCCAGTAAAGTGAGAACTTTCGAAAGATGCAATTTAAATTTGATGCTGACTGATTTGGTTTCTGGGATTCTATATCACTTATGTGCAGATGGCAAGGGAAGGGTTCTACTCACAGATACAAAAACTATCAGAAATTGAGAGAGAAACGAGCATTAGCATAAACAGGAGGGTTGATTTGGGGAAAGCAGCTCTGTATATAGCAGCTGAGGATGACTCGCTGATTTCACACTCTTCTGTTCCACTTCCAGTGGATGATTTCTTGGCGAGATTGGATGACCTTTCTATGGACTATTGTTCCCACTATGGCTCGTCCTTCAGGTCATCACCGGAAGAATTTCTTAAATGTTTAGACAGATACCTGTATATTGATAAAGTAAGTCTACTTGATTCGTATCATGTGATGTGAGGAGTGATGAGCATATAATATATAAACATAAATATGCAATCCAACTATCAGCTTAAGCTTTTAGTTGAAATGGAGCACATGTTTCAATTATCAGCTTTCTGTTCTTTTCACCGTCGTGATTTGTTTGGTAATTTCAGCATGTTGCAATCTTGTAGGGTTTTCGGAGGATGAGCAATCAAACAGAGCAACGGGCTCTTTATCTTCACTCGGTACGATTCTTTCTTTGCCTCTTCTCTCATTTAAGAGACTTTAACCTCCAAAGTTATTTTCGTAACGTTTCCTCTGTCCAGGTTTTGACTCATCGTGCAGGATCTGCTCCCTTGCTCTCGCTCATATACTCGGAGGTTTTGAAGATGCTTCGTTTGTGGGGTCTTTTAAATTTTGATGCCGAGGTTTTCTTCCCTCTCGATCATTATAGTTATCCTAGAGGTTATCCTAAGAAGAAAGGCAAAGAATCTGATCAATCTCATATCATGACTGCAGAGTCGTTGTTGGTGCAGGTAAATATTTCATTGAATGGCTAATGCTGTTTATGAATTTCTCCGTTTCTCGATTGAGATCTTATCTTGACATATCATCGATCTCTCCACCCGATTGTGGTTGATTTCCCACTCCGTTTATCTTATTTGTTTTAACTTATGTTTCTTCCACATGCACATACAGCTATTGAAAGATTTGAAAGTCGCTTTCTGGCCATTTCAACACGATCCTACTAGGAGTCCCTTTCTGAGGGCAGCGGATGCTGCTAACTGCTCCGAAAGAACTCAAAACACCAAAGAGAGGTGCCTCTCTCGCTCAACTATCTTCTGTTATAGCGTATAAGTCAATTTTGGCTTATTTGACCACTATTAGTTGTTTGACTTGGTTAAACAACTAATATAAGTGTTTGGTTAAATAGATTTTTGTAACAGCTTATTGTTCCAAAAGGCTAAAATTCTAAAAGCTGCTCAAAAGCAGCTTTTTCGATTAGCTTTTTGAGAAAGTTATTTTGCATATAATCAGCTATCAGCTAACAGCTAATTTACCAAACATCTTTCTACAATCAGCCAAAACTATCAATTTATCAAACTCACTAACCCAATCAGTTAATAGCTATCAGCCAACAACTATTTACCAAACACCCCCTATATATTTTGGTGCAACTTAAAGTTTATACTGCCTCAATGCAGTGCCTTGGAGCTGGCATCTGTTAAGGCTGCTCAGCATAGGCTGCAAAGGGGTGTTTGGACCAGTGTTCGTTTTGGGGATATGAGACGCGCACTCTCAGGTATATATGTGAACTCGATTGAGATTTTAGCATAATGTTTTCGGCTTCATGCTTGCTTGATCAATATTACTCCGTTCTCGTTTCTGCAGCATGTGAACGGCTTATCCTCCTAAAAACCGACCCCAAGGAAACGAGGGACTATGGCGTTCTTCTTTACCACTGTGGGTTTTACAAGGAATCACTCCAGTACCTTTCGCTATATCAGGATACGAAGGTATAATACCAATTATGGTTTCGGGTCACTTGAAGCTAGCTAGCATTATCTTCTGCCTAATTGATAGACCCATTTTTCGCCACTTCCACGCAGAATGAAGTAATCGATCCATCTGACAAGGAGGATGAAGCTGTGCAGAAATTAATGTTTCGCGTAAACTTGATCTTGATGGAGGAAGGCTGGTCTAGGCCTGCAGATAACGGAAGTCTCCTTCGCAACAACTCTGAACCCTGGTAATGTACAGCGTTATTCTCCGTCTTAGTTAATGAAGAAACACAACAAAAGTTTTTGTTCCTTCACAATCTACTATGTTATATAGCTTAGAAACTATAGTTATTCCTGTAGAAAAAAAGTGTAGTAGGAACTGAAGATCTGGACACATGGAAACAAATCACTGCAGTTTTTTTTGGTTCAAAATAAACAAATGATGGGTATTTCCTCGTGTTATAATATGAGATTGGACCAAAGTCACTCAACCCGGCAATAATACACATGATGAGCCAAACCAATCCAGTCAATTAGTTAGACTGTGGTCTTATAAACTTATATATTCTTCACACCTCAGGGAAACTTGTTAATGAAATAAAGGTCCGAGGAAACTTGTTAATGAAATGAAGGTCCGAGGTAGATGCCTATCTGCCGGAGGTGATATTGTGGTCGTCCGCCGCCGAGGCCTCCTCCGTCACGGCTGATTGCGGCGGCGTTATCAGCCCAATCATTTGGGGGTCGATCGAGATATGCCCAATCAATTGCATTTTTTAATGGTCGATCTTATACAAAAGTAATCAATATAGCGCATTTAAGTATTCATACCACAAATGAGGCCTTGCAAACATAGTTTTGGAGTGTGTATTCGATTAATCGAACTGAATTAACCAAGTTAATCGGTCAGGGCTTTGCATTCTATTAATCGGACAGTTAAAATACAGTTAACGAATTTCTTCAATTTGGTCGATTAATTGATTTTTTACTAAAGTTTTCACACCCTAAACCCTAGCTAGAATTTGGATTTGTTAAGTTGCACACTTACAACAAATGCAAGGAATGGGCAACCATAAAAATTATGAGGATATATTTTTAATGTTGTAAATATACAAGAATATTAATTGTATATATATACTATATAAAAATTATAGAGTTATACTATTAATATAATATGTATAAAATATAGAGTTATATGGAGATTGGAGCAAAAGATAAGAACTCACTTTGCGCTAGGGGTGGGCGTAATTCGAATTATCCGAACTAACATCCGAAATTCGAACCGAATTTTAAATTTTGGGTGAATCCAAATAGTTATCGGTTCGGATAGTTTAAATTTTGGTATATCCGAATATAAATTCGGTTCGAATATCGAGTGTTAAAAGTACTATCCGCATCCGACTCGAAATTCGAATTAACCGAAATTTTATTATAAATATTATATATATATATATATATATATATATATATATATATATATATATAGTTTTAAATGTATTTCATAATTAATAATATATTAATTTTAAAAAATCTATTGGTTAATTATTAGTATTTGTCTTATTTTTAGTTTGATACTATATGAAAAAATATAAATAATAAATAATAAAATCAATAAAAAGTTTCAAAATTGATAAAACAATATTTTGGGTATATCCAAATTAACCCGAAATAATTTCACCCCCGAACCGAACATATTCGAATTAAATTTGGTTTGAATATATCGGATGTCAAAAATTCACCCAAACTTTTTGGATATCTGAAATAAAATTCAGGTATCACCCGAATCGAACTGACTCCCACCCCTACTTTGCGCCAGAAGCTCTACAACAAATTCTAGAAGAAGACAGATTTGGTTTACCCGTGTGGCGCCAAGTTGAGAGCCTCTAGTTGTATTTTCTTTTAGGTATCCCCCTTCCAAACCATTCTAAAAAGATAAGAACTCACCTTTTTAACCAAAAAAAAAAAAAAACAAAAAAAAACAAAAAACAAAAAAAAAACACACAAAAAAGGTAAGGTTGCACGATTATTAGGTTATTTTTATACATGTAAGTTTTTGTTTTTGTTTGTTTATGACACATTTTCTTATATGTTTTGTATAATGCATTGTATATGCACACAATATTTATTAATAGCATTAATATGAATTTAGGTAAATTCTATAATATATTTTTCATAATTATAATTTATATTGTTATATTTATAATTAAAATTAAAATAATTACATTTAGAAATTAAAAATGGTATTTTAATTTTGTGTTATTAATATAAGTATATGTATGTATTTAATTTTTAAAAAAAATATTTATAAACACACATCTAGTTAATTTTATAATTTCATTTTTGGGGTAAAAGGAATATAAGAATTGAGATATTTTTTTTTTGAGTTAATTTTATGTTTTGTCCTAGATTTATAGGTGATAATCCACTTTTAGTCATTTTTTTATTAGAACATCAATTTTTTGTCTTAATATTATTGTGACATGATCATTTTTTGTCCTTTATCAATAAAATAATTTAAATGTTGTTAAATATAGCAGGGCATTTTGATCTTCAATTATGGATTTCTTTTTTAAAAAATAAACATAAAAATATAGTGGGTCAACTTACTTTGTATAAAAAAAAGATCTAAATGTCCTTGTATTTAACAACATTTCAAAGGTTTTGTTACAGATGATAAAAATGGTCATGTCAGATTAATACTAGGATACCGAAAATGAAATTAACTCAGTTTTTTCCTTCATAAATCATAATTCATATTTGGTTTTTCATTTAATCATAAAGAACAATCAAGGCAAAAAAGGAAACAAGTACACATACAATTAATGTATTTCAAACGAACAAAATTACCAAAAAATGATCAAAACAAGAGCAATAAATGGCATCAAATTGTGTAGATTTTTATGGCAAAACAATTAAGTATTTGACAAATTGACAATGCCACTTACCATCATTAAAACTCTATTAAATCAACCCGCGGGCCCACCCGTTTCATGGCACATCAATTAGTATCCGAAATCTTGGACTAAATATCTGATTTTGTTTCATTCAAATGATTTGTGACACACAACATTATCATCTTCCATATTTATCTATACATTTTCACTGATTTTAATGTAAATAATCTTGCAAAGTTATAATACGGAGTACGTTTTATAATATTTGGTATTACATATAATATGATCGGATAGTGAGGTTTAAACTTTTAATGGTGGAGAAAAATATTAAAAGAAATTAAATATTGTTCATACAAGTTTTGCTTAATGGTTCAGTAGACAGTATTTGAGAGAAGAGACACGTATACCAGCGTTTGGTTATATCTACTGAATTCTCTCAAATATTCTGTCTAGTCGGATGAGATTAGGGATTCAATTTTTTTTGGGAGAAGGAGATGAAATTAAAGGTCAACGCTATGAAAAATAGGACCAGTAACCAAAGAGAGAAATGCAGAAGCACGAAAACCTGAAAGGCGCATTTGGAAATATTTAAAAAAAGTCCCAAAAGTGAGATTCAGTCAGCAACTAGTCACGGATCCAGAGAATTAATAGTATCTCTGTCCTTCCAATTTTTGTTTTTTTCAATACCTACTCCTTATTGGATAAGCATATTAAATGTGGGTAGGCTCTAATTTCTTTTTTATGTTATAATTCTATCCATCAAATGATCAATTTAGATAAGATTCAAATCAAGAAGGTTAATTTCGAGTTGAACATAGAATTTTGTGGTTACTAAGCTAATGGTTTATTCGGGTAAGCTTTAATCTTTATGAATATGTGTAAGAACATGTTCATAGAAGTTAATTTCTGAGGAGAGTTGAACTTCTTTTGCATTAGGAGTTTCAGAAAGAATATGTTTTTAATGATCGATTGTGAGTTGGGTATTGTCTTTTTTCCCGTTGTATACTTGGAATTCAACCCAATCTTTATATGGCAACAAATCAAGCATGATTCACTGTTTCCTAGTTTTGTTCTTTTCAGTCTCATCCCCCATTCATACCAGATTGTCTCTGTCTTTCATCTTTTTACACTCTTTTTCTTGAATGCTTTGTGGGTTTTTCTTCTCTCCCTCTTGCTCCACTCTGTCAATCCGGGTACCCATTTTATCCAAAAAGGTAAAAATTTCAACTTTAATAATTTTGATCACACCTATGTTTCTGCTTTTTACACTTTTATCAATCTTAGGATCAGTAAATGTCATTTCTTGTTCTTCCCTTCCATTTTCTCAGCATTCTAAGGGCTTGATCATCTGTTGCTTTTAAGTTTTAATGTTTGATTCTTGATTGTCTTTTTTTTTTGAAAGGATTCTTGATTGTCTTTGATTGTGCCTGACATTAACTGTAATCTGAGGTTTTTTATTCTAGCAATGGTTACAACCTATTTGTTTGATGATAAATCACATTGGCTTACAGCTTCTTGCTGTTTTTAAGGTTTTCCTAAGAACTGATTGAATGTCAGGTGATGTGCTTTTCAGCCATACTAACTCGATCTTTGTATCGATAAATGTCAGCTTCGTTGTAAAATTAGTGCATTGTTCTTGCAGATTGAAGCTGCTGTTCGAAGCGATTAGCGTACTGCATATGTTCTGCTAGCCCGTGTTGCAGAAGTTAAGGTGGGATGGGGCGGGCAACAACGTTGTTTCTGGTGCTACTGTCGTTTGGGTTTTTTCTGGCGACTTATAATTTGATGATGACAATCGTCCACTACAAAATATATGGGTATGAGGAGTGGATCTTCAGTGGTTTGGGCAGCCAATCTCGTGGTGATCCAGTTCTGCAGATGCCCGAGAAACCGGGAGGCCCGGGAATGGGGAAACCGCGATTCCACATTGCTGTCACAGCTGAGAGCTCTCTTTATAGCAAATGGCAAAGTAGGATTATGTACTACTGGTACAAGAAACAGAAGGATTTGCCCGGATCAGAGATGGGGAAGTTCACGCGAATTCTCCATACTGGAGCGCCCGACAATCTGATGGATGAAATCCCGACATTCATCGTTGATCCCCTCCCAAAAGGCCTGGATTTGGTGAGTAGAATACTAGAATAGCATGATCATATTTCTGTCGATCTGTTTGTGTCACCTTAATTGAGGCATGTGCTCCATCTCAACTAAAAGTTTAAGCTGATAGTTGGATTGCACATTAATGGTTATATGCTCAACACGCCCCCTCACGTGTGCGGTGGGTTCCAAGCAACACGTGGACCGTAGTCGCTTATATGCTCAACAACCTTGTTTTAACCTCGTTTCAGGACTATGTTGTCCTAAACAGACCGTGGGCATTCGTGCAGTGGCTCGAGATAGCTACAATCGAAGAAGAGTGAGCTTTCGCTTGTTCATCCTAGATTGATTAATTGATTGATAGGTTTGATTCATATATAGTGATAATTACATACTAAATCCTAGTTTCTGTGCCATTTGCAGGTACATATTGATGGCAGAACCAGATCACATTTTCACAAGGCCTTTGCCTAATCTGGTTTTGGGGGACAACCCTGTTGGCTTCTCGTTCTTCTATATCGAACCATCTAAACACGAGAGAATCATGAGGAAGTTCTTCCCAGAAGAGAATGGCCCCATAACCAACATTGATCCAATCGGGAACTCTCCCGTTATCATCAAGAAGGCAAGTAAAAAAAATCTTCATAGTTCTGTCGAAACGAAAGATATGCCATAAGCCCATAATGGTTTTTCGTGTGACTTGTTTAGGATTTGCTGGTGGAAATCGCACCAACTTGGTTGAATGTTTCCGTGAGAATCAAATATGATCCCGAGGCTGATGAAACATTGGGCTGGGTTCAGGAAATGTGAGTGCAAGACAGACATATCTAACAACAACAATGCCCATTTTATTCTACTTATGATCTGAACTTGGTTGTGTGACAACCTTAATTTTTTCTTTTTTTATTTTTCGATGAATACAAGGTACGGTTATGCTGTAGCTTCTGCTCTGCATGGGGTGAAACATGTTCTCAGGAAAGATTTTATGATACAGGTTTTGATCCTAACCTCAGTACTCTTATAGTACACATACATTTATTTCTTCACGTCTTTTTGTCCTTTATGGTTTATGGTTCACAAGTGGTGAAATTACAGCCTCCATGGGATCTGGAAACCAGAAAAAAGTACATTCTGCATTTCACTTATGATTTGGACTACACCGCAAAGGTAAAATTAAAGCCCGTTCGTTTAAGCTGATAGTGAAACTGCCCGGTTCAAATAATGATGGCACCTTGTAAACTCGAGGTTTTCAGGGTGAGATGATGCCTTATGGGGTTACTGGATACTGGGAATTCAAAAAGAGAAACTATTTCTTTGCACCGCCTCCTCGAAACTTCTCATTGCCCCCTCCGGGGACACCAGAAAGCGTGGTATGTCTGTCGTGCCACCCATACGTTCTCTTCTTCTTCTTCTAGTCGCTCATTTGTGTGAGGAACTCTTTTTGCAGGTGACTCTCATCGAGATGATAAATGAAGCTACTGCTAACCTTCCTGATTGGGATTCGTTGCGGTGAGCTGCCATGAAGCTCGGGGTTTGAGATGCAAGGGAAGTGAAGTTTGTGATTGAGCTTAGTGCAGAAAGGAAAAGGAAAAAAGGAATGGGAATGGTATAGTGTAGTGTACACACAGCACAAGAAGTAGTGGAGTAGTTGGGCTGATGTGAAAATTTTGTGCAATTGAGTGGCAGATTGAGTGGTTTTGCATTTGATCATAACTTACACACCATGGGGGGAGCATATCATATAGCACCACAATTGCTCTGTGATGATATTGGCACTCACAATTCTATTTTTCTCCCTATTGGTCCCAACCACATTCCCTTTCTCTAATTTTCCTTGTGGTCTATACACTGGTACACATGATGTCCACCCATGGTGAACAAACATGTCATTCGCAAGACGAGATTTATCCAGACCATTTTTATTTTTTTAATTAATAAGAAGGGACAAAAGAAATTTTAAGAGACAGTTGATGTTGCAAATACGGTTGGGTCTACGGATACGATCAAGTTGTTGGGTCGAATCGTAGACGGATCCCTTTTAATGGTATACTTGTTGGTTTAAATGACAAACTTGAAATATGAAGACCAGAGGTTCCTGAGCTAAATACGGTTAAGTAGAAATGTCCAAAAGTCCCCTTCTCAAGTATTTAATGCAGTATTTATAGGAAGGTGAAGGGAGCACATGTCGATCTCCCGGCATGCGCGACACGTGATGCCTATGCACACGGGAGGTTCAAAGGTTGCACGGATTCCTCTACGTGTATCGAGATTCCTGACTCCCTCGTTCTTGCAGCCACCAGTGTAGGTTCAAGCAAAGGAATAAGGCTAAAGGCACCAAGTAGAGAGGGTCGAATGGTCTGCCCCGATCTAAGGGCCACCGAGTTCGGGCAAAGGAATAAGGCTAAAGGCACCAAGTAGAGAGGGTCGAGTGGTCTGCCCCAACCTAAAGTCGGGGTGAACCCAAGAGACGGTTAGGTACTAATGTTGATTGTGCCCTGCTCAATCTTAAAGTTAGGTCGGATCGGTGGGTTCTGAATCTTCTGATGTCAATAATGCTCGGGAATGATCCCTCTCAGTGATCTGATCGAATACCGAGCAAGTATGTGGCTCGTAAGGGAGAGGTATACCCGATGAGTATTCCCTATCAATAGTAATCTTTAATTGAGGAACACCCATAGCGTCCTCCATTAATTTATTTTATACTTTCTCAATTATTTTTCAATAGTACTATCTTGTGACAACCCATTTAAAATGACAATAGAAGTGTCATCACACTACGTAATAATTAGCTTATAAAATATAAGTTAAAACTTTTTTAAATACCATTCTCAAAATATATCTAAATATTTTTTGGAGAATTTTGACATGGAAACACTATTTTCGGAATTCCGATGCATCGTTGTTCTCTTCTATATATATATATATATATATATATATATATATATATATATATATATATATATATATATATATATATATATATATATATATATATATATATCAATCCTCAAGATCATTTTTTTTTCTTTTTTGAGAAAAAATAAAAAACACAGTGAAACTCAGTACCCTTAAACTCATACTGGTATTATTTAGCACTCGGACAGGGTGATTGTTACATGACGTTTGCATATGTTGCTGTAAGCATATTGCGGTCTAGTGCAATTGCAGGTGGTGTTCCAGTGTGGAAACAGTAACGTGAGCTGTCCTTTTTTTTAAAAAAAAAAAAATCTTTTATAGATGACGAGAATATTTATAGCCACTATCTGAAAGTGTGTAGAGAGTAAATCTCCTCCTATGATTATAGTCATCAAAGATTATAAAAATGTAAATGGTTGCTTATAATTTATCAATTCAAATCAAGAAAGTTAACATATGATTTCTATTGAGAGTCGAGCTTAAAACTTTATTATTAAAGATGTTCTTATTTTACCCATATATTCTCACTTTTTTTTTATATATTAATGTTACGAGTTTGGATTAATCTAATAAAGTGAATTGCAATTTGTGTTTGTTTTATGATTTAGTAATGATAGTGTGTCAAGGATCCTGTGGTCCAATGACACCAAGTTATTCCTTTATGTAGAAACTAAAAAGTAATTATGAATAAAATATGAGTTAATACCCAAAATCGTCCTTGACTATAGTGATTTTTCTCAATTTCGTCCTAAACGACTTTGGTGACCTAATATCGTCCCAGACTTTTATGTTTCGCTCAATTTCGTCTCATACTTTTGTGTTTTTGCTCAATTTAGTCCTTCATTTGTTATTCTATCCATTTGGTGTTAAATAAATAGACAATTAAGTAATTTTAATATTGACATCTCTTTACTCATAGACATGTGAACTGCGAAATCCTTTTTTTTTTTTACGAATTAGTCCCAGAATTACTCCTAAAACTGCAAATATAAAATTTAATTTGCAGGTCCGGGAGTAATTCGTACAAGAAAGAGGAATTTCGCACTTCACAAGTTGAAAGTAAAGAGAGATTAATATTGACATTACTGAATTGTCCCTAAATTTAACACCAATTTGACGGAATAACAAATGGAGGACTAAATTGAGCGAAACACAAAAGTCTGGGACGATACTAGATCACCAAAGTCGTTTAGGACGAAATTGAGAAAAACCACTATAGTCGATGACGATTTTGGGTATTAACTCAATAAAATATTAACTTATTGGACTACATAAATTTTAATTTTAAGAGCACACTTATTATTTTCTTATTTATCGAGATTTATTATGAAATGGTGGAACACACAAACCAAACAATTAATGTGATTGAGGAGACAATTTCCCGTGACCATGATAACAAAAAAGAATCTTGGGGTCAAAGAGTAGTAGTGGAGAAATGGCAACAAAAATGGGACAGCAACATAGATCAAAAGCCTGCACCCAAGTTCCAGAAATGTAGACTGCACTCTTCTATTATTTTACTGTCTTCCCACGGGACCCCATCATGCCATTTCCTTCCGCTTTCTTTCTTTAGTTATCTTTTTCATACACTTTTGTCTTATTTTTCTCTCAAAACGTTGAATCCCTAACCGCAAAACTTTTCATACCCTGACTTGACTGAATATTTGAGAGGATGTAAATCACGGTAACTTAATGGCTCAACAAACTAAACCAAATGCCGATACACACAAGTGATTTGACCATTGTTCGAATATTGATCTCTTCTCTTAAAATACTGCCTACTGAATCAACGAGTTAAGTCCGTGCGGACACACTTCTATCTTCATATTTACATATGAAGTTGGCTTTTTTTTGTGTTTTTTTTTCTCCACATATTCCATGTCCTTACTCCTTATATAAGTCTTATTCATTGGCCGGAGATGCTTTTCGGTAGGTGGGAGGCAAGTCAGCCTGAGACTCCGGGAAGTCTTCCGCCCAAATACTACACTTCCTCTAGCCTTGATCCCCTGGCCCCCAACATTTTAAAAAGAAAATTGTTATGTTCCTTATTGAATAATGTTCAATTTCTGGTAATAGAACTCTTTATATAAACATTGTTATTGTGTAACACCTCGCAAATCACACAAGAGATGTAAGACCTTGTGCGACAAGTTCGATTGAAAATGTGTTGGGAATAATTAAACTTGTAACATTTTAGTATGAGAATCATGATTCACCCTCAAATTAGGCATACCTATGTGTAAGATAAAAATAATACCCTGTACAATGCAATTTATACAATGACAATTTGAAATCTCGTAGTTACCAAGTCAACTGTCCAACCAATTTAGTTGGGTTGTTTCTAAGCCAATTTTTCCACTCAGTAAGAATCATTAGTTTTATATGGGTTTGAGAAAAGATCACAGGATCAAACCCACTTTGGGTTACAACTGATTGAAAAAGTATATTGAACAGAAACTACATTGTAATTGAGTCAATAGGAGTCCAAAAAATATTATTATATGATTTCTTATGTTTAATAACATCTGAACATTTATTTTTGTAAATAATTATAATTTAGACAAACTTAACACTAATGGAAACAATGATTGGAATATGAAAACACTAATTTGGTGATTGGCTGCACACTCACATGCAATTTACAACAGTGCCCTTTGTGTGATTGGCTAAATGCATGGGACAGGCTAGCTGATGAGGATATATAGTGGAAGACTTCTTGACTAAATCTGAGAGCTTATGAGCTTGATTGCACTTAACAATTATATTGCTCCCTTCCACTGGCTGCCCCCACCACCTCATATCCAAGATCTGATTCAATCTCTGAATATTTGGTAGATTTTGCAGTAAAATATTACCATTATATACATTATGCCACCTTAGGTAATGGCACCCAGATTTGTCCCTTCATTAATTTGTCATTTTTATAGCTTAAATCTCAACATCTTGCATGAATCCCCATGAGGCAGGGGCACCATCACATACTATATATTATATATATAATACACCAAATCTCGCTTATAATATTATTGATTGGGTTATAGGGCCACTCAATCGGTCCAATAACCAAAATAGTAACACACCAGTATCTCAAACTCAATAATTATCTTTTGAAAGAATATGCTTGAGCTCAACAAGTTGAGAAATCAAGCGGGAAACTTGTGTAAAATTGTCACAATTAGCTAGGTAACCTAGGCCTAGAAGATTTTGTCATAAGTTATTTTAACTACTTGACAAATTCACCCACCACTTAAGTGATCAACCGTGTGAGACAACCAAAAAGTGTCACATTAACTTACTTGCAATGTGTCATCATGACATAAACAACTTGAATTCAGTATAAGTATACACTAGTTTCTCATTCTAGATCATCCCAAATCTCATATCATATTCACTAATCGCTACTTACATTATTCCATCTATCAAACTAGAGCTATCCAACTTCTTAGTCTCACTAGTACTTAGTTCTCACACCTTCTATTTTAATACACCTTAATCCTATACCCACACAAAGGATAAATACTAGTGCCATAGGATTTCACCAAAACTAGAGAATAGTAGTAAATAATGTCTTCCTTGATTCATTAATAAACAAGTCAGAAAATACACTAAACACATTATAGTTTAGCCATATCACCTTATATTTTAAGTAAACCGTCACATATTCAATCTTAATTCCCTTGGATGCAATAGAAGAAAAAGGACAGGCCCATGAGGTGATATCATACTTCCGTTCAATGGAATACAGTCTGTAGTCTACAATAGCTGCACTTCTTTGCTTTACCCCATCCTCCCCGCGTGGAGTGTTTTCGCAAAAAGAAAGAAAATCACTCCACAAGTGGACAAATCTATACCGTTTTTCTCAATAGGATTTGAACCCCCACATTGTCTCTACATATTCATACTTCCCGAGGAGACCCTAGCTGGTAAAGGACCGTAAGAAGGTAAATCAATCTATAGTGCTCATAGCTGACCAGCTCAAATCAAGAATGATGAGATTCAAACGCGTGACCTTGTGGTTACAAGTTTGTATCTTTCACTAACTTGATTGGGGTTATCTTTCTTATCCCCTCTAGGTACTCATATTTGAGTGTATATAAGTAGGTTGTGTGACACTTGATAAACCATCAAAAATTAAAGAGCAAACCATGAAGAAGACTAACCTCTTCTTGACACTATTCCTTGCTGTTTTCTCTTTGGGAGTGGTAGCCCAAGGGCTGAACAACCCAAAATGCAAGGCTCAAGAAAAGGGATCCACCCTGCAAGTCCTCCATGTTTACAGCCCTTGCTCACCATTCAGGCCACCTAAATCTTCACTCTCATGGGAGGACACCGTGCTCCAAATGCAGACCAAGGACGAGGCGCGGCTGCTGTACCTGGACAGCCTCGTCGCCAAAAAATCCGTTGTGCCGATAGCCTCCGCCCGGCAGATTACCCAGAGCCCGACGTACATTGTCAGGGCTAACATCGGAACGCCGCCGCAGACCTTGCTGTTGGCCATGGATACTAGCAATGATGCTGCCTGGGTTCCTTGCTCTGGCTGCGTTGGCTGCCCTTCTTCTTCAGCCTTCTTTGATCAGTCCAAATCCACCACTTTCCAGGATGTTGCCTGTGGAGCTCCTCAGTGCAGCCAGGTTTAGCCAAATTTAAATTTCCAAGATTTTGTCTCGTCATAATCATAGCCCAATGACATTTTTTTTTCTCTGAGGACTTTTATCGAACATGTTGTATGCATTTAGGTGCCGAACCCCGCGTGTGAAGGTAACGTGTGTGGATTCAACCTCACCTACGGCGGTTCCACTATAGCGGCGAACCTCTCGCAAGACACGGTGACCTTCGCCGCCGACTCCGTCGCCGGATACACTTTCGGCTGCATTCTAAGGGCCACCGGAAGCTCAGTACCACCGCAGGGTCTGTTGGGCCTCGGCCGCGGTCCATTATCGCTACTGTCCCAAACCCAAAGCCTCTACCAGTCCACATTCTCATACTGCCTGCCGAATTACAAGTCTCCAAACTTCACCGGTTCGCTGCGACTCGGCCCGGTCGGCCAGCCCAAGCGCATTAAGTTCACCCCGTTGCTCAAAAACCCTCGCCGGCCGTCGTTGTACTACGTCAACTTGATCGGAATTAAAGTCGGCCGGGGACTAGTTAACATCCCTCCGGGTTCCTTCACCTTTGATCCGGCCACCGGCGCAGGGACCATCATTGATTCCGGTAAAGCATCAACCATCTCGTTCGTGTTCGTGCCCTAGATTTAGTTACTAAAATTTGAATTCCCCAAAACTCATGACTAAAATTGAACAATGATTAGGCACGGTGTTCACGCGGCTTGTCCAGCCGGCGTACGAAGCGGTCCGAGACGAATTCCGGCGGCGGATGGGGCCGAACGCGACGGTGTCGTCATTGGGCGGGTTCGACACGTGTTACACCGTCCCGGTAACGATACCGAGCTTAACGTTCATGTTCGCCGGGATGAACGTGACGCTGCCGCCGGACAACTTCCTCATCCACAGCTCCTCCGGCAGCACCACCTGCCTGGCCATGTCCGGCGCCCCCGCCCTCAACGTCATCGCCAACCTGCAGCAGCAGAACCACCGCATCCTGTTCGACATCCCAAACTCCAGGCTAGGCGTTGCCCGCGAACCTTGCAGCTAGAATTCCGGCCCGTTCTTCAATCAATTTACTAATTAATAATTATCTATAGTTAATTAGTGATTAATTAGCGGGCAATTAGTTGAGGAAACCTATGATCTTCGGTATGCAGTTCTTGGTCTTTTTGCGGTACACCTCTTTTGAGTGAGATAGATGACTTGGAGATTTAAGGTTGTTTCATACTCAAAGTCAAGGATCGAATCACTAACCTTTGATTAAGGATGAATGAGTCTCTTTCACTCAATCACGCTATCAAGGTTATAATCTTCAGTGTGTGATTACTAGTTGCTGGTCGACTGACCAAGAAAATTAGTAGTTTTCAGTGTTTGATTTCTAATTATTGGTCTATGGATAGAAAAAATTTGTAACATTTTTAGTGTGTGATTGCTAATTGATTGGTCGATAAAACTTATGATCGGACCAAAAATTAGCGAGGTGGTCACGGGCGCAAAAGAGCGTTGTGTCCCCTATGATGTGTTATTGTTTTTTGGGATTTTTTTTTTCTTGTCTTTTTGTTTGATTGATGATAATTCTGATTTCTTGTCAAATGTATGTGTGAATGTGTGAGGAATTGTGGGGTTTTTGTTGGGTTTTGTCTGCTGCCATTGATCCAATAGCGCTGATTAAGGTACCGAGTCACGGGTTGCAATTTCAGATCTGTTTTGTCATTTCAGTACTATTGAATATTTTATGAGAGTTTATTACAAAATATGTTTTATATATACTTTCCATTTTCAATATAACTTTCATAATTTGATACAAATTATTTATTATAATTTAAAGGAAAATTATCTAGTATGAATCAATAAAAATGCATGCATAGTATAATGTGTATTAACGGGAAATATATATATATATATATATATATATATATATATATATATATATATATATATATATATTACTTGGTACAACTTCAAAATCTTTTCAGAGCATAGTATAGTAGGTGTAGAAGGCACTGATATTTATCAGTAATTTGAAATTCTTTCATAAATTAAATATTTTAAGAATTTAAATTATAAATAATTTAAGTCAAATATCATTATATAATAGAACGAAAAAATATTTTAAAATGTTATAATGAAATATTGGAAATAGGACAAGCCCGACAGGCCCAACCCACCAAAAGGTTAGAGCAAACACTAGACCGTCGCGCCTCTCAAAACAACGTTGTTTTGAGAGGTGCGAAAGGGAGTCGACGTGATTATGTGTATTTATTTATATTATTATGTGTATTTGTTCATACAATTATGTATATTTTTTATACATTTATATGTGTTTGTTTATACAATTATGTGTATTTGTTTATACAATTATGTAAAATGACATCGTTTTGCATCAGGGCGCACAATACAATGCGCGCCCTGGTGCACGATATAAATTGCCCTGGACCATGAGCTAGGAGCAAGGAGCCCCATGTACATCAGTCGTTATATCGTGGACCGCGGTGCATAATCGATTATGCACTGCGCATCAAAACGGCGCCGCTTCTTTAAGTAAAGAAACGGCACGATGTTAGTGTTAATGGAGTGAAACTACAGTGTATCTAAACCGAAACTGCCTCACGTATTATTTTTATATTATCAAATGAAACCGGAGTTATATCAAAATGATACTGTAGTTGTGGTGAAATGAAACTGCAATATATATAAAATGAAACTGAATAACATTTCACATATTTTAGTGTATATTGTACAATGAAACTGTAATTATATCGAAATGATCATGTAGTTGTGTTTTAATTAAACTATAGTGTATATAAAATAAAATTAAATAACATTTTCACATATTTGAGTGTATAAATATTGAATGAAACTGTAGTTATATTGAAGTGAAAATGTAGTTGTGTGGAACTGAAACTGCAGTGTATACAAAATGAAACTGAAGAACAGAGTTATTTTTTGCGAAACGGCGCAAAACGGATTCTGTTTCTTTTCATAAAATAAAACGACGTCGTTTTGATGTGCTGTGCATAATCGATTATGCATCGCGGTGCACAATATAATTTGCCCATGTATATTGGCTCATAAGTCATACCTGTACAAAAAGTCTACGAGTACGAACACCACAAATTGAGCTGTGGAGCATAGTTCAAGATGGTGTTGTTTCTTTTAATGAAAAGAAATGGCACATGTCTCGTTCAATTAGTTTTGTTTGTATGACGTATTCGATTTCATTTTATATACATTGTAATTTCATTTCAACACAACTAAAGTATCATTTTTATATAACTACAGTTTCATTCGACAATATATACTCAATATGTGAGACATGTTATTCAATTTCATTTTATACATGTTGTAGTTTCATTTCAACACAACTAAAGTATTATTTTAATTCAACTACAGTTTCATTTGACAATATACACTCAATATATAAGACATGTTATGCAGTTTCGTTTTAGATACATTATAGTTTTATTACAGCACAACTAAAATATCATTATAATTCAATTACAATTTCATTTGATAATATACACTAAATATGTAAGACATATTATTCATTTCATTTTAAACATATTGTAGTATCATTTTATTTAAAACACATCATAAATACGAAATTTGTTAAATATAACGAGCGTCATTTCTTTACTTAAACAAACGATGTTGTTTTTAAACTATGGTCCACCATATAACAATTGTACGAACACGAGAAGGAGTGATTACGTTAGCCAATAGAAACCAAATGGAAAATGATATATGCCCCAAGGGAGTAAAACTCCCGCTACATGTCTTGATTTTATTGGAGAAAGATGAAAAGAAAGTAATAAAGGTCCACATTTTTTTGAATGAATCAAATGATGACTTGTAAGTAGGGAGTAGAAAATTGAGTATAATGTGGGAGTACATGTAGTACTACTCATATATATAGAGGGTGATGTTCTTATGAAACCATCCTTCCATGAGAACCAATCTAGTACATTAAAAAAAAAAAAAAAAGAAGATATATGGATGAGATCAATTGAGGGGGTCCAAAATTCGCGTGTTCATATTAGGCATGTGCTGTGTGCAATTGGGGGATTCAAAATTCACGTGTGCATATTAAATATGTGTTGTGCGCAATTGTGGGATTCAAAATTCGCGTGTGCATATCAAGCATGTGTTGTGTGCAACATATGTAGGATATGCACACAACACATGCCCATATGCACACGACACTAGAAGCGGAGCCAGAAATTTCATCCGGCGGGGGTGAAAGATTTAAACAAATGAGATATTTTGGAAGAAAAAGATTAAATACTAAATAATCAAGTATTAGAAGATTTGACCCTAAGACCTCTATTACAACACATGACATACATACTAAGCCATCTAAGCTAGCTATTTCCATTCATTTTTGAGTAATTTATATCTATATTATTTACTTATTTTTAATTGTATCTTTGCATTGAACTTGATTCCGAAGATGTCGTTGGAGTGATGAGTGAGAGAACTCAGTATGGGGTACCTCTCTTATCATGGATTACAAATTCCTTGTTAATTAGTACGACCGAGTAGTGTTCACTCATGTGATGAGGGAAGTGAACAAATGTGCGGACTATCTTGTTAATGTTGGGCAAACGGTCTCTTGGAGGACTAATATACAATCTTGGAAAATTCGCCTGACGAGATGAAAGAACTTCTTCAAGCTGATGCGTGAAGAACCAAGATTAGAAGAATTAGGTAGTAACTGCGGGGCGGTGTGTTTTCTCACAAAAAAAAAAAAAAAAAAAAAGATAAGAATTCGAATGGACCAATTTGTCACATCCAATCTCAATTAGGGATGCCAATATGATAATTAGTTGTGAGGTGTATAGACAATTGATGAGTAAACAATATGGTTAAAACCATTAAAGTAAATAATCATAGTTAAACCATCACAAACCAAAAATGTTAAAAGTTGAGAACAACTCTCTCTCTCTTTTTTTTTTTTTTTTTTGTTTTTTTTTTTTTTTTTTGTTTTTTTTACAGCATTATATATTCTCATTCCTGTAATACTAATTAGAATTTAAAGCGGGTCATGCCAACATTGTCCTTGCAAAAGTCTAACTAATGCATGCATCTACCTTAACCTCCTAAGTCAAACCCAAACACTTTAAAAAGTCAATGCATTACATACTTAAATACAAAGTTATAATATATATAAAATACTAAATTTACAATATTTCTTATGACAAAATAAATTCTTTAATTTAGTGTACAAAAATTGGTAAGATATAACGTATCATTTAATTAACCCCTCCATGCACATGGTAAATTTAGTTACTTTGTAATAAGTGCTTGACCAATAATATGTTAGTAAGAATCAAACTTGTAACCTTCATATATAAGAATTATACTCTACCTACTTGATCACACACTTCGGCTCTAATACTAGTCTCTAATTCACTCATGAGATTTATCACATTTCTGAGTAGTCAAGCTAATAAGCATCCCAATTATATATAGTTGAAGAAGCTGGAAATTAGGTTATATTATTAATCAATACCATGAAAAGAAATATATATGTTTCCAAATTGATGTTCAATTAGCTTACAAATATCATAATTGGTTGATAATGATGGGCCATTTATATGATCAAAAAGACCAATAATCCATGTTATTTTTTTGCCTAAGAAAAAAAAAAAGTGTTTTTTCTAGCAGCTCAGCTTCTTCCAATTCTGAGCGAAGGATCGACTCCCTTATTATTATTATTGGTGTTATTGTTGTTACTGGCAAGGCAACTGGCAAACAGTTTTGCGATCTCCAGCTGAGTGTTGGCGATGATCTCCGTCCTCTTCAGCTCCATTTCTCCCCTCTTCAGCTCCGCCTCCGCCCTCATTCTCTCCACCTCCCTCATCGCCTCCGTCCGCGCCTCCTCCGTCCTCGCCACCACCTCCGCCAGCAGCCTTATGCTCTCCGCCACCTCCCAGTTGCGGTCCCTCCCGCCGCCGAAGCCGCCGCCGCCGCCGCTCCGTTTTCTCCTCTTGTTCTTCATTCTCTCCGTCGATGATCTCAACTTGTTCGCTGCCGCCGCTTCTTTCGCCGCCTCCTCCTTCTCGTTCCTGTACAGCGCCGGCGTGCTGATGCTGTCCGTGTCCGTCGCCATGTTCTTCTCCGACGCCATGTTTTCCGATAACTTCTCTTGCATAACGTCCTCCTATCATAAAAGTATATATATAAAGTACCGGAAAGGAATTGGATGATGAAATTCAAGCAATTTACTATCTGAACCATGCATGCAATCAATTTGGCAGAGCTATGGAGTTTAATTTGTTCAAATTGTGATTATAATGATAAAAGAGGGAAAAAATTAGGGCTTCGAAGTTCGAACTGACCTTTGCTCCACGAATATAACCGTCGGAACCGTGGGAATGATGGCCGGCATTTGCCAAAGGGACAACCAGGGACGGCGGAGGAGCTGGCGGAGGAGGAGGCGGTGTAAGGAGAGGTGGTTCCGGCGCCATCATAAATGGCGCGTTAGCGACTCTGGAAGCGGGCTGCGGCGGCGGAGGAGGAGGAGGCGGGAGGTGCTGTTGCGGCGGAGGAGGAGGCGGCGGTGGCGGGGGAAGAAGAGGCGGCTGAGGCTGAGGCTGAGGCTGATGAGAGGGAGCATTCCCGCGGAGGAGGAGATCGAGGCGAGAATAAAGCGGCCACGACGAGGCGTCGGCGGCGGTGGCGGACTCCGACCGGTACCGCTTCTTCATCGACTCGATCTTGTTCTTGCACTGGGTCTGCGTCTTGGGCGATTTCGTCGTGTTCCCACGCGCCGACACGTGCCGCGCCACGTCCTCCCAATCCTGCCCCTTCAGCTTGGCTCGGTTCCGAAGCACCCATTTCGCCTCGTAAGCTTCCAGCAGGCTCGACACCGCCCCTTCGCTCCACTCGTCTCTCTTCAGCCTGTCGCTCGCCGCCACCACCGTCGCCGCCGTAGCCAGGCTTCTCGGCGACTCCTGCTTGGGGTTGGGGCCGCCATTAGAGAGGAGAGAAGGATTTTCTTTGCTGATATTATTATTATTAGCAGGCTCTTGCAGGGTGTCCATCCCCCCTCTCATTCTAATACCGCTTATTTACCACCTCTTCTTAGCTGCTAACATGAATATCCTCATACCTCAACAAGTTAAAAGAACCCACACAAGTTGCATAACCTCTCCTGTTATGACGGCCACTATTACATACATGTTAAAATATATCTTAGTTAAAGAGGTTGTTTTTTGGATATGGTGCTTCGTAAATAGCTGTTAGTTGATTGAGTTAGTGTGTTTGATTAGTTGATTATAGAAAAATGTTTGGTAAATTAGCTGATAGCTAGCTGATTATATGTAAAAATGACTTTCTCAAAAAGTTAATCATTGAACAGCTTTTTGAATTTTAGTCTTTTAGAACAATAAGATGTTACAAAAAGTTAATTAACCAAACACTAATATTGGTTGTTTAATAAGTTAAACAAGTCAAAATTAGCTGATAGGCTAACTATTTTACCAAACCGGGCCAATATCTTAACACTTAGTAAGGTTCAAACTCATGGCTGTCAACAATCACTACCCAAAGACCCGAATATAGACTATAATAACATAAACTAGTCTAGGTTGTCCAAAACTGATTAGTTCAAATCAATAAAGTCAATAAATTGCTTCCACTATAAATGAAATTCGAAACCTTCTAGTTACCAAACCAACCGTCCGACTAAATTGGTTGGATTTGCCCCTTCTAAATTTGTGCTCTTAATATTTACTAGGGCTGATTTTTGAATTTTTGTGACCCCATTCTTATAAATAAATGAGGCCCTACCAAAAGTATAAGTGTAATTTTTAAAACTAATACCGTAAAATATATGATTTTTATTTCAAATAAGTATGAAAGGTGTAATATTAGCTGAATGTAAAAATCACAGTTCCTACTTCAATTCACTTTCAATTTAAATTAAGTAGCTATATTAAAAATAAATATTAAACCCTCAAAAAATTGAGACCATGTATTGTTGTCCATCTTGCACGCCTTGAAATTCGGTCATGATATTTACAGTGATATGGTACTAAAATGTTTTATAGTCATGTAAGGAGATGAACTTAAGAAGTATCATTAATTATACATTTAATGGTAAGGTTGGTAATATCATGCAATTGTTGAATTGTTTTAAGCACACATCAATTTTTTTTAGGTATAAAAGAATGACAATGAGGTGGTTCCTTCAAGTAGTCATGCTAGTTCATTTCAAATCAAACCAATTACTATTTCATTTAGTTTTAATTAAAAATTATAACTTTATAGAGATCTTAACATTTTAAAACGTGTAGTTTTTATTTTTATTTTGAAAGTTAAAACCTGTAATATATTAATAAATAAAAATGACATTTTTAATTCCATAATTATGATAAAATAGTTGATTCAATTCCCTAATTAGTAAAACCTCTACATTTAATCACTTAATTATTATTTCAATGGTGGATATAGTTCATCGATGACAATTAAGAGATCATATCCACCATTGATATAATGATTGAGGATTAAATATAAAAACCATAGAATTTATTACTGAAATGGTCCCTCGACTATTGTAAATTATCAATTTGATCATCGATAATTTTTTGTACTCAATTAAATCATCGACTTTGAAAATGTTAATCAATTTAGTCTTCTGTTTATTTTGTCGTTAGACATCCATTAATTCTGAACCAAATTGATAATTTTGTTATAGTCAAGGAATTGAACCATTTCAGTAATTAACTTTCATAAAAAAAAAATGGTGTATATGATGACCGAAATGATCAATTGACTATAGTAAAATTATCAATTTGATCCCGAATTAACGGATGTCTAATGAAAAAATAAACGAAAAACCAAATTGGTTAACATTTTTAAAATTAAAGGCTTAATTGGACACGAAAAATTATCAAGAATCAAATTGATAATTTCACGAAGACCATTTAAATAAACTCAAAATCGTAATACTTATAACTGAACCAACCATTTTATTAAATCATTATAATTAAATGGCTAAAACCATTATTTTTTAGAATTGTAAATTAGGTTTAATCAATGATATGGTAAGGTTTGTCAATCGAAGGAAAAGGTGAAAGAGCCACTAGCATTTAGGGGAAGGAAAAAAGAGGAGGCTACATAGTGGCCTACTGTCTATGGGAAAGGGAGAGATGAGAGAATTACGTGTTGGGTACTTGGACAGTGGCAGCTTTTCAAACAAAAATAAGTGCCCTTTATTATTTTTGTGTACTTGAAATTTTGTTTGATTTTGGTATCATGTAGGTCCATCAAATTGCCAACTCTTTCCATATATTTTTACCCTAGCCTCCTTACTCAACATGTGTATAAATACACACATATACATATTAATTTTGATCTTTTTACCCTAGCCTCCTTACTCAACATGTGTATAAATACACACATATACATATTAATTTTGATCTCACGAATATTAACAAAATGACATTTTTAATTTACATGTTTAATTTCTATCAATTTTTATTCACAGTTATTGTTTTAGTATCAATTTTCAACCATGATTATTGTTTTAGTACCAAAATTCATTACGTCGGTCACCATTTTGTTTAAGACATGTCGAAATATGAAATTATTAAAGGTATTTTCGTCTTTTTTTCAAATTAAGATATCAACTTGAGCATGAATAAATGGACTTAAGCCCTAAGATCTATCTCAATTCACAATTCTCCTCCTCAAATTAAGGTAAGATGATGAGGAGAACTGCGAATTGAGATCGATCTTAAGGCTTAAATCTCATTATTCATGCTCAATTTAGAATTTTAAATTGAAAAAGACGAAAACGCCCTTAAATTTTTTAGATTTTGGCATGTCTTAAATGGAGGGTGACCGACATAATGAATTTTGGTACTAAAATAATAATTGTGAATAAAAATTGGTACTAAAACAATAGTCATAGATGACATTGATAGGAAATAAATATATGGTTCAAAACTGTCATTTTACTAACATTTGTGGGACCAAAAGTGGTATTTGCTCCACATATATACCCTCCATAATTTGATAATTTTATGACATTTTTACTAATTAGAGAAAATTCTTATTTTTAAAGGACAAAAATTTGTAAATATGTTTATTTGTATATTTAGAAAATAGAATGAAAATTTTTAAAAATGCAAAACAAAGATTTGGAGTTGATCCCTCACTTGGTCAAATGGCTCGATTATGGGTTAAACATACAAGAGTAGCTAGCTAGCTGTAGCGGATTGTGTCTAACAGATGAGAAGAGCACACCTAGATCAATTGACTGACTCGACGAACCAAATAGGATAGGATCTTGGAGTCCAATGGACCAACTTGGTATAGATAAACTTTAACATAGTATAAATATCCTGGCTAACCTTATTTGAAAGGGTACCTTGTATTCACTTCACTACTTGTATTCAGGCAGCCTTTGTAACCAATCACTCGAGTGACTCTCAACCGATTTATTGTTATAAAAAATAGTTCAATTCAACTCATAAAATAGTTAAAGTATATATATATATATATATATATATATATATATATATATATATCCTAATTGCATACTGGTAGTGTCGTGGGGACTCGTGGCTTGTTACATTCCAAATTGAAACAGTTAAAACAATTATGGTATAGTAGGATTAAAGAAGTTGGACCGCTCGCTCATAGTGAATCTTAACTTTCTAGTTGAAAATTCTACAATTTGAGCTAACCATAAACCATTATAGTTATAACTTTTAGCCTTTTACAAATAACCTTCTTAAAAGCAGTTAGAGCTGCTTTAACTGTGCTGTCAAAAAATAAAACTAGTAATAAAAACACAATTTTATTTTTTCATCATACATAATAATTAGTTTCACTTTTTGAATACATCACATACTGCAGGATGCTAAACTTCTCCAAAAGGTTGAATCTCAACCCTAATGACCCCCACACCTTGATTTAATAGAGTATTTGAGATGATGTAAATCACAATAACTTAATGACTCAGTAGAAGACCGAGTCAATCATGATGCTAAACTTCTCCCAAAAGGTTGAATCACCAACCCTGATCTAAGGGCTCTCCACACCTCCCACACCTCGGCCGACTGCAGGATGCTAAACTTCTCCGAAAAGGTTGAATCCTCAACCCCTACCCAAGGGCCCTCCACACCGCGACCGACTGCAAGATGCTAAACTTCTCTAGTTCTCCCAAAAGGTTGAATCCCCAACCTCAATGACCCTCCACTCCTCCCCTACCCCCCGCACCTCGGCTCGACAGAGCATTTGGGAGGATGTAAATCACGATGGCTTAATGGCTCAACAGACATGACCAAGTGTTGGTGCATACAAGGGATCTGTCCACTTTGAATATAATTTCTACATTATTACTGTCGAGGTTCAAACTTTGGTGTCTTTTTTTAAATACTGTCTACTGAACCATTAAGTTAAGTTCGTGCGGTCTGCAGGGTGCTAAACTGTTCGTAAAAATTAAAGGTGTCAAGTTTAATCAATCATTTAATTAATAAGAAATTAAAGGTGATGGTGAAATTAAACAAGGCATATGGAGTTACTGTGGTGTTGAGGGGCGTAGGATTAGGCCGGTTAGAGGTAGTGGGTGGGGTAGAGAATAGAATAGAGAATAGAGAATAGAGAATAGAGAATATGGGTAGTGATATTTGTCAAATGAATTAATGATAGTATGCTAACTTTTATCATGCTTTTTGATAGTGTTATGTTGGTGTGAATATATGTTGTGTTTGGGCATATTTTTTGGCTGTTAGCGTTGATATGAAGCCAACCGTGACATCCACCGACGAGTGGTGGCCATTCACGTGTGATTGTCGCCCACTCCCAACTTTCTACTGTGCCCCCAATTCCCTTCTAGCTTTTCACCTCACCTCCCGCGGTTACTTTATTCAAAATTATGAAACATGTCTTAATAGTTTCAAGCTAAGATTTTTTGAATATTTATATATATACTTTAGACTCATAACCACATAAATTAAATCTATATGACTATTGATGAAACAAGTAGTTAATTTTATTTTGAATAGGTTAATCAATTTCGTGTAAGTAATGTCTTGAATGTGTATAGCATGTGAGAAATATAAAGTTGTCTTTTCTGTAACTCTCTACCTTGCTTCGGAAAATTCTAAAAGCTTATCTTGTTGTTCGGTGTGTGGTTGAGTTGAGAGTCGTGCGGATGTATCTTGAGTTTATTTAGATGATGAAGATCTATGATGGAACAAATTGATCTGGGGTATGTGCGAACCAATAAGTCCACATAAATAATATGGGTAAAACAGTAAAGATGAAATAATTGTAATAATATTCCTTTTGGATCAATGTTAGAGTATTACAAGACTTGTAATGAAATTGAACATGATTTGCCACTGATAAGTCAATGTTAATGTTAATTTATATACCGTGGAAAGTCTAACAAACTCTTAAGATCGTGGTGGGTCAAGAGACCAAGCTAGTTAAGGCCCACCACCCAAGCATAGAGAGTAGAGACAGGTTCCGGATCGAGAGTGATCTGCAGCCTAGGGCCAGCCTTGGAAGTAGACCTCAAGGGCCCTTGCCCACTGCCTGGGCGCAAATTATGTTGTGCAATTGTGTGCACCATGCATGGTGCACACGGTTGCAAAAACGGCGTCGTTTTACTTTAAAAAAAAATATTATTTTCGATTGTTGTTAGTTACGTAAATATATGTTCATAATTTTATAATTTCACATTCTGAATGTATAGTTATGAAGTTATGGATGTGTAGTTATGCAATTTTGAATGTATAGTTATGTAGTTATGGATGTGTAGTTATGCAATTCTGAATGTATAGTTATGAAGTTATGGATGTGTAGTTATGCAATTCTGAATGTATAGTTATGAAGTTAATGGATGTGTAGTTATGCAATTCTGAATGTATAGTTATGAAGTTATGGATGTGTAGTTATGCAATTCTGAATGTATATATAGTTATGAAGTTATGAATGTGTAATAAAAAATGATTGGTGGAGTTAAATAGTGCCACTAACTGTTGGTATTCCGTTGGTAGAAAACAAATAATAATCCAATAAAATAAGATTATTATTTTTCTGGAAAAGGGGAAGGAAAGATGAAGAGATTGGCTAGTGTTTGTGTTGGGTTTTTAGCCAGAGTCAAGCGATCACTCTTTCTTTAAAACCTTATTTGTCACCTCCTAAAAAGTACTAGGAGCGTTGTGGCCTAGGCTTCTCAGGATAAAACTTGCTATGATTCAATGTTTGAGCACCCAAACAAGGAATCCAGCGAACAAAGCAAGGTTATGAACACAGTAGGCTTAAGAAGAGGAGTAGAAGCAGAGTTTTGAGGCTTGAAAACCAAAGTTTCGTGTTGTGTGCTTGTTCTCTTGTTTGTGTGTACTTAAAAACTGCTTCTTACTACCCTCTCTTATATAGGGGTGAGGGAATGAATAGCATTCAATGAGTGGCATTTAATTGGTATTAAAACCAATTTTTGAACATCTGAAACAACAGCCCCATGATGCTGAAATTAAATTCGAAACTTAAAGATTGAAATTAATAGACAATTAATTTTGTAACAGATGAACTTAACTCCCAACAGTCACAAGGTGTTTGCTGTTTCGTGAGGCCGAAAGTAGCAACTTTCGTGCCTCAGTTCTGCCCAGTGCTTGGGCGAAACTTCAGCAGTTGCTAACAACTTTCGTGTTGGCTTCAGTTCTGCTGTGTTGGAAACTGATACTGAAACTTTCGTGCTGGCTTCAGTGGCTTCATAGCCCGCAAGGCCTGTCAATTTCCGGACGACATTCGTGCCCGCAGGTACAGCGCACACGAGCTCGGGCTTGAATCAAGCCTTTGTTATCTCGTTTCTATATTATTAGGTCATTTCCAATATCTTCATCAATCTGATTTTAAATTATGTTTCGGAAATACCTTATCTAGGATATATACTACTCCGTATATGATACCTTTTTTTTTTTTTTTTTTTTTTTTTTTTTTTTTTAAGAAGAAAATACGATAGCTGCTTAATTATGCTATTTTAAGTGTCGTTCCTATCGAGTGAAATGGGCAAAAAGGAATTTGGTGGCATTAGTAGAACAAACTATTGGCTTCATACATGATACATCACATTAATTTGAAGTAAGCTGCACACATACTCTTCACATTTAGAAAAACTTACCAAGCTCCTTAAACCATTTAAACATTTGAAAATCCAACGTATATTTAAATGTCATTTTATATTCTTACTAGATGTACCAAATAATAACAAATTTATCATTACATGATTCATACTTCACTACAATTGATCTTGTAGATATTTTTTATGTTGTCGCCAAAAGTTTTTTTTTTTTTTTTTTTCTTTTTAAAGTTCAAGGAAAGAAGCCTGCATGCACCCAAAACCAATCTGCCCACTAAATCCATCTTCCGATCTTCATCACTTTTCCCCATTCATCTTTTCAAACTTTTGCCTTTTCCCACCGTTTTCTTACCGTCACAATCCACATACCTTAGATCTTTTGCCACCTAACATATATTATTATTATTATTATTATTATTATTATTATTATTATTATTATTATTATTATTATCATTATGGTAGTGTAATCAAATTACTTGTTTAATTTGAGTAATATATATATATATATATATATATATATATATATATATATATATATATATAGTATTAAATATAATCAATAAGCTGAATTTAGCTATAACTTGAAACAAGTGTGTCAAGACAATTATCAACTAACTTGCTAGATGTCAAAGCTGGCAAAATGTTCTAGGCGAATTCAAATACTAGATGTCATATGATAAAAATTATTAAGTGCATTATTTGATTAACCGTTGTCGGGAATTTGAACTCATATATATATACACAATCATGTCCTTAAGAGAGTTATCTTTTAAATGGGGTTCAAATATTCAACGTAACTAATATTTTGCTAGATTAACCACATCCTATTAAATACACAAACCAATATAGCGTACACATTATTATAAGAATAATAATAATATAATTCCATCATGAATACACTATTGAGAAGAGGGCATCAAACATTATTAGTGATGATGATTAAATTCCAACGTTAGAATCATCATATCATCAAGAATCAAAAGTCGTCACCTTTGAAATGGAACTTTTCGTTGCTTTTGCTAATTTTATGTAAGTTTATTATAAGTACGGGGGCAACATATTTTTGTGTTCTTAATTTGACTTTTTTTGTTGTTAGCAAAATAGTCTAAAAGTTGTGTCATTGCCATTTGCCACCACGGAGAATCCAAGTCCGACGTTGACAACACAATCTTTTAATAATAAAATTAACAATATAATATAATATTTTTAACCCCACCCCCCCCCCCTCCCCCAAAAGATGAGCATATATATATATATATATATATATATATATATATATATATATATATAGTTGAGTTCAAATAAGGACCACTATATTATAGAGGACTGTAAGGACGTGTTTAGTCGTGTGCCATTAGGTTGTATGTCGTGTGCATGGCCTAGTGTAGTCGTGTGACATAGTTTGTATGTCGTGTGCATATGTTTGTTAATTAATAGAGTCTGAGTTCGAAACCTGATGTTTACATGTATACTTGTGTGCCATTATGTATTAAATTGTGTGCATGATACTAATTTGTGTACCCGTAATCAATTTGCACAGTCCTTTATATATTGTGGTCCTCATGTGATCTCAACCTTATATATACATACATACATATATATATATATATATATATATATATATATATATATATATATATATATATATATATATATTAGCGTGCGTTTGGAATGGCATATAAAAGTAGTGGGTTGATTCCATCAAAGTCCAACTATTCTAAATATGATTTGCCTCATCACATATATATTGCACTTTGACATGTATGGAGAAAAAAGACATTGCATCTCCCTCGTGGCAATATTTGTTGAAGCTTTTGATTCGTAGGCCGATAAGCCAATAATTTTATCAGCTGATAAATATATGTGTATAGATTTACACATTATGAATGAGAATCAAAATCATATTTACTGTTTAATTGACAATTTTTTAAAACATAATTACGATATTTGATTATTCCTTCAATTAAAAATCTCATTTCTTAATTTAAAAGGGTATTATTCAATTTTATTGGTAATCTAATTTTTAAGTTTGGATTAGTACTTTTAGATTTTTATTTTTTTTTCATATTGATGCTTTGGATGTCATTACTCATTATATTATAATTAGAGTTAATAACCAAAATGGTTCATCGACTATGCTGTAATTACCAATTTAGTCCTCGACTATCATTCTTACCTAATTAAGTCGTCAACTATGTAATTTTTACTCAATTTAGTTCTCTGTTAATTTGATTCTTTGTTGACTGTCAAAAATGGGGATAAAGTTCTAATTTTACAAGTTTTTTCATTCCTCCTCATTTAGCAGCGCCAAACCATGTAGCAATAAGCTTCGATCGACTTCCAAAACGGTCAATGTTGAAGCAGTGGTTGTGCATCGGAGAGCCCAAAGATTTAATTTCCAGCGATTTTTTTACGGTCGAAAGTCGATCGGAGCGTACTGCTGCATTGTTTAGCGCTACTAAATGGGGAGGATGGAGAAAGCTTGTAAAATTACAATTTTATTCACATTTTTTGACAATCAACAAACAGTCAAATTAACAGAAGACTAAATTCGGTAAAAATTACATAGTTGATGACTTAATTGGTAAGAATGATAGTCGATGACCAAATTAGTAAATACGACATACTTGAGGGACCATTTTGATAATTAACTCATAATCAATTGTCTTGATTATTTTTTTTTTTTTTGTATTTTTAAAACATTTATTATCATTATAAGGTTATACACAACCAAACATCAATAACCATTATAATTACACCCTACTACTAAACATGCAAAATAGTTTCACCAAAACTCATTACCATTACCAAGTATTTGATTTCCATTCCTATTCTGATTCACATGTGCAAACCAAACAGACTTTAAATGTTGACACTTTTCGACATACGAATATTAAGGCTATTTGATTAATTGAAATAATGTTGATTTGTTGTTTTGTTTTTATTTTAGTATGTAATGCGATGATATCTCTGTCACCGATCCAAATGGATATGTGATCATATGATCGAACCCCAGGTACTATCTTGTAAAAAAATTATGATTGTTTTACAAAAAATAAAATTTATGTTAATCGAATAAGAGGAAATACCCAAAATGGTCCCGCGACTATAGCTAAATTCACAAATTGGTCCTCGACTTTTAATTTCAACCAATTAAGTCCTTAACTTTGCAATTTTAACACAATTTGGTCCTTTGTCTATTTGACCGTTTGTTGACTGCGCTTTTTTAGGATATATATGTAATTTCATGGTCCACCGTCGGTTTTTTAAGGTTCCGGTTGCATTTCTACACCGCACTGTTACATTTGAATCCACTGCCTGCGCTGTACCCCATGTGGAGAGATTATAGCTTTTGATAGATAGATCGCCGAAGTCCCTGGAGTGGCTCTTCGAGAAAGCCGTGACTCCAAGCGATGTAGGCAAGCTGAACCGGCTCGAGATCCCCAAGCAGCAAGCGGAGAAGCACTTCCCCCCTCCGCGCTGTCACCTCCAAGAGCGTTTTCTAAGCTGAATCGGCTCGTGATCCCCAAGCAGCAAGCGGAGAAGCACTTCCCCCTCCGAAACAACGATGTCACCTCCAAGAGCGTTCTCTTGAGCTTTGCACGTGAAACTACTTATATATCTTCAAAGATCGCGGTCAACAAACGGTCAAATAGATGGAGGATCAAATCGGGTCAAAATTGTAAAGTTAAGGACTTAATTGGTTGAAATTGAAAGTCGATGACCAATTTGTGAATTTAGCTATAGTCGAGGGACCATTTTGGGTATTTACTCATCGAATAATTCAATCGGTAACTGAATTACGTCTGCTTGATTAACAGTTAATTTAATTGAACTATTTATTTTTTTTTTAGTTTTAATTACGATGTGGTCTGAGTCTTTTGGTCCACCTGTTTAATTAATCCCCGTTTGCCCCGGGAGCTAACCCAAAGGACTCGTCACTTGTAAGAATTGAACTAAAGTTATCTCAAAATTTTCTCACATAAAGAGAGCTTATTTACTACTTGAGCTACCCATAATCGAACTATTTATAAATAAAATGTAGAATATATTTTCAATACATCACACAATCGTTATATCCTACACCACGGCGCACATAGCACTGTGCGCCGCGCGCCTCCCAAAAGAGGCACGGTAGTAAGTTGCTGAGATTATGTGTATTTGTTCACAACGTTATGTGTATTGGTTCATACAGTTATGTGTATTTTTTATACAATTATATACATTCTTTTTATACAATTATGTACATCCGAATCAGAAAATTTGTGTGTATTATGTTAAGAGTTGATGTGTATTATGTTAAAAGTTTATGTTTATTATGTATTATGTTAGATTATGTGTATTATCTTTTAAAAAGAGTATGTATATTTTGTTATATAATTATGTACATTCATGTATAACATTATGTGTATTCTAGTATAACATTATGTACATTCTTGAACAGCGGGTTTTTTTTTTTTTTAAAAAGAAAGACTACTGCCATTCACTGGGGCGGGAAATTTAAAAAAAAAAATAATTAAAATGACATCGTTTTGCATCTGGGCGCATAGTGCAACGCGCGCCGTGGTGTAGGATATAAATTGCCTACATACATCACATGCCACATGGTATGAAAATTTTATGACATAAATTTGGGCCAGAACTGAATTAGATGACTGGATTTGTATTTGATCAAAATGTTCCTTAACTTGACCCATCTACTTAACCTTTGGGTTATGTTAAGCCCATTATTTGTCAAGTGGCAAATTATTCTGTGGACTCAGATTCACCTTGTAAGGTAAACACCAATCTAAGGACAGATAAATACATATTAAATGTTCATAATTTACTTTTAAAAATTTATAATTTTTTTTAAAGATAATTTACAATTTATAATAAGTATATTCACAAATTCTCAATTTTTTTTAAATACTTAGGATTATTTACAAGGTACTATCTCTTCTATACTTTCGTAAACATTTTCAGCCCAAAGAATGGATGGATAACCGAAATGCCATCATACTATATGATAATTTGTTAAAATTCTCAAAACTTAAAAATACAATTTATATTTTAAATGTTCACAATTTCAATATTAAAAAATAAAAATACACAATTTAGGACCATAGTCTACCTTACAATGTGAACCCTAATCTATGGTATAACAACCGTACCAAAACCCAAAAGCGAAAATCGGGTATTCGGGCGTGATATCACAGACGGGTATTATTTCTGAATCGCTCTTCCTTTCTCAGCCCTAATCGGTTAAAATCAGGATCTTCTTAGGATTCGATCATCCTTCCTCTGAAATTCCTTGTAAAAACCGTAATTGCAGCCTCTTAGCTTTGATTGATCGGAGGTTGTCTTTCTTTTCTGTTTTTCATCTATTTTTTCCTTAACAGAGAAGCCGTCGGTTGGTGCAGGATGTTCAAGAACACTTTCCAGTCCGGTTTTCTATCCATTTTGTATAGCCTCGGGTATGCATTTTTGTGTGCAAATGCATATATTTTCGTTTTTTTTTTTCCCCTTATCCAAAATAATGCAATTAGCTCAAATTTGGTTTTATAATATATTCTTATGATTCACCTGTTGTTGATGTTTTTGCGAGGAAACAGGAGCAAGCCTTTGCAGATATGGGATAAAGAAGGTAACAAAAAATAAGAAGATGTAATCGATTTCACTCATCACTGCTATTTTTATTACTAGCAATTTTGCATGATGTAGTTATTTGTTACTGTCTTACTGAAATTGAAGTAGGCATTTATCTTTTACTGTGTTTTTACCATGCCAATTCATGTTGTAGTATTTACTTTGAGTGTTTTGTTAAATAGTAAATTGACTTGAGCATTTTTTTTCCAATTTTACGTACTTTTTTTGGGTGATGAGGAAAATTAGCAGCCACTACCTAGGGTGTGTAAATCCTGCCTTGTGGTCCTAGCCGGCAAAGGGCAACCAGCCTAGGTTGCTCATAGCTGACCGGCTCAAAACAAGAAGGAAACCTTGTGGTTACCAAGTCTACAACATGACCAAGTGGCTGGGGTTGCCCTCCAATTTTACTTATTTGATTCTATATTAAATCATGATAGTTGAGTTAGACCCGTTTATGCCATTGTGTATTATGTTGTATTTTCCTTTTTGTTTTAGTGGCAGTTTTAAATTTATGTGCTTTATGTTCTATTATGAAGCTTTCTTGTCCAAGCAACCAAAGCTGGGGAAGTCTTCTAGATATTTGTATTGTGTTTAAACTTGGTGATGCAAAAGTAAAGTTTCTTTTATCTTTTGTAGTTTCCAATGGCCATGTTAAACGCCTGCAAGATGATGACATACAATCCAATGTCCTTGAAATTGTTGGATCAAATGTCCAATCAACCTTCATTACATGCCCTGCAGACCCAAATGCAACCCTTGGTATAAAGCTGCCTTTCTTAGTTGTGATTGCGAAAATTGTGAACAAGTACTTCACATTCGAGATTCAGGTGCTGGATGATAAAAATGTCCGGAGACGATTTCGAGCTTCTAATTTTCAAGTCTGTAAGTCTACCCTTTGCTTGTTTGATTTATATAATATCCTTTTGCCAAGTAGTTAGTTTTTTTCACTTGTAAGGCCTTCTGAATGGTGATTGTTTTTAGTCTTACTAAGCTTGCATAGTTGCATTTAGCCAATAAGCCTGTGAGGGAGATAATTAGAAGAATACTTTTTCCTAGATTAAAGTTGAAAACTGAAATCCATTGAAGGTGAAGAAAAATAGAAAACACAAGATATAATTCTACTGGGTAAATGGCCTTTTGAGTTAAATTGAGGGATCTGTTGCACTGTTAACTGTGTATTAATATAATTCTACTGGGTAATGGCCTTCTGAGTTAAAAATTGAGGGATCTGCTGCGCTGTTAACTGTGTATTAATACTGACTGTATAATTCTACTGGTTAATGGCCTTCTGAGTTAAACCATAATCAACTTTGTTTCCCCAACGATGGACTGTTAATTTATTCAAATGTTATTTAATGAAGTACTCTTGTTCTTCCTTAACTTTCTGATTTTTAGATGGCCCCAACTTTATTATCACTCTCTAATGTATCATTTGCCCGAGGAGTATCATTTGCTGAGAGTGATCTATTTTTTTAATTTTTTTTTTTTAAATTTGGAACTGGAAATAGTTTATCTCCACTTAAAAAGCAGTATCGTTGAATCAATTGCCTTATTTTGTGAATTGATTGGCATACTTGAATAGCACTGCAAACCATTGACAGTCAAATATTTGCTTGTCTGTTTTAGGCTGTGACCCGAGTGAAGCCATACATATGCACTATGCCCTTGAGGTTGGATGATGGATGGAATCAAATTCAACTAAACCTTGCTGATTTGACTCGTCGAGCATACGGGACCAACTATGCAGAAACCTTGCGAGTTCAGGTGCACGCCAATTGCCGCCTCAGGAGGATCTACTTCTCAGATCGCCTGTATTCAGAAGAGGAACTCCCGCCAGAGTTCAAGCTTTACCTCCCAATGCAGCAGGTAATAGAAGCCTCACTGATTAGGAATGGTTGCAGTAGTCGCTAGTCGGGCGGTAGAGTAGCGCCTAGACGGTTTAGACGGCGCCTAGGCAGGCACCTATGTGGCTTACTAAAAAAAGAAACAGTGCATGTGTGTGGGTGTATATATGTCATATTATATATATACATTCATACATATATATATATAATGAAAAAAAAAATAGCAAGGTCGAACCGACTGGTTAACTCGGCTAACTCGACCGAAATGGACAAGTTAACTCGGCTGAGTTAGGCGCTAGGCGGGCGCTTAGGTGGGAAATCGCCACGGTCTAGGGGCGCCTAGACCGATTTTTGCAATAGTGAATTAGCACAGCGCTACTTGGTCCCAAGTGTTATTTGCTTATTTAGCTTCATTTTTTCAATAATGCAGAGGCCCTGAGAGGATCTTTTTTTCTGAAGGAGCATGAGAGAGATACAGGTGTTTACAAATAATGATCAGAACTTTTGTAGTTCCAAGTGGCTGCTGATGTGTCATGCACTCTTGTTCAAGTTCATCTCTTCTGCAACATTTACCAAGTCTGTATAGTTGTTTAGGGGAAGCTATCTGAGATTGAAACATTGCTTCAAGTGTTAAATTTACATGAACCTAGTTAACTTTTATACATGTTTTGTTTTTTTTTTTTTTGGACAAATTATTTATAAACAACACATTTTTCACTACTTTGAAAGGGACCTTTAGATAATATCTTATAGGCACATTGAATTTCACCTAATTGAAGTCACACATTTAATGAACTCTAATAAAATTTCTAATGAACTTTCCGTTACAACCTTTCTTATTGGTTCCAAGTGAAAATGAGTAATGTGTACTAGTAAGGGAAGGAATGGATTTCCAGCCAAACTGGTTAGATTGTTGGTTTGGTAATCATAATTTTTCAAGTTTGACTCTTAGTGGGAGAGGTTTATTGACTTTTTTTTTTATTTAAACCAATTAACTATGGACAACTTGGATTGATTTATCTCATTATGATCCATGGTCAGTAAGGCGAGATTTACTCATTACACACTCTTGAGTATTGACTGCTCGATATTTACTCACAGACATGTTCAATTTATTTGTCAGCCTTGTACTCTTGAGCCAAGCGCCAAGGTTAGATTGTTTAGACTTAAACCAACCCATAATCATGTCATGGGCAAATTATTCTGTGGACCTGCGTTCAAAATACACAATTTACATATTGAATATTTACAATTTTGTAAAAAGTAAATTATGAATATTCAGTATGTAAATTGTGTATTTAGAACTCGAGTCCATGATATAACTATTGCATCTTATGTATTGGTGATGGAACATTATTTTTTCTAACCCATTATTATGTATTAGATCATCAACTTGCACCCTCACCACACACCTTTTTCAGTCATGGCAAGCTAAACTCTATTATGTTATATTGAGGAGTAAAATGTATATAACACTAGAGCGATAGGCTACTCTATACACAAAACAAGATTCAGAATACTTCATCTGCGATAATATAAGAGTCACCTAAGTCTTCTTCTCATACATAATTACTCATTTGACAAGAACACTAAAATATAAATAAAAAATTTCCAGAGAAAAAGGCAACCAACTCCAATAATTGAATTGCATATGCTCAAAATTATTTAACAGAAAACTATGAAGACATGTCTGGTTTATGTAAAAACAACCTAACAATGTCTCTTTCCATATTATCCAATCATCTATCAAGTCAGTAAAAGCAGCACCATCTTAAACTAAGCAAACAGAAGAAAGAGCCAAAGCTAAAGAGCCATATTTACTCTGCAAGATGCAAGAAATGCTGGTTCTTAGATAAAACTCTGAATCTTTTCTTTTCCTTTTTTTTTTTTTTTTTTTTTTTTTTTTTCACTTTTTACAGGAGATAATATGCCTAGGTGATTAGGCAAGATTATCGAGTTTCTTTTCCTTTTCTCCGATTGGGTTAAGGAGAATCCCATTTGAAGAAATGGCAGCTAGCGCCCAGTGCAGCTGTCCAATTCCCACAGCCAAAGAAGAGGCTTCCTTGCTTTGGTCCCGGCTTCTGAACCATGCCTTTGCTGCTCTTCATCCCGCAGAAACAGTAAGGGTGAATCTGAGCCGTTGGAACGTGAAGCTGTCTAGCTTTTTGAGGTTCGTATGATGGGGAGACCGATTGGTGGTGATCGAGGGGGAGCTTCCACGCAAAAGACTCATTGGTAGTCTGATACATGAGTGCATCTGTGATCGAAAGCTTGAAACCTCGGTGCATGAGTAAGGCAAGAAGGCGGGCAGTGTTTTTGGCATCATCCAGACCACAGTGAGCACGGCCCTGCCAGGCCAGCCCAGCAATCTGCATCGCTTCTTTCAGATTGCACCTCATCCCTCCAAATGCATCGCGGAAAGGGACCTTTAAGTTGATCCATCTGATTAAACATAAGTGGAAATATGCACGAGGAATTGTTATTGTGTTATAATCATGGTTGCAGTAGGCGCTAGGCGCTAGTCGGGCGGTATAGCAGCGCCTATGCGGGCATATCTGAGTGTATGTATATATATATATAGGGTCGCATTCACATGCAAACACCCTTAAAATACAAACATGTGGACATATACCGTGCACACACCTAAATGCGGGTGTACACACATCCATGGACGACAGTGCACACACCTAAATGCGGGTGTGCACACATCCGTAGTATGTATGTGTGAATCCACAGTATTTGGCCCAGTGTGCACATGTCCATGAACGACAGTGCACACAGGCGGACACAACACACAAAATCATAAAAACTAATCACAACCTTAGATATCCAAAATTCAACGATCCAGAAATGTCCACAGGTTTGTATTTTAAGCCCTGTTTTTACATGAATGTAATTATATATATATATATATATATATATATATATATATATGGTCAGGTTCCTGTGAGAACATGTCTTCCCGTGCGGCATACACCATTAGATATGCATAAATGCACCACACAGTGTTTGAAAATACACCATTATGTGTGGTGTATTTTTTTTTGTGTGGTGCATTTTTTGACATTTCATTCTGGTGTATTCTCGAAAACTGTATGGTGCATTTATGCATACCTAATGGTGTATGCCGCACTGACCGCACGGGAAGACCTGTTCTCCCATGAACCAAAATCTATATATATATATATATATATATATATATATATAATGAAAAAAAAGTAACAAGGCTGAGTCGACCGGGTTAACTCGACCGAAATGGAAGAGTTAACTCGGCCCAGTTAGGCGCTAGGCGGACGCCTAGGGGAGAAATCGCCACGGTCTACGGGCGCCTAGCGCCTAGACCGATTTTTGCAACAGTGGTTATAACAAATCCAGATTGCAAAACGGAGCTCTAAACTAACCTGTTGAAATAAGGCGGCTTTCTGATCTTCTTGTACCGACATTCTGATTCCAAAATCACTCTGCAATCCCAATTCGACCATGTAACCACAGCAAAGTTGGAATTTTTTATCCCTTTTTTCTCGAGCCACTTGTCATGCCTAAGGAGCGCTTCAGTCAGAGTAACCCCTCGGTCCACCTGAATATACAGGCCGATAGTTCAGAAAACTGAACTCAATACACCTCGTCAGAAGCTAAATAGTTATTTCACAGCATTCCCGGGCATTACACAAAAGTGGTCATCATGCTTTTATGGTCAATAAACTATAGTACTTTTATCATTTGGCGTATCAGATTAAGTTTTAGTGGATCTTAAACTTAAAACCGACCTGGATTTGCTCGATGCCAGTCAGATCCTTGCAGAAATCACTGAGGAGCTGATTGCATGTTGGCCGCACATATGTTTGAAAACAAGCTTCTAGCTGCCCGCTCATGCTACTAACAATTACAGACGGAAACTCGATTATTTCTTGGGGATGAGGATTCTTTTCCTTGTTGCAGGTAGCCTCGAAGTCGATGACCACGAAATATTGGAAGTCTTGGAATTGAAATTCCCGAGGGTATTGTTGATAGAACACGTTGAATGGAGCGTAATGGAATTGGTTGTCCACTGCATAAGGATGGAATTGGGCCTCGAAAGCATTCGTTGTGAAAAGATGCATATTATTCGAGTCGGGGTAAAAGGCAGACCAAGAGCCAAAAGCGTTATTCTGGACGGGCTTTTTTGGAGATTCGTTAGACGAGTCAATATGTTCACTGCCATTTGAGGAGTCCGGTTCAATAGTATCCCCGCTAGGATGAACATTGTTGCCTTCATTAAGCTCCGGAAAGCCTTTGAAAGCACCCATACTGTATTGCAGATCGTGAAAATACCCTGTGCTGTGGAGGCATCTTCCGGGCGCCTCACAGTTCGCCTGCACGGTATCTGTGCTATAAAACTTATTAGTAATCGACAAATTATCAACACTATAACGGGTACTCAATGCAGAAAGCTATAGCAGCACGAATCAAATCAAATACTATAGTCAAAAAGTTTTTTTTTTTTTTTTTTAAACGATGCAACGAGAGGTCCGGAGCTTAAAATTTCAAGTCATGTCACAAGTTCTTCTATACACGAGGTATTTTTTTTTGTCAGACCACGAGGTGTCCTGAGCAGGCCCTAACTGTAGGAGGCACCTTTAAGCCTGTACCATACTCAGACTAATCCCCGTTCGTACCGGGCCGGCCCAATTAGGCATTAACACCCAAATAGTATCATCCGGCCAAACCATAATGTTGGTATAACACCCTTTTTTTATTGAATGCACCAAAAAGCACTTTAAACAGAAATAGTACTCTGTAATGATCAAGACAAACTACTTGAATGAGATGTATGCGTTTTCTTTCTCCATTTTTGCAGTCACAACAAAGCCCGTCATTACAATTCCCAGAAAGTTCGAAAGCTTATCAGCATCTATAGAATGTTAGGAAGTTCAACATTGCAGCTAAAATACACATCCCGTCATCTACGATAATCCTACTAATCTGTGGACTTCTCAATAGAGAACAAAAGCACGAGGGATTTATACATCCAACTGACAAAATGGAATGTTGAAAAACTCTCATTGTAAAGTATATCACAATTTGACATAAAAACCTAAATAAATAAAAATAAAAGCACCAGACTTTTCACTTTAGCAAAGAGGGGATTCAAAGTATTCAAACAATGAAAACTAAACTACGAAAAGAAAAGAAAAAAATAAAAATATATATATACAGGCATATTGGTAAATTATCCAAAACCTTTACTAGTTATGATAATTATAACCAAACCTTTTAGATTTGGTAATTTGTACCAAAAGTTAAAACATTGGTGCAATTCTCAGTTTTTTAACCTAATTCAAAGAAGATCCAACCCAACTTCACTGATGTGCCAATGGCATATAAATCATCAAAAACCTTTGAGGTGGACATGCAACCTAAACATATTTTCTTTTTCTTGAGAAACTAAATGATCATCTTTCTCCTCGTCACCAAATTACACGAGAAGGTAAGAGTTCATCCCGTAAGAGAGTTAAATGAGTTATGCCAAAGAAAAAATTATATAATGAAGATTGTGAAAATGGAGCTACACATATCACAATGAAGCGCATTAAGTGATATGTGCAACTCCATAAGGCGTCTTTATTATTTAATTTTTGCCTTGGCATAATTCATTTAACTTTCCTACAGAATTAAGTTTTATACCCTCCAGTGTAATTTGGTACCAAGGAGAGGGATGGCCATTTAGTTCCCGAGACAAAAGAAAATATATTGATGTTGAATGTTGCCTCAGAGGCTTATGTGGATGGTGACATGTAATTGCTTGATGATTTACACAACTCATCGACACATCAATTGGATTGCGCCAAGTTGGATCTTCTTTAGACCAAATTAAAAAATTGAGTAAAATTACCGCAGTAAAGGCTTGGATTTTTTTACCAATAGACTAAACATATATACACAAAGGAGAAAAGAAGACGGTTATCCAAAGTTAATGAGGCTAATGAAGGACATTGGAATCTAGGCTAACTGCCTCATTAGGAAACCAATTTAGAACTGAAATTGCAACCGTAATTATTTCTAGAGAATATTTTATACATTTGCTATATCCGTCTAATGCCCTAATTTAGACTCTCAATGCGTGTGCTTATGACTTGTGACATGATCGTACTAGTTACTTTATGTGAACAAATCCTAACACAAAATGGTGAAAGAACCGAGACAAATCACCAATACGAGCTCTATGTGATTGTATAAGGGAAAAGATCCATTCTTCACCCATTAGCCGGTCATTGATGCAACTAGTTAGCCCAGAGGAACCGACTCTTACTCCACTCATCAATCCCATCCCAACATTTGGAATGTCCAATTCCCGGATATGCATTCTTAACCCCATCCAATTCACACCAACATCCCTACCCGAGAAATCGATTCCTAGGAGGCTAGGACCCTACTCTCCTTTTTAAATTCAAATCCCGAAGTTTTTCATCCACAATGGTCATAAAATAGAATGAAATTCCCATTATGATACATGCAAATTGTACCTTTATTCAATCCACCATTCACTTCTCTCTTGATGCCTACTCAAAGAATCAACAAACCACATGCCAGAACAAGTACTTCCCAGAAATTCATTGCTCAAAAACAATCAAGTGCATAAGATTCAAACCTACTTGTCAATACACCAAATTTGAATTAACAACACTCAGAATAAGCTATTGGGTACAGAACTCAGAATATGAAAATTTATTTATTTATTAAAAAAAAAAAAAAAAAAAAAATGAAGAACAAAGAAAAAGTTCATACCTTTATGTTCTAATTCCATCATGGTGTTGCTGAATGTAGCAAAGATTCAGAAGCAAGTACATCAGATTTCCTCGCTTTAAGCTTCCTCCGCCTATGAACATCACACACAATATCATCAACAACGTTAAACGTAGAAGAAATTAAGAAAAAAAAAACACGCACACACACATAAAACCCAACAGAAACCCTTCATAAAAACACATACATTAACTCTCTCTCTCTCAGTCTCTGGTTGGGTGATTGATCTAGACACGGAGCAGTGGGGAAGAGTAGGTTGAGAGATTTTGCAGCAAGAATTTACAATTATTTATACTCCGTATGATTTTACTTTTTTACTATAAATAAATCTTGTTTTCGAATCGTATGAGATATTAGGGAATATGATTACCCAATATTTGGATCTCTCTTTTTTTGTTGTTTCTTTTTAATGAATGAAAATAACGTGGGAAGTAAATCATTATAGGTAACGGTCGACCACAGAACATGCTATGTGCCTTTGGATATTTTTTGGAGTGCAACCAAAATATCATGCACTCCATTTCCCACTTCAATAAAATCACGTTTTCACACCCACATGATAAAGTTAAGATTAAATTATGTTTGTAGGGGTTTAGCTCAATGATTCGGTAGATACTATTTGGTAAAAAAGATCAATATTTGAATCTTGGCGACAGTAATGTGAAGATTGCCCAAAGTGGACCGATTTACATCCTCTCAAATGCTCTATCGACTGTCGGGTCAGGGTGTGAGGGCTCGGAGTTGGGGATTCAACCTTATGGGAAAAGTTAAGATTAAATTATACCATATATTGTATTATTTTTTTTATAAAAAAGTGCAACCTACTCGAAAGAGATGAGAGAGTGAATGAAGCATGATTCTCGTATTAAAAAAGCATACGTTTAATATGGTCTTTATAATGTTGTTTATCTCTCTTACGAGACTCATGTGTGATTTGTAAACTATTATACATAAGCAGAGCATGTAGATTTCTCTTGTCACTCAAAAATAAAGTGCAACATTACCAATTATAAAAATATATTGATTTGTATGACATTGTTAAATTTTTTTTAATAGTATAACTTACTATGTGTGAAAACTTTGAAGAATGAGCACTTCCTACGTTTTGACCATACATGTCAAAAGATCATTTCTCAAGACAATTACACAATTTGAATTTTGTAATTAGATAAACAAGATTAATTAAATTCACATTAAGTCAATTACAGAGTAGGAGTTTGGTAAGTTCACTATCAGAAAAAACTTGGAAAAGTCAACTAATATACAAAACAATTATCATTCGACATTCACGGCAAAGACTAACCGAACTATATGAGACCCATCAGACCACAGTATAGCTCCAAAGTTATAACCTTTCGAGGCATTTCCACCATCAAATGAGACTGCAAAAGAGGCCTTCTTCCTCCCTTCAGCAAAAGCAATTCTTTCTGGAGAAACCCTAACTTTCAAACCCTTTGGAGCGACAATGGACGAAACATATGCAGCATTTGCAGGGCCAACGTTGGTGGCGACTCTCTTGACAGTTGTGACACCTTCTAGTTTGCCAATGGAGATTGAAGGGAAATTTATGTTTGATATGTGTTTCCTGGTACCGTTGGTTGGGCACTCGAACGTTGTCTTGGATATTGCTCTGATGATCTTCTCTTTGTAGCCATAATAGCATAGAAAGTAGAGGTAATCACTGTTTCTGGTTTCGAATACCAAGCCGGGATCAAGAGCTTGGATTGGGTTGATCTCCCCAGCACCCATTTCATGTGGATTTGCTTGGAAGTTTGAAGAATTTGTCAGGGGATTTCCAGTGTTGCTTGATATTGATGCTGAAATGCAATGAAATGGCAAGCGATCAGGTAGGAATGGATTTTATTGAACCCGTTTCTCTGAGAGATTATGTGGACTGCACAAATTATGACCATACCTGTTGTCATAATTGCAGATTTGATCATTGATGAGCTCCATTCGGGGTGTACTGATTTGATGAATGCCACGGCGCCTGCAACATGTGGGCAGGCCATAGATGTCCCGGATGTGATGCTGAAGAACGATGGCCTCGTGGAAGTTAAGGTATCATCAGGGATCGTTGCAGCTAGAATCGCAACACCAGGAGCCATTATGTCAGGCTACAATTCACAAACATCCATAATTATTCACAATATGTCAAAACCTCAAACTCAACTAGACTTTAATCATGGTCTACTAGAAGGGAGAAAGATGTCTTCGTGGAAGTTAAGGTATCATAATACATAAGGGATCGTTGCAGCTAGAATCGCAACACCAGGAGCCATTATGTCAGGCTACAATTCACAAACATCCACAAAGACCATAATTATTCATAGTATGCCAAAACTTAACTAGAATTTAATCATGGTCTAGTAGAAGTCGGGGCCGATAAGTTAAACACAATAGGGATGCTATGAAACATATCATATAGTTTTGTAAATATAGGAGCAATTAGGGCTGTAAAAACCTTAAGAATGTCTTCTGTGAGCCCTGCAGGACCTCTTGAAGAAAAGTCTGCAACTACTGGAGCCTGCTTGATGTTCTGAACTTCTTTTGCTGGAAATATTGTTGCAATTGGGTGCCTATATACTCAAGATAGTATCATTAAAAACATATTATAAGTAAAAGAGAAAATTGCATTTTTAGTTATCGAGTTATATCCGTGGTACATGCTTAGTCTTAAGTTATATGCATAACCATTTTAACCCCCCTAAGTTATGGGTAAAGTAGCGAGTTTATTCTCTAAAGGATCAAATATGTCACTTTATGAAGTAACATATTGGTAGCAGAAATAGTTCCGAAGAACTAAAATCGTTACTTCTTGCATAACTTGGGAGTTAAAAATGGTCACGCATAACTTAAGGATTAAGTGTGTACCACGGTATAACGGGAGGATCAAAAATGCAATTTTGCCAAAGTAAAATAACCAAATTAATCATGATAAGAAGTCTTTATTACTTGGTGGAATTAATGTACTTCAAGATCTGAACACCAAAACCATTTCCAACTTCTGCAAAAGGGTATGGTCCTGAATCATATGGATTAATCTTTTCTTTGTCGTCGATTAAAATTAGACCTTTTGCGCCAGCATCTTCCACAACTAGCTTCTTGATTGATCTGGAGACGCCCAGAACGTTATTCATACAAACGATTATTTTTCCGGCGACTTTCTCTGCGTCAAGTGTTCCCGGAGCACAGTTCCTAAATACATAAACAGAAAACTTGCGATGGTTCAGGCCTATTTTCAAACACATGGTAGGCAGAAGAGAAGAACGCGATAAATTCACCTAGCGTCGGAAGCTAAGGTGGGATCCCTAGCAACATTTTCCGCAAACACGAGAGGGAAGCTATTAGGATGACTAGAAAGCGAGAAACTAATGGCGGCTCCCTGACAGAACAGTAAGATCACATTAGTACGATACTACTTACACGTTGAAACTATGTGCATGAAGAATTGAAGATCGAGCTGTACCTTAAAAGACATTTCGTTTCCGAGGACCACGGTGGATTCGAATTTCCGATCGATCGTAGAAGCCGCGACGGTGAAGATCCAGGGGGCGGTGTTGGTGACGGTATAGGGATCCGGTCCATCGTTTCCGGCGGAACAGACCACCGCGACGCCTCTCTGTGCGGCGTGGAAGGCTCCAATGGCGATAGGGTCGGCCAGGAAGTCAGTCTGGAATCCAGAAGTCATCCCGATCGAAATGGAGATGACGTCGACTCCATCCTTAACTGCATCGTCGATTGCCTTGAGTATAGTAGCGCCAGAACAACCTCCATCTACGCACGCCTTGTAGGTTGCTATTCTCGCAGAGGTTAGCCCTCCCCTCGCGGTTCCATTTGCCAGCCCAAAATAATTAGCGTTGCCTATCAATCAATCAGATCAATCTCCATAACACTTAAACTATCAAAAACAACAATTCGTATCGTAAAAACACGAGTAAACCTTACCGACGGCGGCTCCGGCAGCGATTGATGCAGTGTGAGTTCCATGGCCAACAGAATCTCTCGGTGAGGCTTTCGATTTGCCATTACCACTTGGTTTCTCATTGTTAATCTCCTCAAGGTTGTTGTAGAATCTAGCACCTATTAATTTCCTGTAACATGAAAAATTATGCTGCCAAGTTAACAATGTTGGTATAAGCTTCCGGGAACACAATTCAACTTGTTCAATTGATCGATGCAGATTTAGGGTTTTAAACAAACAAAATATGAACGAAAAAAACTTATTGTGTTTCTTTCCTCTAAGATTTTTAGAGTCGTTTGTTTGTAAAAGTTCTTGAAAAGTATGTTCGTTTTTATTTGGTAATTATTTAGTAGTATGTGTTTGTTAATGTGTTCGTTAATATTCATAAATACTATTAAACAAATACTTACTAAACAAATATTGATAAACCAGCAAATGTTCAGACGGTTTATTTGTTTATTAATGAGATACTCCGTATAAAATTTGTTCATTTATATTCGTTTACCTTAATAAATAAATGCTTAGCGAACACGGATACAAGTAATTTATCAAAAGTTGTGTGCACTTTTGTATTGAAATTACAACATAATGATGAGATTGATAACAATAATGATGGATGATCACCTGTTACAGCTTGATTTTGTGAAGGCAAAACCTTCCATACAAACTCCTTTCCACCTTGCAGGAATTTCCCCAATACCTTCATCATTGAAACTAGGTGACTCTGGCCATATGCCTGTATTTTTGTGTATAATATTTGTTACTTCACTTTTAAAAAAAATCAAAAAAGTAAATAAATGTCTTATTAAATATATTATGTTTTACCTGTATCAATCACTCCAACAATGATATCACTTGACAAATTTTTATAATAGTGAGATGATTTAAGGGATTCCATTCCCAAAAAATCCCAAGACCGAGTTGTGTGGAGTTGAAGAGTCGTATCGGGAAACACAGATATCACTTCACTATGACCTGATAATCAAATAGTTAATTACAAAATACTCTGTATATATTATGATTTCAAGAGAAAAAAGTTTATTTCATGCACATATTTTCGTATCATCTCACTTGACGTGACAGAACATGATTGTAACGCCAACTTTTAAAATATTTATCATTGTATCATGTTTCGGCTAAGAATGAGTATAAATAATATAAAAATATGGTCAATATGTTATTCTAACACTAAAAGGGATCAACAAATTGATGAGAATATGGAATAGTATTCATACAGGATAAAGCATACGCTTCTTCACGGGTAAGCATGGCAGCAAATCCCCTAAAAGCATGATAGTACGATTGTTGAATTGATACTCGATCACTCTCCTCTCTATTAGAATAAAACAAGTAAAAGATACAATTAATTAGATCGTTACATGTCATCTATAACTATTACAGAGTATTATATTATTATAAGTAATATAATTCAATTTTTTTTACAATGTCGTCATGTAGTGTCAATAATCTCGTAAAATTTTATTAAATTATTATTTTATTCGATTATTTCTATTGTTACAATATGATATTATGCCATAAAAATATATTACACCATAGAATACTAGAATACCTTGGTATTACAGAGGACAATATCTGGAGATGGGAATACTCTGAAAACATTTCAGCATTATATCCACTGTTGTTTGCTGGACCACCCATGTATACAATGTATGGCTGCATCATATCCAACAACATAAACTAACATATCCTAAACCATGAAAACTATAACTATTTTTATTATAAAAAATATTATATTATTATGGGAATTTTTGGTGTCTATCAACATCGTACTAATTCTTTATATACTTAGATACAAAAACGCCCAGAGTATGCCTGATTGCACAATATATTATGAGAACAAGTGTTGACAGTATCCAATACAATTTGTACCAAAAAAAGACACTTGACAGAGGCAATCCTAGCCAAATTTGGTCAGGCTGTTAAGTTGATAACCATAAGGTTTCAAGTTCAACTATTGGCATTCTTGGTTTGAGCCTTAGGTAAGCTATGAGTAATCTAGACTGGTTTATCTCATTGTGACCCTTTGTCGGGTAAAATTACAAGACATGATTATTTACTTAATGCATACTCTCAAACAGTGATTGCGAGTTTTTCTCGTCATTCAAAAAAAAAAAAAAAAAAAAAACAACAACAACAACAACAAACGGGTGCTAATCGACACTTTAGAAATGCACTTTAACTTATATTAAATTACCTTGGGAGGCAGGGTTAGGGAGATGCAGATAGTTGTAGATGAGATGAGGAAGGTGAGCAAAAGAAAGAAACAAGAAGCCATTGATAAATGTGTATAGTAGGTAAGTTAATCCAATGATCTACCTGTTTTATATAAGGCTAAAGCTAGCTAGCTAGCTAGCTATCTAGCAGGTATGTATGAGAGTGGGAGAATGGTGGCATGATACTTGCATGGGCAGCTTGGAATCACTGACCTGATATAAAGCCACATGCTGAAGTACTAAACAAGCAAAGCACTAATAATTGTACTGTTTAATTCATTAAATTAGTGTGTCTATAATAAGGTTCAATTCTGATATGCAAAATCAAATGCATATTAATGTTGGTATGCATAGGATCGATTCAATGAGTCCAGATCCCGTTAAACAGACTCAATTAACCAAGAAAATATTGATAAGAATCGAGTTATTATCTCCATATTATTTGATGCATAAATTTTTTTTAAGGCTAATGATTGATTTAGACTTTAAGCAAAGAGTTTTCACATTCTTGAGTTAGAATTAAATAATAAAAATTCAAAAGCTAAAAATGGTTTTTTTTTTTTTTTAAAGCATCATATCGAATACATTCCAAGTGCCAACTGTATACACCAGCTAGTATGTATTCTTGTTTTTTCCCCCTCTTTTGTCTAATTGAAGTGTCATTAAATTTTTAAAAATGCACATGTGTCGTTGAATGATTGAATAGAATTGAAATGAATTTCTGTGACTAAATGAATAGATTGGAATAAACTTGTGTTGGAGAGTTATTTAGAGCATCTTATTTATAGGTTTTGGGTAGGTTTTCAGTAAAGCAAGCTTATGTGGAGGAGAGAGAGTGAAAAAAAAATAATAAAAAATAATCCTGCAAGCACTTGAATTATTGGCAGATTTGTAGGACCCATTAGATACTCTGATTTTTGCGCCCTGGTAGCTGAAACGCAACCCAACACCCAGTCGGACTCGTTATTGACGCTTCATTGTTTTTTTTAGCTTTGTTTTGTTTTTTTCTTTTTATTTAACTAACAAAGTGTTGACAAGAATCAAACTCGTGACATTCAAATATGAGAATCATACTTCACACACTCGATCAACTCTTTTGATGATTATTGGCCAAGACTATAAATTATATTGAAATTGTGGTCTCAAAAAATAGACTTGTGTTATTAAAAGATGAAAATATAAAACATAAAAATATATGATTTAAAATCTCGATAATACCATCTACTTCTGAGATTCTATTATTACTTCTTTTTAAAGTGAATACTTTTTCATTCTTCATAAAATAGAGGAGAAATGTCATTAGATGAATCAAGGGAATAAATGCCAATGTCACATCATATGGAATTTGCTCCCATTTCCAGTTTCTTTTCATATTCTCCTTAAAAACCAGATTGGGCATCTTATCCCATTGATATTGTATGTTGAGGTTTGCTTTTGCTTTACTCTATTCCTTTTCCTGGTTTTCTTTAGCATCTAAAATTATAAGTCAATGAATCATGGTACAAAACACCTACCCACAGAGAGACAGAGATTGTATCTAATGAATCAATAAATAAAAGGTTCAAAATATGGTCAAAATTGACCTATTAAATAGAATGGCAGTAATCCAACACAATAAACCTCAAGCCAGTTTACCCGAAGGTGAAAACAGAACTGCCCGTTTACCCAGTGCACACCCCCGGGCACCGGGTAGGGGCTACGGGTTTCCCTCATCACTCGAAAAAAACAGAACTGCCCTTTTCAGTTCTTGGCTTTATACTCATTCATTATATATTAAACAGTTGACCTGGCCAACTTCGTTTTCTCCCATCGGGACCAAATGCTGTAACCTCCGCGGAGATGTCAATGCGTCGATGCTGAATGCCACGAGCAATGCTTATGCGTGACTGCATTCGCACAGCAGGGCAGGCATCGGTACCTACGGCTTCTGACTTGTCGCAGCTTGATGACCTTCCTGATGACATGGCAACTGGTTCCCGGAAGGTCAGTATGGTCTGTGACCAGTGGGTTTTCGGCTGGTATGGGGACGTTGACAAATTAGTCGGCGTTTCCTTACAGAACCTTCCAGTAAATCCAGTCTCAAACCATAAGACTAGTCCATAGCACCAAGTAGTCTTAGGCTTGGACTCGGGAGTGCTGCCGAGGGAAGCTCCATCCTTCGGCTCCAATTCAACTATAGCTGTGAAATCCATCTCCTCGGTCTTCATAGTAACCAGATCAAATGCCTGGGAGAAACATGCTAAGGTTATAATCAAGGTTGAAAAAATTGCTAGGCGCCCTCTAGGCACCTGGGGACCACCTAGGGCGCCTAGGTGGGCGACCGCCTAGGGCCTAATCGGCGCCTAGGCCCGATTTTTGCAACACTGGTTATAATGTTATGCATCGGAAAAGTATACTAGAAGGAAAGGATATGAAACCTCCTTCAAGCAATAAGTCAATAGACCACGCCAAAAGACAAACCTGAAGGACTGCCGTACTGGTGACTACATCAGAACTATCAACAACATCAACAATGGGAAAACGAGAAGCCTCTTCAGCTAGCTCATTGCCAATACAAGACATGTTAAATCCATACACATTATCCCAGAATGTAATGCCGGTACCACCTCTTCCGAATCCTGCAACAAACTGTTCGGGAATTATGGTAACAGGCAGGGAAAAAAGTAGTTACCTCTAAACAGAATGGAATATGAGCACTAGAGACTCACCATTGTGGCTGTATCTGGTAGAATTGCACCACCAGGTTTCAACCATTTATCTCGTGCCAAAAGCACAGAGCTTAGCATTGACTCATAAAGAAGGCAATAGCCCATCCATTCGCTTAGCAACACATCAACACTGTTCGGCTGAATATTTCTGGTACCATCAAGCTCTTCAACCATCCCTTGAACCACTTCAATTACCCCAGTGGGACTATTATTCCACAAAAGGCCATTTTCTTTAGCAATCTGCACAAATTCAAATCCCATAAAAAGCAGTTATATTATGATTTGAATGACACTGGTGCGGTGGCAATAAAAGCAAATGAAAAAAACACACAAAGGAAAGACTGAGAAGCAGAGAACAAACAAGTCCAACCTGCGTTGCAATTGCAGCCATCTTTTCGCTAGCTTCAACTGCTATTACCCTTGATGCTCCAGCTTGTGCTGCAAAGAGACTAGCAAAAGCCAAAAATCAAAACCCATTTTTATCCCTAGAGTAGAGAGCCAATATGTACGTATAATGAAGTTAGCTAGTTTAGTTCACTTCTCCAGAAAATTAGAGACAAATATTTATTATGTGCATAAACACAGAAATCAAAGGAAAACAAAAAAAAAAAAAAAACAAAAAAAAAAACTAGTAATTGGACTAATTTTACAAAAGCTATTAATTGAGCTCTACCAAAATGAATATTTCCACTTCATTTGTGTAAGAAGCCCTAAGCATAACAATTCATCAATGTCGAGGCAATTCTAGGGAATGAGTGAATTCTAGAGAACAAGTCATCATTATCAGAACACCTTTAGATATCCATCTTTCTTGATCATTTCTCTAAAAACCACCACTCATTGATCTACACTGCTTCAAAATCTTAAAATCTCAATTTTAGAAATCTTTTTTTAACAACTGTTGAACTTACAAGTGTCAAAACTAAATAAAAAGTTTTGTCAAAGCAAGTATGAGACAGTTTGGGATGGAAGAAGTTAAGTCAAAGGGTAACAAGTGTTGAAAGCTAATAAGTTAACTAGGAAAAATAATAATAATAATAATAATAATAATAATAATAATAATAATAATAAAGCGAATAGGAAATGCCTATTCACCTCAGTATGCCAGTTCCACAACCTACATCCATAACAGTGCTACCCCTCAAAAGAGAAGGATTTTCCACAATTGCTCTCCGATAAGCATCTGTTCTTTCCTGCATAAAAATACAAATAAAATAAAATAAAACCACATTCACAAACCAAACCTAGGAATAGAGTTAAATTCTTTTTAGCATTTCCTTCTACCAAAAGTCACATAAAATGAAATTTATTTTTCTAAAAAATTTACCTTGTCACTGATCATCTCCCTGTGGATGCCAAAGGAACTATATGAACCAAAATAATTCTTGTTTGCATTCTTTATTTTCTGTTTTGCAATATCTGAAAAATAACTAGTCTGCCCCTCATCCTCTGCCTTTCTATGAAGTGCAAGATTACAGCCATTGGCATCAACAGCTTTTACTTTAGAATTGCCCAAAGAATTTCCATTACTGCAACTTCCACCAGCGGTAGATGCAACCACCTTCTTTCCTCCATTCTCACAACAACCGCTGAGTCTAGATTCATCCTCTTCCAATGCAGGTTCATAATCATCAATTTTAATACGTTCAAAACTACTCAATTCCCTTGCCAGTTCATTGTTATCAACTGACATAGTATCATCTTCACATTCATCGTCTTCAACAAAACTGTACAGGAGTGCATCCTCCTGCAAGAAAGGCTTCAAATACGTGTCCCCCTCCCATGGCAGGGCATTATTTTCATATTGCATCATTTCGTGTAAATGGTTTTGCAGATCTTGCTTTGACTGACATGTGACCCGACAACTCCAACATCTATTTTCAGCAACCTAACAAAGAGAAAGCATAGTAGCCTCCATTAATTACTCATCCAATACATGCAAAACCCCAAGAACCAAAGCCTAGGTTGTAATAGTTGACCGGCTCAAACAAGAAGGCCAAAGCCCAAAAGGCCACTACCATCAAAAAGGGATTGTTATGCCGTGGAACCATGTCCACCTTGAAACAGTTCTATGTTCATAATTATAAAACTGTATGTTCATAATTATAAAACTCTATGTTCATAATATTTGAACTTCATATTCACAATTAGAGAACTCTATGATCATAATTTTTGAACTTATTCACAATTATAGAACTCTATATTCACAATTATGAACAGTTTTAGAACACCTTGCACTGTGGACACGGTTCCACAGCATAATTCGCCGTCAAAAAGGGAGTTGAACTCGTAACTTGTCAAATCGTCACCAAAAATCAATGCATATAGATTTTGAACTTCATAAAATTAAAGTTTTGAAACCTATGTAAGATATAAGTGAAGATTATATATTAAAGGGAATTTGTATCCATTACACGCACCTCAGACCTAATGTAGTTGATGAGCTTGAAACAGCCGTAGAAATCCAAGTGAAGATCATTCTTGATTTTCTCGAAATCGAAGTGATGAGAGGAAGCGCAGTGCTGAAACAGAGCTCGGCCGGAGCTTTGCCGAGAATCGCAGAACAAGCAAGCCAGTTCTGGGTTCACTGTGTTGTCTTCTTCGTCGGCTTCCCAATCATCCCAGTTCTGGTCTTCTTCGTCCACGACATCTATATCATTCTCCATCTCCATATCTGAGCTCTGCGAAGCATTCTCGGGGTCGACTGTTGCCATTTGGAGTTGGGAAACAGAGTAAGCTACCAGACCTCGCGCCTGCGGCTAAAACCTTAAACCCTACCATATGTGTTAAGTTGTGGATCAAAATACGGGTTAATTGCATTTCACACCCTCTATTTAAGGATAGATGCAGTTTACCCCTCAAGTTTTTCTTTAGCAGACATTTTGGCCTTTATAAATTGCAATATTCCTCTTTGTTTTGCATACATTGGATAATAGGAATTGGATCACCCTATGTCCCTACATATAGTTATATACCTTGCTTAGGGGAGTTAGGGCATTCCTATTACTGAGTTTTTTTTTTTCTTCAATTTTTTTAGACAAATTATCGTCATGAAAAATAAAAAATAAAAAAATATTGCTATCGCTACTTTTGGTTCATGCACAACTATTGAGAAAGTTGAAAAAAAAAAAAAAAAACTATCATAAGTCGTTCTTGTTCGTTCTTGTTGAACATGTGACAACTATTGCACATTTTTCTTTTATTTTTCCCTCCTTTTTATTTTTTAATTGATTTTACAAAAAAAAAAAAATATTACATTTGATTTTTAGTATTGTTCGATAAGTGTTTTAAAATTTATAAAACGATAATTGAACACTTTTTTTTTTAATAATTCGTGTTTTCAACACATCTTTTGTTTTCACTTTTTTTGTTGTTGTTGCAAAGTAAGTACAATTAAGCTACAATGAGAAGTTGCCATCAATGGATTGAAAAGGGTATGTATAGTGTGGATAAGTTAACAAAAGTCTATAATTAGCATTAATTTGTGAAAGAAAGAAAGAAAAAAAAAACTTTCTATCAATCATTACATCATTTGGCCGCTCTTGTAAATTATTAAACATTTATTAAAATAAAAAAGTTAATTGTATTTTTCAAGTGAGTAAATATTTCATACTTTTTATTAGAACTACTAGTATTTTGTAATTTGCGAAAATTCATGCCTAATATTAAAATATTGATAAATATAAATAAGTACAATTATAATTGAAGTTATATATACACAAATTATATATATATATATATTACACACACATGATTTACCATTAATATAAATTTAATTAAAATATAATTAATAATTAAATTAATTATATAATAATTTAAATAAAATGATAATAATTAAATAATATAAAAAAGATATGATAAATATGAATGCATGGTAATAATGATGGAGTCACCAATATTATAATTAAATATTAATTGAGTTATAACGGTGTAAATGTAGTTTTGTCTTACAAAAATGTAATATGAATAATTTTGTCCAATAGAATTGAAGTGTACAACATTTAAAACAAAATGTATACATTTATTAGCATACAAAACACGAACATAAATCAATAATATAACTTGGATTATACTTATTGTGTTTTTAGATAACCCACATTTTATTTGTGTATCAATTAGAAGATGTAATGTCACATATTGAGTAAAAAGTGAATAATTATAAGTACATGTATTATTACTCATTTTAAAAATATTATTGTTGGTCTAAATATTATCTTTAACTCACTAGCTAGGTGATCAATGCTATTTCATTTTGGAGTGCGTTTATTTTAATCATGTTTTTCATCATAATGATTTTTTTAATGACAAAGTGAACCGGCATCCATTATTCGATGATATACATTAGGTAAGTCCGTATGAGCAGCTCAATTGATTATAAAGGTTAAATTTGAGAAGAATGATATGCATTGGATAAATCACGCTCTTATGTAATAGCCACAAACCACACATGACAAATAAACAACACTAAACGTGAATTAAAAACATACAAACAAAAACAATATTGAGCTTATTAGGCAGAATATATTACTATAATTGTGATACCATAATGAAATTAGCTCATTTAAAATGTATAGATAATATGAATTTGTTAAGTTGAATACAAGTGACTTTTTTTTGAAGAAACCATAATCAATTAATCATAGGAAGAATACAATCTGGGGGGGGGGGGCTTCAAACCAGCTACGAAGATCAGTATCCGAATGAGCAGTCCGAGCAAGGGTATGGACAAGCACATTCACTGATCTATTAATATGTTTAATGGCAAAAGCTTGAAAATTATAGGCAATAGACTAATTATCTCTAATTACAGTATTGACATAATATAAGTCGTGAGAAGACTCATTGAAGATACGACAAACTTATTGGTAGTCTAACCGAATGCAAATTTTTTGCTACTGTTCACTCTTCAACCAAGAAGTGGGCCTCTTTAATGGCAAGAGTTTCGGCAAGATGAGCATCACCGACAGGTCTCAAGGGACAAATAGAAGTGATTTTTTCTTTTTTTTTTTTGAAAACCAAACACAAGTGAATTTAGTTATCCTCATTGTTTTCAAATATGGCACTATAATATCAAGCAACAATATTTTAATAAGTAATGTCACATCTTTATATTAAAACAGTTATTTAAGATGTATTTTAGAATGTGTCATTATTATATTAAGTTGTCTAGATTAATTGATTATTTTGACTCTTTATTGAGTTTTGATAGAGTAATTAATATAAACAGAAATGTTAAATAGACACTCAAACTATATACCAAGATGTAATTAAACATTTGGAAAAAAAATAATTGAACCCTTAAACTTGTTCGCAATTAACATTTATTTACAAGATACCAATAACTAACATGTTGATTTTGCTTTGGTGGCATTTATGTTTTGGCATTTTATTAAAAATCTATTTTTTCAAAAATATGTCTCGTACTTCATTACTTATCAATTAAATTGAACGAATAAGTCATATATTTCTTTGTCTAAAATCATATACAAAGAAGCCAAGTAAAAGATTGACTAGCATATATGAATATGATAGGATTTTTTTTCTTTTAATATTAATTTTGATTTAAAAAAATAATTTTAAAGAAAACAATAACTTATGTGGCATCTTACTGGCGAATAACTTAGTGATAACAGAACATTATATGTTAAAATGTGTTAATTACATTGTTTTAATAAGTTTAATTGTTTAATTGAATTTGTTTGATTATATTTTGATATATAATTTGAGCCTTTGAGAGTTTGAGGGCATATTTCATAATTTCTCATTACTGTATTAGTAAGTTAGTAACCACTGCTTCAATCTAAAAAATCTTATATATGATGTCACAAGTGATTTTTACATGGGAAAAAAAACTTATTATTTTTATTATTCAAAGGGGGAAAAACGCATTTAATTTAATGACAAAAATAACCCCAAATGAAAAGTAGAAAACAAAAAAGTCTGCGGGTTCGCCGCTCCGGCGCGCAAATCTCCCCCTCTGCCGCCGTCATTCTCATTCTCTTTCTTTAGCAAGAGTTTCGCCAACTCACCTTACGGTTCAAAGTTACGTAACTACCCCCTCCCATATCTATCATGCAAGGCTATTAGATATAGTATATAGAAAGAGAGAGAAACTGTTCAAACTATTCAGTCACGGCAGTTCTCGTAAAGTAAACCCCAAATCCCAAGCTCTGGATTAGATTCAAAGCTCAATTCACACAAATTCAGTCTTCACATTCTGCTCCGCTTAATTCACTCCCGAGTTCCAATCCACTGAAACTCAAGATTGTTGTCTGAGCTCGCCATGGAAGAGTAAGCGTCTCTCTTTTACGTTAGATCTAAGTTGATAGTTTCTTTGCTGTCATTTCTGTTCGAAGTGAAATCGATGAATTTTGAAGTAGTCAGATGAATTAATTTCTGAATATTGAAGTGTATTCATATCTTATTTGTCGGAAATGTGTGTGTGTTTGCAGGGAGAACGGGGTTGAGCTTGTGCAAAGATATAGACGAGATAGGCGAGTGCTTTTGAATTTCATGCTCTCCGGTAGCTTAGTTAAGAAGGTGGTAATGCCTCCGGGTGCTGTTTCTTTGGATGATGTGGATCTTGATCAGGTCAGCGTTGACTATGTTCTCAATTGTATTAAGAAAGGTATGTAGATCAGATGAATTTATTAGAGATTTTGTTCACATTGCTCAATCAGATGGATTTAAGAGAGGATTTGGATTGGATTCACATTCTTTAACTGAAATAGAAAGCCTCATTATTAATGTAGGTGGAATGCTTGAACTCGCGGAGGCTATTAGAGATTATCATGATAGTACATTGTTCCCCAGTGTGGTAAGCTGAGATTCTCCATTTAGTAATCTTTCTTTATTGATATTCTGCTATTAGAGATTATTACGGTTGTACATTGATCCCCAGTGTGGCAAGCTGAGATTCTCCATTTAGTAATCTTTCTTTATTGATACTCTGCATTCTAATATTTTTCTTTATAGCCCTTAATCCTTCCCATTCTTTTTGTTATTGCTTTTGTTCTTAAAGAACAATGCAGGTGCCACCACCGAATTCTTTTTGGCTACAAATCCTGAATCATCAGGTTCACCTCCGAGGAGGGCACCTCCACCTGTTCCTGTTGCGACACCCCTACCAATTTTACCAACTCTTTCAACTGAAGAGCCCCTTGATTCCATGTCAGTTGAAGAACAATCTCCCCTATCAAAAAGCCAATCCCTTACCAGTCAAGTTCGAGAGTTAACAGTAGATGACATTGATGATTTTGATGATCTAGATGAAGTTGATAGTCATAGGTATTCTAGAAGAGTTCTAAATGATGCCACTGATCTTGTGCCAGGACTGCCTTCATTTGCAACAGGTAACCTGTAACCTTTCACAATTTTTTTTTAAAAAAAAACAAAGAACCAAACTTCATTAAATCAAATGTTCAATACAGGGAGGAATAGAAAAAGACCAAATAATAACCTGTAACCTTTCACATTTAAATCACTCTATCCTAAAAACTACTTAGCAAATTGTGCAGTATTTACAAACAATTGGAAGTTAAAATACATGGCTCAAGAGCAATGGTAACTATATTGCTAACGTAATGGACTCCCGGCATTAATCTCAAAAGTCCACCAATCACTTGAACTCCTTCTTTTGCTGTAGGTTGCAGGATAAATATTCTCACTACTGTCCTTAAGAGTTATGACTTCAAAACTAGAAATACTTACAGATGTGATCTTACTCTTTCATACCTTGAACTTAAACTTATTCAAATGACTATGAGAGCCTAGTTTCTGGGCACCTTGGACCATGAGTTAAATGAAGTAATCTTCTAATCACTTAGAGATGCAAGACAAACAAATTGTATTGAATAAATTTCTAAATTTCTATTTTAGCCATTTTGAGAATTTTAGGCTCATGATATTACCCTGCTTTATTATATAGCTTGTTTGAGGAAACATTGTAATGAACCTAAGAACAAATGTCTATACTTGGGATAATGGATTTCCATTTTCAATTGCTTCATACATAAGGGACAGGGGTTCATGGTATCTTATTGTTTTCCTCATTAAGTTATTTTCCATAATTATATGAGACTTTTAGAGATTGTTGAATGGGAACCTTAACCCTAGTGGGTGTGACCTGTGTATACCTTTGGCATTGTACTTGTTCCTTGACAAACATCAACATACTATTATTCTTTCTCTGTAACAGGGATGAACTATATTTGTTTTTTTTTGTGCGTGTGTGTGTTTTTTTTGTTTTTTTTTTGTATGTTGTCTATCAGTTGGATTCTTCACTTGATTGCTGCCTTCCAATTCGTATTTGATTTTACTACCATACTTAATTGCAACTCTAATAAAGTCATTTGTCATCCTTCTGACTGGTGGTGTCATCTAATTTCGAGTAAAGCCTGTTATCCCTTAAGTTTTGGAAGTTTAATTTCTTTGTTTTCTCCCAGGTATTAGTGATGATGACCTTAGAGAAACTGCATATGAAATCCTCCTAGCTGCTGCTGGAGCTTCAGGGTACTGTTCATTGCGTGTGTGGGTTTTGGCTTACTTCTCTACTCCAATTTCGATTAGTAGAGTTTTCAAGAATTATATTTTGATGTTTTTGTGAGTAGGGGCCTCATTGTACCATCAAAGGAGAAGAAAAAGGACAGAAAGTCTAAACTGATGCAGAAGCTTGGGCGGAGTAAAAGCGAACATGGTGCAGCACGGTCTCAGCGTTCACATGGATTGGTTTCTCTATTGGAGACCATGCGCGTCCAAATGGAGGTAGACTATTAATATCTGTTTCAAGTATATTTTTTTCCTGGATTTTAACATGGGATTAAAATTGGGTACCTTTCAATAATGCAAAAGTGGCCCACCCAAGTGTCATTTTATAGAGCATAGGCAGATCTAGCGGAAGATGTGGGCATCCCATCCTGATTAAGGGTGCATTTGGGATAGTGATTGGAGCATTGGATGGCTCCAACCGCTCTTCAAAAATCCGTTTGGATAAGTTGTGGTTGAATTGATTAGAGTGTTCCACCACTCCAATCATAGAAATTTCAATTGGAAGGGTAAGGCTTTGGTTAGAGTGATGCAATTGGAGAGTTGGATTGCTCTAATCTTATTGTTAGCATTTTAACTGCTAAAATTTAGCCTCTTCCAAATACACCCTAAGAAAGTAAGCAAATTATGCATTTGGGAAAGTGGTTTGTGCAATTGGAACTGCTTCAACGGCTCTTTGAAAAGCTGTTTGGATGAGTTACAGTTAGAGTGATTAGAGCAGTCTACGACTCCAATCGCATAAATTTCAATTAAAGGGGTAAAGGTTCGGTGGGAGCAATGCAATTGGAGTGGTTAGATAGCTCTACTCTCACCACCATTGCTCTAATTGCTCTCTTGTATGCACCCTAAGAAAGTAAGCTACTTGTATCCTTCAATGCAAGGACTAGTAAATTTTCCATGGTTTTCTGAGGGATGGAATAGCTGTGGGGCTTGAGAGGTGTCACTTCCTACATATGGTGGCTATGAAAAAGTATGCGAATATGGATGAGGCTGGACATTGCATTATGTAGTTGTAAATGTTTTCAATTAGATCAAAGGTTAGACATAATTTTTTGAAAGCTTGGTAACATTTTTCAGCATAAGTAAGATGTAGAGAGTGGAAGATTTGTATGCTAGTTATTGCTTATCCATGTATTTTCTACATCTATGCTGGGACTAGTATCAGAGCACATATGATTTGTATTAACTTTTCCATATATTGGGTCTCACCTATTCTCATGGGTACCAGATTTCGGAGGCAATGGATATTAGAACAAGGGAAGGTCTTCTTAATGCTATGGTGGGTAAAGTGGGAAAAAGAATGGACACACTGTTGATTCCGTTGGAACTATTATGTTGCATTTCACGCACACAATTTTCTGACAAGAAGGCATATATAAAGTGGCAAAAGAGACAGGTGAGATATCTCTTCTTTCATGTATATGTGCTGGTCTATACACACTTAACTGTCCTCCTTTTTCTTCCCCTCTTTGCTTTCTGGTTTCCTTTTTCCTTTTCAGCAATAGGGAATGGTATGCTGGAAATAGTGAGTGCAATTTTAAAATACTGAAACTTCATATAATGCTTAAACACATGTCATATGTTATTTATTTTGTGTTAGTTCAGTTAAACATGTTGGAGGAGGGGCTTGTCAATCACCCTGCTGTGGGATTTGGGGAATCTGGGCGAAAAGCCAATGAGTTAAGAGCTCTTCTGGCTAAGATTGAGGAATCTGAGGTTTGTATTTATTTATCTTTTGTTTGTGTTATTTACAATCTGGATATTTATTCAGGCATTAGTTCAACTTCTCCGTAAAAGCTTTACAAGATACATCTTTGATTCAGTTCTTCCTAACTGTTTCCTTCTTAAATGCCTCTCATTTGAGAGATTTCTATAACTATAAAAGCTAACATCAAAGAAAGTAATGGAATCAATGCACTGTGAGCCTAAAACCAAAAAAAAAAAAAGATGAAAAGTTCAATTCGATTGATGCACGAGAAAGATGCTCACATATGATGCTACACCAGTTGTTTATAATCTCATTCTATGATCCGACTTAACTTGTTTCTTTCTTTCAGTCTCTTCCACCTCCTGCTGCAGATCTTCAACGGTCTGAGTGTTTAAGATCTCTAAGAGAAGTTGCTATTCCACTGGCAGAGCGGCCAGCTCGAGGTGACTTAACTGGTGAAGTATGTCATTGGGCTGATGGTTATCACCTTAATGTCAAACTGTATGAGAAACTACTTCTCAGCATCTTCGATGTTTTGGATGAGGGAAAGCTCACTGAGGTTAGTTATACCTCATTATAGGTGAAGATATTGTGAGCAGTTGTGGGTTTTACTGTAAGTCTTCTCTTTTGAGATATGAATGTCATATGTGTAGAGTCACTCTGTATCTATTTGTCTAATAATATGTTGTAACTGACAAAAAGCAATATGGAACATTGAAATGGCAATAGGAGCAGAACATCGATTAGTATTGGTTCCGGTTTCTAATTTCTTTCTTTTTTATTTTCCACTGCTTGAAATGTTTACACTGGTTTCAGTTTCTAAAATTTATTGTTTTCAGTGTGTGTGATGCTATAGACTATGCAACTCTTCTGTCATCAATATTGTTGTTGTTATTGTGGTTATTATTATTTACAGGAAGTTGAAGAAATTCTAGAGCTTTTTAAGTCAACCTGGCGTATTTTGGGAATCACGGAGACAATTCACTACACTTGTTATGCATGGGTCTTGTGTCGTCAGGTAAACAAAAGGAGCAAAGGTTTTTTAGTTGCCCTTGGATTGATTACACTTGTTATGCATGGGTGCTTAGTCATTACTGCATAAGGTTTATGTATAAGGGTTTTGGATGGAATCTGTTGATTGTATTGGTTATACATTTTCTGACCAACAACTAAATTTTAGTCTGTTTGTCACATTGAGGATAAGATCCTTTTGACATGCATATGTTACAATGGGAGTTTCTTATTATTGAATGATGCATCCACCTCAACTAAAAGTTTAAGCTAGATACCGATGATGTACATTTATTTTTTTGTATTTAACCTCAACATGCCCCCTCACATGTGGGCTGAATACTTTTCAATGAGCGAAACATGTGGAAATATTTTGATTATGTGGTAATGTGCATGATTCAAACCCATGTGTCCTCTTAACTATTTTACCAACAGATGTTTTGTAGTGTTATGTGCTTTCAATTTTTCTAATTGTGTTGAGAGAATTATTATATATTGGGAGGAAGATAGAAAGATGCAAATCTTCAACCTTGAATAGATATCTCTCACTACATTAGGGTACCTACTACCTAGTAATGTGTGTTTTTTGTTTTTATTTTTTCCCTTTTTTGCCACTTCTAATTATGTGATGTTTGTGCTAAATGTTATTACTTGTTATCATGTATCCAATATTGTGCCTTTTAATAATGTTAATCAGATCTATCTATGCTCAATTTGTTTTTTTTTTTTTTGTTTTTTGTTTTGTTTTTTGTTTTGTTTTTTTTTTTTTGTGATTTATATTTAATTTTGTTTGTTTTCTAGGGGGGTTATTGACCAATTCTACAAGTTATGCTCTTATTTGGAGCCTTTGTTTCATTATAGCTTCATTATATTTCTACAGTTTGTCATCACTAGTGAGCAAGGAATCCTCCTGCATGCCATTGAGCAGTTAAAGAAAATACCATTGAAGGAACAACGAGGACCACAGGAGAGAATACACTTGAAGAGCTTGCAAAGCAGAATTGAAAGTGAGAAGGGATATCAGGAACTATCTTTCTTACAGTCTTTCTTACTACCTGTTAAAAAATGGGCTGATAAGCAGTTGGAAGACTACCATCTCTGTTATGCTGAGGTTTGTTAGACATATAAACTTCAAGTTCTATGCTTTCACACTAATCAAAACAAGTTAATTTATACAGTGCAGGAGATATTTTATACATTGACATAGCATATTTTTCATTTATCCCATTTATATTTTAACAAGCAAGGATCTTAGTAATTTATTTGCACCGTGGAACACATTACTTTATTATCTGCCTCAACATAGAGAGCAAGTTCTTATGTAAGAATACTAATGTAATAAAATGGCTCCCAACAAAGTTGCAATTGACCAATAGGGTGTTATAAAGCTGGAATACGGATACAAAATGCTGTATTGCATGTGTATAGGTTACATTATCTTTAACTATTCACCTTTGTAATTCATTTGTACTGGATTTTAAATCAAGCATGTGTAGTAGTCCCATAATTCTTCTTTTTCATTTTTAATAAGAAAGTATACTCACATTTCTCTGTTCCCTTAAAGGGTTCGGCATTGATGGAAGCTACTGTGGTAGTTGCAATACTTGCTCGAAGGCTGCTTCTAGAAGAACCTGGATTGGTACATATTATTTGCCCCCTCCCTCTTCCTCCTGAGTGGCAAAAATACAGTATTACTATTGGTTTTATTGGCATTGTACATAGAAACTAAGCTTTTATTAATGAAGTTGCACATCTGGCATTTCTTTTTGAAGGCAATGCAGGCTATACCCGACACTGATTCAGAGCAGATAGAGTTTTACATATCATCTTCAACAAAATATGCATTCGCGAGGGTAATTTGTTGAATACACTTTTTGCAAATTCCAAAGCAAAACAGTTGGCTGTTTGTTTATCAAAGAAACTAATTCCCATTTTGCTTCTATTAAAAAAATTGGCCTATCCAACTTTATAAGTTTTAACTGATAATCATAGTTAATTAAACATTGTGAGGAGATTCTTCTTATCTCTGGGATAGCGTACTATTTTTGTGAAGCATTCATTTTAGTTATTCTTTTCTTGAACATGTCAATATCATTACTTCACATTATGTTTGGTAACAGTCTTTAACTGAACTATAAAGTAATTAGCTTTTCTTACTATCAAGTCATCTATTCTTCTTCTTCTTCTTCAAACTACCAAGTGTCCAAGTATCTAGAAGTTGGGGGGAAACCCAATAACCTTATTATTATAGAAGATCTACAAGTTGGAAAATAAAACTATCAAGTATCTACAAATTGGACAAACAGGAGATCTACTATTTCTTATAAAATGGAAAAAAAAACTACCAAGTATCTAGAAGTTGGGGGAAAACCCAAATAACGTTATTATTATCCCATTTCAAGTTTAAAGGCATTCATATTCAAAGTTAAACATAATGAGTGTTCTTACTATCAAGTATCTACAATTTTGGAGAATACCTAAATTACCTTATCAGTTATCATTAACCATATCCAAGTGTAAATAAATCCATATCAAACAAGTCATACTTAGATCTATCTTTCCCTTTCTCTGAAGTAGAGTGATATTTTCTTAGACTGATTCTGGATATTCTTCATGTGAGCTTGAATTTTCTTTCTATCTACAGATGCTGCAAGATGTGGAGACATTGTCAGATGCAACACATGAGCATCCCTTGGCATTACTTGCAGAACAGACAAAGAAACTTTTGCAGAAAGATAGAACCATTTACATGCCTATTTTAATACAGAGGCATCACAATGCAGCTGCTGTTTCGGCGTCTCTAGTTCACAAGCTATACGGTGTTAAACTGGTAAGCTGATTGTTGATTCATGTGTTGTTAAACAATCATTTGTGATTTTGAATTGTATGTGGTAATTTCTGATATGATGTGAATTTTTCAGAAGCCATTTCTTGATAGTGCTGAGCATCTTAGTGAAGACATTGTAGCTGTATTTCCTGCTGCTGACAGTCTTGAGCAGTACATCATTGAAATCATTGTTCAGACTTGTGAAGAGGGAGCTGCAGATGCATACTGTAGAAAACTGAATTTGTACAAGGTGAGAATGTTTCCTGTCTTTCATTTGCTCTTACATGTAAGCATGCAAGAAAGTTTTTGTTTACTCTAGGATGGTGATATCTGACTTGCTTTGTACCTTTTAGGTTTTCTAAGAGGGTAGTAATTGAATTGCTTTCATAAAATTCTTTGGTTCAAATTGAACCTGGGCTGCAGAGTGATGACAATTGGTGGACACTACTTTTCCATTTTTGGGTTCTCTTTTATTAGATTAGATTTATATTAAAATGTATATATGAATAGTTGAATACTGGAAACGGCTGATCCTTGTTGATGGGGTAAGGCTTGAGTTTAGTTGTATAGCAGTGGAATATTTTTATCGATTAGAATACCAACTCACCTGGGATTCTATAGGAAATGATTAGAGATCCAATAAATGCAAACTTCACATTTATTTGGTCCTTAGCACTACGTTCATTATCTTCAGTCTTATACAGTTTTATATTTTTCTCTTCTATGTTCTTATCCCCAAACCCACCCCCACCTCCATCCCCCATGACTGTAAATGGGTTAAAAATTAAGGTTTTATTTGTAACTATATTTCTATAAATGAAGGTTTGGTGTTTAGTAAAATATTACCTATTAAAAAACAGCAAACAAATTCTGCTTGCTTAAAGAGAGGAGCATACAACTAGTAGGTTTTCAATTTGTTTGTGTGGGATTCATACAAAGCTCTCTAATATGCTTTAAATTAAGTATTGTAGTTTTCTTTTGCTATCAAGTATTTTCCCTTAAAAAATAGGCAAATGTGCTTTTACTGATTATATCTATGAATCTGTCTTTATATCTTGCTAAAAGTACTAAGTTCAACAATTTAATATTTTCTATTCTATTTCAGATTGAAACTATATCTAGTACATTGGTGCTAAGATGGGTGAATTCGCAACTTGGAAGGATCTTAAGTTGGGTTGAGCGAGCTGTGCAGCAGGAGGTTGTGACTTAATTTATTTTGTTTATTTATGTACTTATTTCCATTTATTTGCTTGTAGGGTCAACTTGATTTTCACCACTGCATTTCTTAAGAGTATTTACTTAATTTCTGACTAATGTATGATACTCCCTCCATCCCAATTATGTGTCCTATTAACTGCTCTTTTTTCCTACTAATGACTAAGTTTGGTATTAATAATTTAATATTTGAAGAAGTAAATTTAGATATTGTAAAACAACATAAAAATGTCAAAAAAAACAAAAAACAAAAAAGTGTGCCTTAAGAAATGAGATCTAAAAATATTAAAAATGTCTCAAAATTTAGTTACAGTTAGGATCAGTTGACCATTGGAAAGTGAAGTAAGACAAATAAAATGAGACGTTAGGAGTAATGTTTGAAAAAAAAATCGATTGATTAAGTTCATGTGCCACATTCTATAATGTCAAATCAAATTCTCACCTTATTATGGAAATTCTGCTTCTTAGTTTTACCTACGAATTTTATGATTTTGATCTCTTAGAAGAGACTACAAGTTGGTGAAAGCGTGCACCGTCAGAGTTTTTCTAAACTTCAGAACACTACAAGTTGGTGAAATGTGAATAAAGAATTTATGTTATAAATGCATTATGTGTGTATCAATATGGAATACTTGTTGCACCATATTCTATTTTATGTGTTACTCGTATTAATTTAACATGAGGGTGGTACTTCAACCTTTTGCCTCTTCTGTGTATGATCTTCTAGTTCTTTGTCCCCAATATCTTATTATCCTGCACAAATTAATGTTGGTACTTTAATTTCCAGGACTGGGTGCCAGTGTCACCTCAGCAAAGATATGGAAGCTCCATTATTGAAGTGTACAGGATAGTTGAAGAGGTTAGAATTTGTTTCTTGTATTTCTTAAGTCTTTAATCTTTTTTTTTTCTCTGCCATCTGCAATGAATTTCTTTCATCAGTAGTAATTAGAAATATCATGAGCAGATCATATTACTTTGCATATAGAAGTGAATATCAACAAGGTAAAAGTTCTTTTAGTGTATGGTGTCACAAATGCTAATAGATACTTCAAACTTCGTCATTGAAAAAGGAAAGGTATTTCATATTTGCTTGTTTTCCTTAATTTATGGCAGTAGAGATCACTTAAAGGTATAACTAGTTGCACTTTGTAAGTACAATGTATTGCAGAATTTTACTTTTGAAATGTCAGTTGCTTTGTGGTCATGGTCTGACCGTTTCAGGCTTTCAGCATTGTTGCTCATTAATATTCTTCAAGAATTCAGAAACACTACCAGAAAGTACAGTTACTAACAGGATTAATTATTTTCCTATTGCAGACGGTTGATCAATTGTTTGCTCTTAGAGTACCAATGAGATCAGCAGAGCTGAATAGCCTCATCCGTGGAATTGACAATGCATTTCAATTGTATGCACAACATGTTGTTAGCAAGCTGGGTATGTATGTAGAAGCAGAATTTCTTCTTATGTTGTATGTCATCTTTGTCCACAAGACCTTTTTCAACAATGCAATTTTAATATCACAAATTGCTCAAGACCAACACGAAAGTGCCTAATTTTCTGATTTCTTTTACTCGGTATCATTTGTCTTTGCAACTTTTGATTTTGTTTGAATGTTATCTTGTGAGTTTTACATATCTAAATCATGTTTCAAGACAACTACACAGTTATTATCATTTTCTATATGCACTTCGTTTTCGTCTATGGTGAGCTTCCTGCTATTCCATGACAGCGAATAAGGAAGATATTGTTCCGCCTATTCCTATTCTTACAAGATACTCAAGGGAACATGGAATTAAGGCATTTGTGAAGAAGGAATTAAGGGATTCAAAGTTGTCAGAGAGCAGAAAGTTTAGTGATGTTAACATTCTGGCAACATCAACACTCTGCATTCAATTGAATACACTTCATGTGAGTTCAACTACTATCTTACCAACTTTTTAATCTTTGTTGATCATTTTATTTCCTGAACAAGCATTTATCTTTTAACAGTATGCTATCAGCCAACTGACTAAGTTGGAAGATAGCATTTGGGAGCAATGGTCGAAGATAAAGCCACACGATAAGATTACCACAAGTGAGTGTCTTTTTCATTTGGTTCATAAAATTAGTTTGTAACCAATTTATTTGGGCTTTGTTTATTTTCCCTACAGTGGAATATTAACTTCCTCTTATTTCATACTAAATTCAAAAGTTTACATGAGCTCTTAAAAAGCTTTATTTCTGACCTCAAGCATATTTAGCTATAGCTGTTACATTAGCACATATGTTGAGATTCATTTTAAATCAGATGGAATTTTTGTCTTTGACTGTTGCAATTTACCACTGAATGAATTTCATTCAATTTTCGTGCTCTGTTTCCGTTTGTCTTCAGAGAAATCTACAGATGTTACAAAGAGTTCTGTGCAGAAGAATACATTTGATGGCAGTAGAAAAGATATCAACGCTGCTATTGACCAGATCTGTGAGTTCACTGGTGAGAAAAATTCTGTTTTCTTTTGTATGGCAAATTTCTGCACTTTTATAATCAAATTCATTTGTTTTTATTATGTCCCACAGGAACTAAAATTATTTTCTGGGATTTAAGAGAACCATTCATCGACAATCTATACAAACCCACTGCTGCCCAGTCTAGGTTTGAGGCACTGATGGATACACTAGACGCGGTATGGATGGGCTTCTTTTGTCGTAATATTTTATGTAATGATTTATAATTTCAGTGAGTTAGCAACGCTGAAAATGGATGAATGTCTGGATATAGCTTTCCATACTCCTCAGCACCTGAGGCCGATGGAAATAAACATCTTGGGTACACACATTCATCCACTTTGGATGTGCTGATAGGAACAGCCATGTGGAGCACACTGTCCACTTTCAGCATACATATATATATATATATATATATATATATATATCCTCTTCCTGGTTGAAGTGAAACATGGCTGTTCCTATCAGCACATAAACAAAAATACCCATTCTGATATAGAAGTTAAAAAGATTTTAACACATGGACATCTTATGCATTAGCCAAACCCTTGGTGGGGAGCCTGTGTCAGATGATGTATGCATCTTATACAAATACCTAAATCTAATGATCATATCTGATATACATGATGCATTGATCAGAGTTGTGAGCTTGTATAGAGTTTTTGAACAATCTTCTTCTTTTTCAAGGATAGGTGGTTAACTAAAGCTTTCCCATGCAGGTTCTCTCTGAATTATGTGGTGTTATAATGGAGCCACTCAGAGATCGCGTTGTAACTGGGCTCCTTCAAGCATCGCTGGTCTGTGTTATCTTGACCTTTTTTTTCAACCTAATTATAACATCGTGTATCTAACCTTTTAAGATGATCAACTACCACAGGATGGTTTACTTAGGGTCATATTAGATGGAGGCCCATCACGCATATTCTATCCCAGTGATGCAAAGCTATTGGAAGAGGACTTAGAAATTTTGAAGGTATTCTGCTGCAAATCTGAAATCCCATTTTGTCATGCATATTAAAAGAAGCAAGCTCAAACTGTGTTAGAATAGGAATCTTTGGATTATAATATCAAGCGAATATCACGGGAAGAACTCAAATAGGGATATTCATTCTTCACATTGTGTACATATAAAGTTTTGTTCGTCTTTCTTGCAGGAATTTTACATCTCTGGAGGGGATGGGCTTCCTCGTGGAGTCGTTGAAAATCAAGTGGCACATCTTCGGGAAGTGGTAAAGTTGCATGGTTATGAGGTTAGTCTTTCCAACTGCTTTAAAAAGATTGAATTGGACACAGATTCAAAGAAAAAATTTGGGCAGATTCTCCACAGAGCATTGCTTTCCCTCATTTACTTGTACTTAATTGATTGCAGACTAGGGAATTGATTGAGGATTTGAAATCTGCAAGCGAGGTAGAAATGCAGGGTGGGAGGAGTAAACTGGGCGCGGATACGAAGACCTTACTTAGGATATTGTGTCATAGGGGTGATTCTGAGGCTTCTCAATTTGTGAAGAAGCAATTTAAAATCCCAAAATCTGCATAGTGTCACAATTTGTGCTGTAAAAATACCCTTGTAACATTCTTTTGAATGGCAGAAATATTCAATTTGGCAAATTTTCCAGGAAAAAAAAAAAGTATATAGTCTTCATTACGATTTTAATGAAGTTGGGCTTCACATAATGCAACATTGTAATTGTATATCAAACAGCTATCCTCTCTCATGTTATACTCCTTACATCTTGACAGATTACTCTAATTGCTCCTGCAATCAAGTGCTGCTAACAACCAGTATGAATTTGTGATTGAAAAGTTGGACAAATTGTGTTACATCTCCCCACATTCAGCAATAACACATGGCAGTTTTGGTCTGTTGTTAGGTCCAGTTGCCACATTCTCAATCTTCCTCACCACTAAAAGACCATCTCCAAGTACTCGCTGTGTGACAATGAAATAAGTAAATAAGAGATTACTCTATACAGAAGAATCATATCTAGGCCATAAAGCAAACCAGGGAAAAAAAACAAACAAGAACCACATTGTATGGTTCTTATAATTATTGATAATGAAAATGACAACATACCCCAAAGACAACGTGTTTGTTATCAAGCCAGTCACATTTTGCACAGGTGACGAAGAACTGCAAGGCGAAACATGCAATTGGTTGAATTAGAAACAACCGACTGAATGAGTAACTTTCAAGCACAGGTCCTGTTAAATTGAACAGAAGAATGAATCTTGCCAAGGCAGTACACACGAGAACATGACTTCAATCATGACATCCGTAACTAATTTTATGCGTTTAATATGCACCTAGGAGTTCCTAAGCATAACATATTCAATAAACAAGACATTGCCAATGAAAACCAACGGTGCTGGAATTGACAGTAGGGGCTGTTTGCTTCAAAACACATAGTCAATGTTGCAAAACACGTTAGGCGCCCCCTAGGCAGCAAGGGGGTGCCTAGGCGCCGATTTTTTAAATTTTTTAAAATTTTTTTTAATTAAAAATAAAATTAAAAATTAAAAATTTAGTAATAAAACATAAGGTTTCCATAGTTATTTCTTAGAAACTATTTACGAAAGTGGTTGTAAAAGTGTTCAAAAGATTGTTTAAACCATCTAAATACATAAAAAACTAAAATTAAGAGCTAAAGAAGCATTTTTTTGAGAAATTAGTGGACCAAACCGCCTTCGGCTGTTTGCGGTGGATAGATCTTGTCCAAAAGATACAACCGAGTCAAAAGTTATGCCTTCCCGAACTTTTCGCAATTTAAAACGCAAAAAAAAAAAATAAATAAATAATAAAAAATAAAAAATAAAAAATAAAATAAAATAAATAAAGCGCCGGTTCAGCCGGCTAGGCAGTCTAGGCGGCCGCCTAGACCGCCTAGCCGGCCGGCCGCGGAGGAGGCCGATTCCGGCCTTCTTCGCGGCGGCGGCCGGGCGCCTAGCGCCAAGGCGCGATTTTTGCAACCATGCACATAGTCCTGATTCATAGTCCAACCTGTAGTTTTATAACAAATCAAGACATGCCTGTTTTTTTAGCCTCCCTAACCCACTCATCTAGTCATCTCCCACATACATCTTAGTAGTGATTTCAAATGATGTTTATGAATAATAACACAGGAAAATCGTATGGAGAATAAATGTCCTAAACTTTGAGTTTGATGAAATGAACCCCACAGACTTAAAATATGTACCAAAGGAAGCCTTTTGTGCCTAACTACCATGTTGCTTTAAGTGGCAAAAGGTTCAGACTTGAAGTTGATACTTAATGACTCAAAGAACTGGCCATTCAAGACACATACCTGACATCCATTCGTATTTGGCCCACTATTTGCCTGTCAAAATATACGAATTATCAGTACAATTCCATCAATGATAGAAAACTTAAATAACCAGACATCCGAAAGAAATCATCAAAATGGCACAATAAAGATCCACCAGCTGTAAGCTTTTTTTGCATTTAAAACTCAGATAGGATTATAGGAACAAAATAAAGGTCTAAAGCTTGTGTAGTTGTGTGTAGCCTTAAATTGTGTTGTCATAAGATCAAAGCAAGTGTCTATACCACATATCCAAGTTATAAAAATTACTAGTTTTACAAAATTTAAGGCTACTTGCCATACCATGGATAATAAACCTGGACCAGTGTGCTTTGCAATGAAGTTTTCATCCTCGAACTTACTTCCATATATGGATACACATCCACTTCCATCATTCTACAGAGTATCAACCACAAAGAGGTAAGAAACAATGATGCCAATTGAATAAACTGCTTTACAAAATATCAAAGTACAATATCAGTATGCAGGTATTTTTTTAGATGACAGTGAACAAGCTAGTTTCAAAAAACTTGATATGGACATTTGATTATTTGTGTACATAAGAGAGACAGAGAGGAAGACCCACCTTCAGAAAATCACCACCTTGAATCATAAAATCCTTGATCACCCTATGAAACTGAGAGTTTTTAAACCCTTGCGGAATTCCTGCTTTCCTGTAAATTTCAGATCACAAGTTGATATGTGAACAGACACAAAAATAATACTACGTAAGCAAATAAATTTGAGATGATTATGCATTTTCTGATTTGTAATCAATGATTCAAAATGACTTATGGTCCAGCATTTTCAGCCATGCATCATTTTGCATATCATTAACATTTTGGCACATCTCACACCCATGCTTTTCCTATGGCTCTGACCAAAAGAAAATATTTGGAAAATTGTTTATTCTTCCAATAAAATTTTCCTTCCAAGATAATGCATTCTATGATTTTCATCATGCTGATGTTTGGGCCAGTCAGTTTTGCAGAAGACCACTGATATTCAAAACATCTGAACACACATTAAGAATTAAGAAATTTTGCTAGTAGTAGCCCCAGAACTACTATTCAAGCCTTGCAAGAGCATAAATCTCAAACTGTAGGGGAGAATGGAGGTGGAGCTTAAATCAAGTGCATTTACTGAGTCACTGACCTAAACTCGCCAGTGCATAGCTGCCTGAAACAAAAACATAAAAACTCAATTAGAGGTTTAGACTAGAATTTGTTCACACCAAAAGAACAATAGAACACGAAACACAGTCTTTTACGGAATACTTATGCTCTTTCAATTATTACATAGTCTTCTTAAACGCTGAATTAAGTCTAGAACCAAAATGCAACCTTCTAACACTAACAAAGTAAAACAAGCAAGCAAATGATGTTGTTGCTCTGCTAGTCTGCCAATCCCTACCAACATTCATTCACGCAGCAAATCTAATCTCACGACGTAAGCAAAAGCTGCAAACTACGGAGCAAGGAAACGAGACGATGAAATTTGAGTAGTGAATATGAAATCAGAGTTGCGAGTGGGAGCTTCGGTAGTAGTGTTTTCCATTACAGTCGCGGGCGGGGGTTTAGTTAGGGTTTTAGATCGAGTTATACCTGAAGTTTTCGGCGGATTTGGGAGCAATGTCGGCGAAGAGCTCCATCTTGATACGACCAGCAGGGATGTTCCCGATGGTTATGTCGAAGAAGACAACAGGATTCTTCGGGACTTGCGGCCTTAGGTGCCACTCAACTCCTGCCCCGAGCGCCGCCGCTCCTCCTCCCGCATTTCCAGCTCCGCCGCCAGACGCCATCAGTTCGCAGCCGCGTAATCAACTGATCGCTCTGAGATAAAACCCAACGGCGAAGACCGACGAGACAACGACTTTAACGAAAATGCCATTTGTACCAAATATCTTCGAGAATGCACCATTCCCTGCGCCACTCCGACTACGCTACATTGATTCCTTCTTTTTTCTTTTTTCTTTTTTTTTTTTTTAATAAATTTTTTCTTTTTCCACCACCTCCCTTTTTCTTTTTTTTTTTTTTGTTCATTATCCCATATGCAAAAATTTGTGTATAAACATCTCACAAATCTTTGTCCAGATAAAAGTAATACTTATACTAGAAGATATAATACTAATACGGAGTAATAAATAAAATATTTATTAATTTATATAATAAGAAAGTGTAATACGTTTATATTTGAGTTAATACCCAAAATCGTCCTCGACTATAGTGGTTTTTCTCAATTTCGTCCTAAACGACTTTGGTGACCTAATATCGTCCCAGACTTTTGTGTTTCGTTCAATTTAGTCCTGCATTTGTTATTCCGTCAAATTGGTGTTAAATAAATGGACAATTCAGTAATGTCAATATTGATCTCTCTTTACTTTCAACTTGTGAAATGCAAAATTCATCTTTCTTGTACGAATTACACCCAGAATTACTCCCGGACCTGCAAATCAAATTTTATATTCGCAGTTTTAGGAGTAATTCGTAAAAAAAAATGGGATTTCGCAGTTCACATGTCTGAGTAAATAGATGCCAATATTAAAATTACTGAATTGTCTATTTATTTAACACCAAATAGACAGAATAACAAATGAGGGACTAAATTGAGCAAAAACACAAAAGTCTGGGACTAAATTGAGCGAAACACAAAAGTCTGGGACGATATTAGGTCACCAAAGTCGTTTAGGACGAAATTGAGAAAAACCACTATAGTCGAGGACGATTGTGGGTATTAACTCGTTTATATTTTGATTCAAAGTATTACATTTTCACTTAGTAACAACATTGTCAACATTACTTATAATGTAAAATGTAATACTTTTACATCAAAAATGTAAAAGTATTACATTTTCGCTTATAAGTAACAATTTATTTATTTCTAATTAGTATTACATTTTCATGTTGATTCGACTCTTCTCACGTATAAGGATTTGTGAGACGGTCTCACACAAGGGTGATCCACTGATCCTTTCATATAATAATGTTTCAATTGTTTTTTTTTTTTTAGTTATTTGTACTAAATATATTTTTATCTAAATCTAAACGAACTTATAAGAACACTTCTAATAGTTAAAATTGTTAGATGCTTTTTCTGAGCCGAATAAGAAATAGAGTGAAGAGAGGAGATGAAAAATAAGGGGAAAAAAGAAAAATATATATATGACAACAAAATAAAAATAAAATAAGTCACATTTACGAGTCTAGTTGGGTGCAACAATGCACCCAATGCGCAACTAGTGCGACAATTTCTCTTTTTTTTTTTTCTCCCAACAATAGACCATACAAAAAATTTAATTTTACTGAGTTTAAAATTTTCTCTCTCCTCTCACCCTTCACATCCAGCTAAACATAAAAATCTTCAAAAACCTTCAAAAAAAAGTTTGATGGAATTGCTCTAAGTTAATCTATGAGTGCTCCTCAACGGTGCTTATTGAAGTTGTTAGGCAAATCCAAGACTCCAACCAGTAAAGGGCAAAAATGAAATTTGAAAATAAAAAAAGAATATGTTGATATATAAATGTACGTCCTAATAGTGTTTCAATTCTTGAAATTTTGATAACTACCCTCTAAATAAAAAAAATTTTTAATCAAATACTTTCCATCAAGTCAAACTATTAAAATCGTCAAATTCACCCAATTTTAGTAGATCAACTAATAACCAAATAAGGTTCTAAACTATTTAAACATAATAAACAATATGTTAACTATTTTTGTAGGTTGTTACATAATTGGCATAAATAAGCATTAATGATTATAATAGGTGTACATGTGAATTCCCAACAATCTTTACAAACATTCATGATTATCTAATTTGACATGCATTGCTCATTGTACTCAAGGTTGTAAGCCTAATACCAAAATAACTCCATTAATCATTTATCATTGCATCCTGATTTATACAATCCATCACCCTCTTACCAAGCATTTCCAAAAGTGAAGTCATATTATATTCCACTTTATTGATGGTGTAGACATTTGTATTAAACAACATTTTATCTTTAAGTGTTACAATTCTTTATATTTATATTTTATATTATATGTGGATAAAGATTAAGTACATAATAATATTTTTTAAAAAGTTATATTACTTGATGAGTTGATGGGATAATAGAGCTGGACAAATCTAAATAGATTATCACGATTATATTTAGATGCTTTAGCTCGATCTACATGTATTACAATTTAATCTTGAAGTCTAAACAAATCATATTGGCCATGTTTGGTAACATAGTTAGCTTATCAGTCATTTTTAACTTATTTGACCATAATTACCTGTTTGACTTGGTTAAACAACCAATATAAATGTTTGATTAATTAACCTCCCTTATGAGGGAGCAACTTGGTGTCATTGGACCACAAGGTCCTTGGCATTTTTTGTAAAGACTTATTGTTCCAAAATGCTAAAATTGAAATAGTTGCTCAAAGCATCTTTATGAAAAAGTCATTTTACATGTAATCAGTGATCAACTAACAACTATTTTACCAAACATATTTCTACAATCAACTAATGTTATCAACTAGTCAAACCCACTAACTCAATTAGCTAACAACTATCATCTAAATAGAGTCGTCAAAACGGATTTTGCCCATCAGGCCAACCCGTCTTGCAGTGGGTTTCGAAAATAACAACTCGCCAAGGAGGGGGCTTTTTTGACTTGCCCTACCTAGGCACGCGAGCTTGGCAGGGTGGACCCGCAGCTCGCCACTTTTATCTAATCTAAATACATAATAAGCCTCAATTAAGGTTATATCCTTGATTTATGTCCCTCTTTTTGTATGCAAATAAATGTGTACATTTTATTTTAAATGTTGTACATTTCAATGTTATTAGACAAAATTACCCTTACACCGTTATAACACCGTTAGTTTTTAATTCTAACATTGATAACACATCATTATTACCATACACCTATCTCTATCATATCTTTTCTTATTTTTAATTATTATTTTATTAAAATCATTATTATATATTAATTTAATGCTTAATTATATTTTAATTAAATTTCTATGAATGATAAATTATATATGTGTGTGTACAAAATACATATATTAGTTGTGTGTATATATAATTCAAATTATAATTTTTAATTATTTATATTTATTAATGTTTTAATATTGAGCATAAATTTTCGCGCATCGCGTATACAAAATGCTAGTATATATATATATATATATATATATATATATATATATATATATATATATATATATATATATATATATATATAATTTTACTATCTGAAAAAAAAATTGGAGCATTTGGAAAAATAAAATTGGAAAAATACTTCTTGGACTCCTTTTTGGTTGATTTGTTTTTGAGAACCTTTACTTATATAACTTGATATAAATAAAAAGTTTGGGTTGGAAACATGTTCCAGTAATCACAAAAAATTCTATTAAGTTATTGACAGTGTGTTGTCCATAAAAATTCTATCTGGAGCAGTTTAAGGGGAAAATTCTAGAAAATTACTTCTAGGCATTGGATTTGATATGAAAATTTTTGTCTATGTTCTAGACTTGGTGAACTTCATTTACGACAAAATTTGTATCAAAATTACTTACCAAATGCTCCCAAAAATTTTCAAAATCTAGGTAAAAAAAATTTGAATTTTCTATCAGTTTCAGTTTCGTGTGTGTGTGTGTATATATATATATTATAAAATCTAACTATAACCTAATAAGTAATAACTATAACTATGGACTTTATAATTATTATTATGTATTATGTAATGCCTAATTTTTTATGAACTATGTCTTATGTTAGTTATGTAACAAATTATTTTAATTATTTTTAAAGTATACAAATGGTAAAACTTAACAAAATAACAAACTAATAGATTGAGAGTTAAGAACAAAAAAATGGGGGGTGGTGTGGCAGGGGCCGCCTAGCCCGTGGGCCAAGGGCAGGGCGATATGGGCTAGTAAAACCCAGTCCCACCCCGCCTAGGCCTGTGGCCCGTTAGGCTTTGGCCCAACCCGTATTGACATCTCTACAACTAACAACTATTTACCAAACACATTGTTGGTATTAGTCCAACTTAATCACCCAACCCGAAAAAAGGAATATTAAGTATGTTGCATTTATAAGAATATTAGAGACATCTTATTAATCATAATGGTCATATCTGAATAGTGGGGACACATGCTTTAATTGTCAATCAACCATCTAATTGTGGGCAATGCAATTATCATGTACCATAAATAGATCAATAAACATTACAAAGTAAATACCTAGCATTTTTTTTTTTTTTTTTTTTTGGAGAAAAGGGGTGGGTAATAAAGGAAAGCACCTAAGCTCCAAATTATAATTCAAAACACACAATGAGCCATAGGGATTCCGGTCCTATCTCTTAGCATATTTGACTATTGTAATATTAAAAATTCTTTACGATAACATAAACAAATTTCATCATTTCCTTTTCACGTCAACTATGCACCATCAATAACAATTAAAATAAGGCTGCCATTATGCAGAGGATCCAACTTGGTTGGACCATACCCCAGTAGTGTATATGGCTTTAATAAAGGGGGGAAAAAAAGAAAAAAAGAAGAAGAAGCAAGCAGTAGAAGATAAGTTAGGTTGCCAAATGATTGAAACAATGAAGCAATCAAGCAATAAAGACTAAACAATTAACATAATTTCTGGTTTAAGAATTGAATAATTAGTTTAATACCACCAAACTAGTTAACAACCAAAGATTAACCCCACCATAACTACTCCACTACTTTTAAAAGATAAACTTTATATCAATTAATCAAAGGCTGCTTTACTAAACAATTGTTACCCTTTTTAAAAATAATGATCGAGTGGGTGAAACATGACTTTCGTATCTAAATGTTGTTGAACGGAGCCTGATAAAGAGCCAAATTCATCAATTAGTGGCTACGAGATTGTTGGACAGAGGCCAGTGAAGGGCCAAGTCTAGCACCATACTTCTCGAAAAATGTGATAGCGGTCTATAAAGAAATAAATTTGCGTCTTCACTATTAGCTATAACTTTTGGCGTAGTTGTAGGCGCTTAATCCTAACAACTGATGTCAGAGCTAGGTCACGGGAAACACACTATAGTTATGGTGTAACCATCAAATAATAGTTATGGATTCCCTTCATCATTAATATATATATATATATATATATATATATATATATATATATATATATATATATATATATATTTATTTATTTATATCATCAACAAGTTTGTTGGCAAATATGTTTGGTGAAGGTGTTGATGTATTATTCAATAATAAGTTTATTGTAGTTAAACATATTAAACATGCATATATTGAAACATTAAACAAATTAAGGTTTTAACAAGTTAGTATTCTTCGAATTTGTTTCATTTATACATTTTAAAAAGAACTATACTTTAAGATATTATTTCTTATTTCTTGAGAAATATACATGCATGTACTTGTACTTTATATTTAAATAAATACAAATGGTACAATGTTTAAAATTATAACTATATATATGTGTGTGTAAAGAAATCCCATTAGAATGGTATATGGTGTGAGAAATGAAAATAAATTTTAGTTGTTCATCTCAAATAATGAACAACATATGGAGATTTTAGCATTCAAAAAATGTGATTACATTTTTGTAAATAAATAGAAGTTTGTCCTTTCAAAAAAATAAAATAAAAATAGAAGTTTGTATTATGTGTATTTATCCCAAAGTGACGTGTTCAAATTTTTGATCTCCCCATGCTTATTTTTAGGCCAAATTGATGCCAATTTTGATTCAAACAATAAAAATTTTTCATGGACTCCCAAAAATTAATGCCTAAATTTTATTCTCATTTGTGTTCAAATTTGATTGAAGGAAAAAAAAAAAAAAGGATTAGATAAACATCATGGCCCCCTATTAAATTGAGCAATCAAAGCATGCCAAATCATAAGGAGTAAAAATTGAAAGTATATGTAGAATTACTCTTCAAACAATATGTATTTAATAATAATATAAAACAACACAAGTAACAAATAATGTGTATTTATCCAAAACAATGCGATTTTAACATTTTCCGATCTATTTATGCGTATTTATATACGCTAAAACAATGCACGTTTTCTCTAACATGGTGCGAAAAAAGAAAAGAAAAAAAACTCCTACATATTTATTAAAATATTACCACATCTTTTATTCAAATTTATGTATATTGGAAAAAAATAGTGTGTTGTTTTTCTCCCAAAAGATCGATGTTGTTTCTCCTAAAATGACGTTTTTTTTAATCATAATGATGCAATAGAAGTTCTATATATTTACAAAAACGCAATCACATTTTTTCATTTAATTATATATCTTATTTGTCAACTATTTAAAATAAACGGTTTAGGTTTATTTTTATTTTTTACAGTAATTATTCTTACATGATATTTAATTTTGTATACACACATAATAAACAACACGGTTCAAAAAAGTTATTAAAATATAAGATAGAAAAGATTGCACTTTTAATTTATTAGTTATAGGGTAATAATGAACTATCATATAACTTGAGTATCAGAAGTGAAAATTATTTTAAAATAAATTTTAAAAAAATAGTTAAATAGGCTTTTGAACTACTAGCAACATTGTAATTAGGTCTATGAACTAAAAAAAAGTGAACTTTTTGGACTTGTAAAAAAATGCAACTAGACACTTTTTGGACATGTCATGTGATTTTTAAGTGATTTGGCGATGAGTTATGTAGTTCTAATACTGTTGTGTGGTAGCAGTAGTCATCTAATACTACTACTACTAGTAATAATAATAATTAATAATAAATAATTGGAAGAATTAATAATAAATAATAAATAAACAAATGTTGTCAAAAAAAATAAATAAATACAATATAATTTTTATATTTAATGTTTTAAAACAAAAAATGGGTTAAAAAAGTTGTCCGAATTAAACAAAGATGAGTTTGTTGTATTAATTCGAGTAAAGATGAAGATAAAATGCTTTGTCTTCGATTGCGATAGAAGCCATATATATATATATATATATATATATATATATATATATATATATATATATATATTTTAATTTTCAATTTTAAATATCAATATCAAATTATTATTACACTTCCACATCAATTCTAAAAATAAACTTACATCAAATTACATAAAAAAAAAAAGTCACATGACAACATATATTACATAATAATAACATGCTAAAAATCTTAATTGCACTTGTTTTATAAGTCCAAAGATTTAATTGAAATTTGTTGTTTAGTTTAGGAACATAATTTTACAATTGCTACTACTTCGAAGACTTATTTGACAAAATTTTCAAATAAATTCTACAATGTCATACCCAAAATATATCATATTTTAATGGAGTGTGTAGAGCTCAATTCTTACCAAGATCCATCGTTACATAAAACCAAATTTATTCAAAAATTCATATTTTGAAAATAAAGAGTGATACATGTATTAAATTACTTATACAGTTACAAGAAATTAATATATATATATATATATATATATATATATATATATATATTGTTACTTTTTATTTTAGCAATACACATCTTCATGTGTAGTAGAATTTCTCAAAAATGTTTGTATGGGCTTAACTAATGGTTCGGTAAATAGTATTTAGAAGAAGAGACAAATATTTGAGTATTGGGCTGCGGCAGTGTGGAGATTATGTTCAAAGTGGACAGATCCTTGGTACCCACTGACATTTGATACTGTATGTTGAGAGTCATTGAGTCATCGTGATTTACATTCACTTAAATGCTCTATATATCGGAGTGTGGAATTCAATCTCTTACCTCTACCTAAATACTCTATCAGGTCGGGGTGTAAGATTCAACCTTTTGTGAAGAATTTTTCAAAAATAATAAATCACGAAAAAAAAAAGGGAGTAGAACAATACAAGGAATTGAGATAAGAAAAAAGAGAAAAAGGTTGGATTGGATAGGAGGTGTATGTTGACTATTATTTTCTTGTGTTTGGTAGAAGGCAGAAAGCTGAAAGAAGCAATGGTGCTGCCACTTTCTTTTCTCCCTCCCTCCTTACCAACACACACTTAACCTTAAAGCTGTCACCTTTTTCATTTTCTTTGCTTCCTCAATTCCATCTTCAACTGCTCCTTAACCCGTTTTCTCCGCCTGAAATTCTCGCCGGAGTAGTCCGTTCAGCCTCGCCGATCACCGCCGGCGCACACACAGCCACGTCACTGATTTTTCTGAGAAATAGTAAAACCCTAATCGGCAGTCTTCGTTTTTTCTGCGTTCTAGCTTCAGAGCTTGGCTGCAAGATCCGAGAGATTAAGCTTCTATGGAGAGTTTGAGGGGCGGTTGTGATCCGGAGTGATAATTGGGGCGTGGGATCTTGGATCATTTCTGAACGGACGGAGAGTGTTACCGGTTGGTTGCTTGGTTCTGGTGAGATTTTCACTCTGGAATCTGCTGGGATTTGATATGCAGAAGAGTGGGAATCTCTCCAAGAACAATTCCTTGAAGCTGGCGGCGTCGCCGCAGTCGCTTCGTCGTCTTGGCATTTGCTCTCAGATATCGACGGGGCAGCATTCGTCGCCGGTTGTCTTCCCGGAAAAAAAGAGCAAGGGGAGGAGCTCCGCCCGCTCGGATGGCGGCGTCAGCAATTCCGGCGATCCTAAGAAGGAAAAAGGGGAGGAGCACAGGATTGATATGGGAGACGAGAATTCCGATCTTTTAGGGTACGATGTGTTTTCCGGGAAATTGACGTTGGACAAGAAGAAGTCCGCCGGAAAAAATGGCGAATTAGACGCCTCTAAATATCAGAATGCTCTTGATGCGAAGCTCACTAGTAAAGCCATGGTTTGGGGCTCTGAAATGCTGGCTTTATACGACATCGTTTCGGTGAGCTCCATTTATAGTTAATTTTGAAGTTTCAGTTATTCATCCCTAGATTTTGAGCTGTATTGGCTACTATGATTCCTGCAGGTCTCATATTGTCCTAATCTAAGGCATTTCACAGTTCATTCTTATCCCCGAAGAACCTCGAGTGGGCTTACCTGTTTCATGAAACCTCAAAGAACCCGAAAGGATTTTCGTTTTGTGGCTTCAACCCCAGAGGATGCCCTTCAATGGGTTAGTGCATTTGCAGATCAGCAGTGTTATGTGAATTTGTTGCCCCATCCTTTGGGTTCTTCGGGGAAGCAGGAAACCGAGTTGGCTACTAATACATTTCCGCCCGAATCATATATAAGATGCAAAACGCCACCTAAAATGCTCGTGATACTGAATCCACGGTCTGGGCGTGGTCGATCAAGTAAAGTGTTCTATTCCATGGCTGAACCTATATTCAAGGTAAATTATAGTTGCATCTCGTATAAGTTCTCTTTAAATTTTCCACGGAATCTTTAGTTGATAGGGTTGATTCGGTTGAAGAAATGCATTTTAGATTAGTTGTTAACCTAACTAACATGACCAATCCTCGACAGACTGTTTATACACACATGACGAATTACTCTTTCAGTCCATTCCTTTGTTTTGCCATTTTTAGGAACTCTAGAAAGAGATAAATAATGCTAGATATCAAATTAGTGAACTTGGCCCGACATAGTGTGACATTTCATGATAGCATTTCTGCACGTTAAAGGATTAAAGACTGATTACTTCTTAGGTGGACTGCAGGCCCTTAACAACTACTTCGTTTCCATCGTATTTTTAGATTTAAGTAGCAAAATGAGCAGATCTGTTATAGTTGCGCTTTTGATTTTTTTTCTTTTTCCTTCCATTTTTATGAGTAGATCCATTGCAGTTGTGAATTAATACTTTCAGTCTCCTCTTAATAGCTTGCTGGATTCAAGTTGGAGGTGGTCAAAACGACATCTGCAGGTCATGCTCGGAAACTTGCATCAACTGTTGACTTCAGTACATGCCCTGACGGTAGGTGCTACTTTCACTCTCTCTCTTAAAATTTTAAATTTGCTCTTCTATTCAACTTAGTTTGTGTTTAATATTTTGTCTTTTTAAAATTTTTTCCTTTTTTCTTGGATATGAACATGCTTCAGGTATTATATGTGTTGGAGGTGATGGAATTGTAAACGAGGTTAGTAATCCAACACGTTTTCTGTCATGATTGATTTTTTTAAAATTAATTTTAATTAGTAGTTGTTATAGGAAATATACATTTGGGTGGTATATGTTGCCCTGTGTTTATTTTAAAATTTCTGGCAGCCTCTTTATCCACTGCTTTTGAAGATAGAGATTACTGTTCTTGCATTAGTTGTGACTTTATCTTCCGTTTATTTTGTTCATCTTAGGGTACTATCTTATCATCCGTTTCCTTGGGGAGCTCTCCATATGTTTTTATAGTATGGAGCGTTAGGATTGTCTTTTATTGTTGCAAACATCAGTAAAGGACAAAAATCCTGGTACATTGACACTGCCAAAAATACCAAATCACCTTGACTTACCCCCCCACCCCCCGGCAAAAAAAAAAAAAAAAAAGAAAAAAGAAAAAACCCTCTCTCTCTCTCTCTCTCTCTCCTGTTTTTAGCTTCAGCTAAATATAGCTTGTCCCACATGGTTCTATTATAATGATTTTGTTTTTGTCAGACTTGGTGTATTTGTTTTCTTCTGTTTTGTGTGCTTTTGATAAAAATTCTTCCTATCAAGTCTTTTGTATTCTGAGAAGCTATCTTATTCATTTCACTTTCGAGTTAGGAGTTTAATTAAGTTATCCTATCACTTTTATTCTTTTACGAGTAATATTTTTCAAAATAGCATTTTCCTTGCACAGTACTAATTGCCCGCTTCAATGATTCCATGCAAACTGCAGGTATTAAATGGTTTACTTTGTAGGGATAATCAGAAGGAAGCTATTTCTATTCCCATTGGAATCATACCCGCTGGTTCCGATAATTCTTTAGTTTGGACTGTTCTTGGTGTTAGAGACCCAATTTCTGCTGCAATAGCAATAGTCAAGGTATAAATTAACCGGTATAATAATGTTTTGAAATCTTTGCCATTTAGCCAACTGTAGTAATAAACACGGAAAACACCGCCATCCAGTTTGTTTTGGATCTATCTTTGAATTTTGTGTATTAGTAATTATCATTCTTATTCACGTCTTGTTTTACATATATAAATCGATGCTATTTACAAATGTTATATACAGTTATATATTATTTGTATACTATATATTCATTACCAAATTCACTTCTCACCTTCTGATTTGGAAAACTACTCTCCTGAACGTGACTAACTTTACTTGGGAAGTTTCCACTTAGTCGAGTTGTTCTTTCCTCTTTCAGGGAGGTCTTACCGCAACCGATGTTTTTGCTGTTGAGTGGGTTCAAAGCGGTCAAATTCACTTCGGGACAACAGTTTCATACTTTGGCTTTGTTAGTGATGGTTAGTCTTTTCCCGTGTTTACGTGTTATTACTATGGCCGTTCTGGTACTTGTATGTATTGTTTATGAAATAATACTCCGTATCTGTAATCATAGGCAGCATGTTTCGTTAGTTTTTAAATGCATTTATTGGCTTTTCCATAATCTAAGTATGACTGAATAACAAACCGGTTATATATATGACTATTAATAGTTTTGTATGTTTCAAACTTTATATTTATTGAGACATCCATTTTATGCTTACCCGTCTCATGCACTTGTAGTTTTGGAACTTTCTGAGAAGTATCAAAAGCGGTTTGGTCCTTTGCGCTATTTTGTTGCCGGATTCCTCAAACTCCTGTGTTTGCCAAAGTACAATTTTGAAGTAGAATATCTTCCGGCATCCAAGGAAGTAACCGGAGATGGGAAAGCTTCAGCTGATCGGGAAGTCGTCGATATGTCAGCCTTGTACACAGACATCATGAGGAGATCGAGCAAGGAAGGCCTTCCTAGACCTGCTAGCTTATCGAGCATTGATTCAATTATGAGCCCGAGTAGAACGCCGGGACCCAACTTGGATACTAATTGTAGTAGTACCGAGCCATCTGATTATGTGCGTGGAATAGATTCGAAATCTAAGCGGCTTTCTTTTGGAAGAATCAATAACTCGACTGCTGAACCCGAAGTTATCCATCCTCAGCTTCCTCTAGCATCGACACCGAAGCCCAGGACTAGGTCGAAGTCGAGGTCTGATAAAGGATGGAATGGGTTAACCGCTACAAATGAATCTACTAGATGTTCTTGGGGAAACGATAAAGAGGATATTTCATCTACAATATCAGATCCCGGTCCAATTTGGGATTCAGAACCGAGATGGGACACTGAGCCTAATTATTATTTTCACGTGGAAAATCCTATTGAATTGCCCGGACCACCACCGGAAGACGCCATCGAAGTTGCTCAAAAAGAGATTCCAATCAAGTCCGAAGAGAAATGGGTCTCCACTAAAGGTCAATTTCTTGGTATCCTGGTGTGCAACCATGCGTGTAAAACTGTTCAAAGTTTGAGCTCGCAGATTTTGGCCCCTAAAGCCGAGCATGATGATAACATGTTAGATTTGTTGTTGGTCCGGGGAAGTGGAAGGCTTAAGCTTTTGCGATTTTTGTTGCTTCTGCAAATGGGTCGACACATCACACTGCCATACGTTGAATATGTTAAGGTAAACTATCTGATTTTTTTTATCATATCCTCATGATGTTTTCAAAGGATTTTAAGGTACACGAAAACTTATGTGAGACCGTTGAATATGTTAAGGTAAACTATCTGATTTTTTTTATCATATCCTCATGATGTTTTCAAAGGATTTTAAGGTACACGAAAACTTATGTGAGACCGTTTCACACTAAACCTGTTGAGCATATAGCCATTAATGTGCAATCCAACTATGAACTTAGGCTTTTAGTTGAGATGGAGCACATGCTTCAATTTGGTATTAGAGCCAGCCACCCATAAGCGACTATGGTCCACGTGTTGCTTGGAACCCACCGCACACGTGAGGGGGTCGTGTTGAGCATATAGCCATTAATGTGCAATCCAACTATGAGCTTAGGCTTTTAGTTGAGATGGAGCACATGCTTCAATTAAACCAACCTTATGGCTAACAATAATTATCGATTTGTTACTTTCCAATAGACTCCGAATGATTGCATAAGTTTTCGATGAAATGCAGGTAAAATCAGTGAAGGTTAAGCCCGGGAAGCGCTCACACAATGGATGTGGAATTGACGGTGAACTATTTCCCATAAATGGGACAGTCATCTCATCCATACTTCCCGAACAGTGCAGGCTTATTGGCCGCGCACAAAATAAATAGTGATGACTCTCTGGTAAGCTGTTGCGAGGTTCTGTGGCCCCGTTTAATTCTATGGCTCGAGTCTGGTAATGAATCTGAAGAGCAGTTTGTAGCGGCAAAACGTGTTTTGTTGTTTCTGAGTTTGAGGCCCTTGTAAATTTTGTTAATGTTTTCCAAATCCTAAGTTATTCTTCATTCTATTCTCATATGTATCATTGGTAATTTGCTACCTGTCTGCTGCTGAATATAAGTTGGCTTTTGTACTGAGAATGGTTTGACCCTCTGCCATACTTGTAAAGAATCTGGTTTGAGATCATTCTGTATAATCTTTATCACTTCTCTTCCAAACCATCTTCTTTGATTGGTGTTTTATTTTGGGTGTGTTTGGTTCGCACATAGGAATTGGAATCGGATTGGAATCAGAATCAAATACTTGATAATGATACTGTGTTTTGGTGAAAGTATTTTGTCTGTTTGGTAGTACGGTGAAATTGAAATGACTATTAATATTGATATTTGGTTGTGTATAACCTTATAATGGGAATGAATGTTTTAAAAATACGTAAAATTAATGAACTTTCACGAGGGTGTGTATTGAGTAAACAAAAGAACAAATTGAGGAAAACCGGCATAGGCTTAGGTTGTTTTGCTGGTAGCTAATTGGCTGAAACTAAAAATGTTTACAGGTTGAAAGTCAAACTTGAAGAAGGTTCAATAAAATAGGATATGGAAGTGAAAGACGTAGGGGATGTAGCTCAGATGGTAGAGCGCTCGCTTAGCATGCGAGAGGTACGGGGATCGATACCCCGCATCTCCATTTTTCTGGTTCTATCCCCGCGTCTCCAATTTTAAAGTTTTGTTGTTTAATTTTAGTTGGGGTAAAAGTTGGAGGGCCAATTGGCAATTTTCCTTTATATCATTAATCGTTTATTCTTCCTTTTTACCTGTTCGAAGATCCGTTTCCGCGATAACAGATCGGATAGGATCCGAGACCGCTCCGGTTCAAGCTACTCTCTCTCTCTCTCTCCCTCTTCTCTTCCTCTCGGAGCAGATTATTAGAGTTTTTCAGATTTCGATTCTCTAAATTATCATCATATTTTAATTTCTTTCATAGATTCTTAGTACTGCTTCAGTGCTTTGTACTCAGATTCTTTCTTCTCCGAATTTCAAAAGCTTTCTTTGATGGTATCAACATAATCGTGATTGTACCATGAAGAAGAAACTCGATACCCGCTTCCCTGCAGTAAGTCCTCCTCTCTCTAAACATTTCGAAATGATTATTCTTTTTTGGATTCTGAATTGGGGTAATTTTCGGATTTTGTTCTACCAAGCTTTAGTCAATGGCTATTTCTAGGTAAAGTTCGAAACTTTTGGTAGTAAGCAGTAGGGTATATGAATTTACAGAAAATATTATGCTTTTTTTGTCATACAATTAGCACAGTTCAACTTTTTTTAGCTTACTAAGCAGTAGCTTATGACAACATTTTTTTTAAAACATCTTCTTGGGGTTTAATATTAGATAATTGGTAAAGTTACAAGTTTTGTGGTCCTAAGTTAACAGGAAAATTTGTAATCGTGTTGTTATTGTATTTGAGGGGATTAGGAATGGGAGATTGCATGCTTTCTGCACCACAGATATTAGGTTTTGGAAAATCAGGTTGAACCTCCTATCTAATTCTAAGAACAATTATAAGAATTACTTTTAGGAGATCTAATCGTTTAGGTTGTGCACTAGAGCTGAGTTCAGTGCATTAATTTACGAAGTGCATGATTGTTTGAATTATGTTATATTCTTATGTCATATCTATAGTTGATGTATCTTCTGTTTATTTTTGTTACAAAAAATGAAAAAAAAAATTGCTTAGGCTCGGATCAAGAAAATTATGCAAGCTGATGAGGATGTTGGAAAGATTGCAATGGCAGTGCCTGTTTTAGTATGTAAGTTTCTATCAATGAGTTAATGCTTTTATTTTATTTAATAGTTCCCTCCTCATTCACCTTCCTTGTCATGTACTAGTTTGCTTGTCTTTAGGGTTTTTTTTTTTTTTTAAATTTTATTTTATTTTTTTAATTATTATTATTATAATAAATATTATTATTATTACATTTAGTATCCTCTCACTTATTTTGTCCTGGAACATCAATGCAGCTAAAGCCTTGGAGTTATTTTTGCAAGACCTCTGTGATAGGACATATGACATAACTCTTAGAAGAGGAGCAAAAACTGTCAGTGCATTGCATTTGTGAGTGAAATTCGTTCTTGACTCTTTTTTTTGTGTGTGTGTGTGTGTGTGTCTAGATTTAGGAGATTGTCGCATTTTTACTTTCATTTGCAATTATTAACTGTCATAATTATTTTTGTATGCTTTTGTGCTGCTAATTTAGTAATGTGCAATTAACAGGAAATCGGTATTGGATCCTGTACTAAGTAACTTAGGATTCTTAGTTCACAAATACAGTTGAATAGTGTGATTAAGCTGCTGCTTAGGAACTTGACTATGTTTGTTTTTTTTTTAATAAATAAATTTAATTTCTTAAATGTTTGTTTGTGGCATTAATAAGGGGTTGGGCTGGAGGTTACAATATGTGCAATACAGAAAAAGGATGGAACCATCTGATAAGAGAAGATGACTGATTGAGTCCAAAATTTAGAGCTATTGTTTCAATTTATGCAAAAAAAAAAAAATAGAGTTTGTTTTTTCTCTGGCTTGACCGTACTTTCCTCAATGACAGTATTGCTCTAAAAAGACACACTAGAACTAAGTGTGTTACGTTTCTCAAAAAAAAAAGAAGAACTAAGTGTGTTAATATCTTGCAGGACTAGCATTTTAGTGTTTTTTTGAATTTTGTTGTCAAATGTGGATTGCCAGGAACCTTAAATTATACACAAGTCCCATAGGTGTATACCTTTATTTGTGCATGTAAATCATAAAGCTATATTGCAGTTAATGCTGTGTCATCTTCCTGGCAAATAAAAGTGTTATCTTTGAGTAGATGGTTAATCTAGTGAATTGGTATTTCCAACTCAAGAGTGAAGGGAGTTTGATGTTGATGATATATTGTTCCCTCAAACTACTTTTTTGGCTGTGATGCCTTGTTTTGGAAATCAATTTACTTTGTTGTTATGTACGTAACAAGTATGGAGTTTGGCAAATCTGATGGAATAATGAGAGTTTGGAATTCACGTTGTGCTTGAAGCATTTCAGATAGGTGACTAGCCTTTTAGTGCCTTGAAATCAGTGTTGCAAAAATCGCGCCTAGGCGCCGATTAGGCGCTAGGCGGTCGGCCTCCTAGGCGCTCTAGGCGCCCTAGGCGGTCCCCAGGCGCCTAGAGGGAGCCTAGCGATTTTTTCAACATTGCTTGAAATTGATAACTAATTTAAAGGAAGGAGAAGGGGTTGCGGGTTTTTATCCTAATGCTGTATTTTACCCGTTCTAATGCCTCCCTATAGTCATATTGCCCTAACCGCTAGGGTTTATAGCTTGTATGTTCTCAATTGATAAAGCTGGAAGTGGAAAATTTATGATTGTATTCTAGCTATAATGTTATGTTTAGCTATTCATATTCCGTGTATCTATGCAGAAAACACTGTGTGCAGAGCTACAATGTTTTTGACTTTTTGAGAGAAGTTGTTAGCAAGGTCCCTGACTATGGCCATTCTGATACTGGCGCTGAGGTGTCAAGACGAAGGTAAACACACTATTCTCTCTTTGTCTAATCGTAATATTCTACTCCAGTATGTTACTCCTATTTAGTTCGGCAACATTTCATGCTAAATAAAAACACTACATTTTTACCAGGAAAGTTGCAATGGATGAACTTAATGACAGTGATGACGAGTCCAAAAGGAGCAGGACGGTAATACAGTCTATTAGATTCTTGTAACTTAAATACCATGATGTTTGATATTGAAAATATTTCAGGGATAAACTGTTAAAGCAATTATTTGCATCAAACATAAACGACCATCTCCTGTTCATGGCTTAGATTGAGCCACTTCAATAAAAAACTGATCCAATTGTCTAAAAGTAATTAGTTGCCTTCCTTCGAGAATTAGTATTCAAAATTTTCTGCCTCCTTATTAGAGACCAGTTTAGTTTGTAATGTTCTTGTGGACATAGGTAGTTTATAGAACTTATTTTGATATTTTTTTTTTTTGAATATTGTGATGTTTAGACCTTGTAGGATTGGAATCATACCATCAGAGAATTGCGGTTTTTGCTTATTTTTTTTGGTTAGACCACGAGGTGTCCAGGAGTCACCTTTAAGCCTGTACCATACTCAGACTAATCCCCGTTCGCACCGGGCCGGCCCAATTAAGGGGCAAAGTGCTGACCAGATTGGTTTTTCCATACGAGAAGGGGGGGGGGGGGGGGGGAGTGGTTCAAACTCCCGACCTCTCTTAAGGGACAAGAGTGCACGGCCACTCACCCCAACCAAGCTGGTTGGGGTTTTTGCTTATTGATATTAATATTCAATGCTGAGACATCACATAGACAAACACTGTTTCCAGTATTCTAAATTTGATTTCCACAGTTTAATAACAATCAATTAGTGCAGGAAACATGCCCTCCAAGCAGGGGAAGAGGTAGGGGTAGAGGAAGGGGCCGTGGGCGTGCGGCTCGTGCTGATAGGGAGCCTCAGCCTGCTCATCATCATGACGTTGAATCTGATTCCTGTGCTTCTATTCAGCATAGTTGTACCCAGAACCCGAACCCGAACCCGAACCCTGGGATGATGAAGGAAACCTGTCTCGAGTCAAAGGAACCACCGAGACAGGATCCTAATGCAACAGATGGTGGCGACAAATCAGCCATCAAAAATATCAATCCCAACATCAGCTCAGACGAGAGTGCTGAGAAACCGAACATTACGTGTGCAGCAACAGCAGCTGCCTGTTCCTCGCTATCTACGCCTCCCGATGTTAAAGACAGCGAGGGCACTGTGCTTTCTGAAATCGACAGGATGGCTGTCGACCCACTTCACTTTGCACAGTTCAACTCAACCATCGTAGAAGAGGAAGAAGACTACGACGACGAAGGGTAAGAAGGTAATAGAACTAAAACAATCTCCATGGTGTTGTTCCATCAACATCAATCGCAAACATATGAAACGATATAAAGAAGAGGAGCATCACTGTGAAGAGCTCGAGAATCCTCGAGTTTTCCATTTGTCTCCCTTCTCTTGGTATTGTATGTGCTTTAGATGTAGATTTATGAATGCATGAACTTCATTTGCAACTAATCATGTTAATTCTCATGAAAAACAAAAAATGTGTAGCAGGAATAGGAGGTTAGTGCATACTACCCAGGTAGGAGTTAGCATGTGACATCTTGTATACTCAGTTTACTTCCATTGATGAATGTTGTTGAGGTTTCTGTTTTATATGAATCTCTCTCTACTTGTATTGCTTTTAACTAATTGATCTTTTTCTTTATCTAAAAAATTGATTTTGAGAAATATTCAAACGTGTAATTAATTACATAATTCCGGGAATGGGGCCGAGGTTGAGGTTTCGGGGATGAGAACGGGGAGTATAATCGCTCTGTCCCGTTGTCATCCCTAATTACATGTGTCCTTAGCCAATTGATTAATTTTATTTATGTCGAGTAGGACTTTGTGTCGCTTCAACCCAAGACCGATGAATAAATTGAATGAGACCTACGTTATCTTTTATCTTATCCGCGCATCAAATAAACTACCAACGAGTTAGAGAACTTGAAACTTGAAAGCTACTAGCTACTAAGATATTCATTATTTTCCTTAAATTTGTTTTAAATTAAGTGCACATCTGCACACACATACATACATATATTAGTTAGTTCGTTAAAATGTAAAACTTTTTATACATGCATAATAGTCTTGTATTACATTTTTACTAATACTTTTTAAAAGATAAGTGTTAGAAAAATTAGCATAAATTTACATTTAATGGTCATTTGAAGCATTAATTTGAGTGGGATTCACTTCTGATTTAAGTTGAGTCAAAGTGAATACAAATTCTTCTAGTTAAGATGATGAATTTGATATATTATACAATCAAAATTGATAATTGATAATTGATAAATGAAAAGTTAATTTTCAAAGTCTACCAATTAAAGTTAGATCGAAAAATGAAGTTTGGAAAAACTTTAGAATATGGAGTTATATAATTACCAAATCAACTATAGAGTCAATTTGACTAGAGTGTCTCGTATGTAATTATTTTCATTCATACAAATGATACAATATGTACTATTTAAAAGAAAAATGTAGCATGCGTCATAATCGGGACTAATTAAGCTGCAACGTCAAAATATGCTATATATATATGGTCCCTAAGGCTCCAATTTTCAGATGAAATTTCTGAAGGTAGGTGGTCAATGATAGAAAATATTATAACATCTGTAATACGTCACATCGCTTGAGTTAAAATTTTATACGAAATGGTTGGATAAGTAATATATATATATATATATATATATATATATATATATATATATATATATATATGAAAAAGTTCAAATGCGGCGATGTCCTTAGGTACGGCGCTGCGATGAAATTTCAGAATACACAAACATTGTTAACAACATGCACCAACAATGTAAGAGAAACACATCACAATGAAATGCAAAAAACACCCAAAAAATACAGAACAGACCCAAAAAAAATACTCCATATAACTCACCACACTCCAATAGTGTATTTCTGAACCCTGTATGGTGTTTTTACTCACATCTAATGGTGTGTTTTTAGTGATGCTATTTGTGTGTGTTTTTGGTGATGCGTACCTAATTTGTGTGTGTTTTTGTGGTACATTTTTCTAATGTTGATAGTGTATATTTGTTGAACTATTGGTGACGTCGCACCGCCACACCTAAGGACATCGTCACACTTGAACCTTACTCTCTCTCTCTCTCCCTCTCTCTCTCTCTCTATATATATATATATATATATATATATATATATATATATATATTATTTACACACAATACTTTTCACAATTATTCAATATGTTGACGTAAGTTATTTGAATACTAGTAAAGTAAATAATCAATTCACATATGATCAATGCTTATAAAAAGTCAAGTCATTTCCCTTTAAAAAAGAAAATTATTTTATGCTTTGTCATAGATACATAAGGGGAATATGAATGATAAACTCTAGAATATAATGGAAGAGAGAATGATGTGAGGAGATATACTCAGGGGCCGGGGAACAACTTCATTTTTATTCGCTTGGAGAATGGCTACTACGGAGAGGGGTAGTATAGAGTGATAGTTTAATTAAGCCAGTCACAAAGTGAAAGTTGGTTAAAATTGAATGTGGATGCGACTATTGATAAATTAGAAGAGAATGGAGTTCAGATGAGTTATTAGAGACGAGGGTGGGAGTTTTGTATTTCTGTGCTTGCCAAGGCTTGGCTTTCTTGTGGGTTAACAATTTTACCCTAAGGGAGGTTAAGGTGTCAGGGGTTAGGAATGCATCTAAAATGTGATGTGAGATTATGAGAATGTATTATATACTATAGTATAAATAACAAAGCTGAAATACTTGAAAGACCTAGAAAGAAAAAAAAAAAAAAAAAAAAAAAAAAAAAAGATTATCACATAATGTGAACTAAATAATATAATATAAGATAATCTTATTCACATTATTTCACAATGTTATATTACTAAGAGTAGAAGTCGATTGTTGATTGCATGCTTATAATATATAATAACAGTCAAATGCTCGGAATTGAATGGGGGAATATCATCAGGGCGTGCACTTATATGGATATAAACAATATGAACACAATAATAAGAGCATCATTGTGATTTGTGAATGACTGGAAATTTCAAACATCGCACCCGGCCCCTACCCTATATTTTCCAACAATAATATAATGCAAGTCCAAGCCGTACCACCGCACACCAAAATTATACGGATGTACGTAATACTTTAGAAATATTTTTTAAAAAAGTTTGACATTGGTTTTATTACTTCCCTCTCGCCCCAGTCGATAAAGCATCTATGGCTTACTATAGAGCTCTCCACACTTTGAGAAGTTTTTCTCCCCGTTAATGAAATTTGATCTCGGGTCATTGTTCCCAAACTTCACCCATGTGACCAATTGAGCTGTTCATGCGAATCTTTTTTTCTTTAATCAATCGGCACAAGTAGGCTAAAAAATTGGTGAAAGAAATGAAGATAATTGAATGTCGTTTTTTATCTCAACTAAACTCTAAATTGACAGTTAGATCACACATTTATATTTTATATATTATTATATCCCTTTTGTCATATTTATATATATTATGTTTTATTATTCATTTGTCAAATTAATTATTTCTGTTTTTGTTAATTTCTATAGTATGTATCTCATAATGGAGTATTTTAAAATTTAATTTCTTTTCTTGTCTAACCATAATTTTTAAATATTAAAATTTTATAAACTAATATCAATCTTCATATTATTTTTTTGAATACAATCTTCATATTATTTAATTTCTTTTCCTGTCTAACCCATAATTTTTACTCCCTACGACTAGCATGAGTGTTTGATCACTTAACCTCAAGTCACCAAGTTAGAATAAGATGGGCTCCCCAAGTTAAAATAGTGTGAATATTGGGTTCTTTATGTGCACGGTAAAGCAGGAACGGACTAAAAAGTTGCTCTTGCGACTCGAATTTGCATAGATTTTTAAAGTGGGAAACGGGCGATTAATAAGATTAGACATATTGATAATAAAGTCGAACAAATATGTATGGGTTGAATATAACGATAATGATGTTTTTAGACTTTATGGATTAAGTTTTTACTTTCTGTTCATGTGATTATTGTTGATAAGTACAGTCTAGGTTGTTCTTTTCCTATTATTTAAAAAAAAAAAAAAAAAAAAAAAGACTAAAAACATGAATACTCTGCATGAAACTATCAACGAAGTAATATACTGGGAAGTTGTTATTGGCAAGTGTAAACGCAAGAGAGTTAAACATCCAACGCGGTCACGGAAGCCAGCTGCCCAGCTCTCTTTCAAACTCCGGCATTTCTCCTCCGTCTATTCACGGTCCCCGCTTGCACTATATATATACATATAACGCAAGAGAGAAAACTACATACTGGGTGGACAGAATTATATCCCAACAATATCAGAAAACAACTACGGAGGAGAAACCAGAAACTTACGTACCTCGTTGTTATGCCGAGAAAAGGGATGAGGACGATTTGCTTTTCACCCAAGCGTTCCTCGACGCCATCCGCCACTGATTCTTCTCAAGTTTCTTCCCCGTCGCGGTTAGGTTTTTCGCCGTGGAGGCCGAGTTTTTCGGATTCCGTTATGGACAGGACGCTCGAGGTATCGGGGCCGGCAATCATGAAATGGGATCCGGAAGGGTCTAACTTCGCGAAGGTCACTTCGTTGATCTACGAGAACCGCAGAGAAGCCAAGGAGTTCATCAAGTGTGTGTATAATCTGCAGAAAGCGATGCAGTTTCTGAAGACGGAGCATTCGAGCTCCGACAAGCTCGTGCGCGGACAAAACCTGATGCAGATTGCAATGAAGAGGCTCCAGAAGGAGTTCTATCAGGTTCTCTCCATGAACCGAGCTCATTTGGATCCTGAATCCGTCTCCACCCGGTCGTCCGTCTCCCGTGCCTCGACTCAGTCCAGCCAGTCTGATTACGACGTTGACGACGATGAGGAGGATGAAATCAGGGCCGCCGGCGATTCCATAGCCGAAGTTGAAGATGCGTCGAGCATTGCGATGGCGGATTTGAGATTGATTGCCGAGTGTATGATTTCATCTGGATACGCCAAGGAGTGCTTGAAAATCTACAAAGTAATTCGGAAATCAATCATAGACGAAGGACTACACAAGCTCGGAGTTGAGAAATTGAGCTCTTCGCAGGTCAGGAAGATGGATCCGGAAGTTCTAGACCTGAAGATTAAGAGCTGGCTCGGTGCTATAGATGTTTCCATGAAGACATTGTTCAATGGAGAGAGAATTCTGTGCGATCACGTCTTTGCTTCCTCCTCCGATTCGATCCGAGAATTAATTTTCACTGAAATTTCAAACGACGGCGCGACGATTCTGTTCGGATTCTCAGAAAATGTGGCCAAAAACAGCAGGAAGTGGCCGGAAAAGACTTTCCGTCTACTTGACATGTATACCGCCATAGCCAATCGATGGACGGAGATCGAGTCCATCTTCTCATCGGATTCCGCGTCAACAGTCAGAGATCTGGCGGTGGCGTCACTCGTAAAACTCGGCGAGTCAATCAGGAGCGAGTTGGGCGAGTTCGAAACCGCTCTACAGAAGGACTCCTCGAAGACGGTGGTCGCCGGCGGAGGAATTCACTCGCTCACCATAGAATCAATGAATTATCTCACATTGATCGCAGATTACAGCAATGTACTAGGGGACATCCTCGCCGACTCTCCTCCACCGGAGACGAGTTCGCTGCCGGAATCATACTTCGGTGTCTCCGACACCGAATTTTCTCCGGCTCCGGCGATCTCTCTCCGCTTCGCCTGGCTGATCCTCGTCCTCCTCTGCAAACTAGACCGCCGAGCGCAGCACTACAAGGACGTTTCAATGGCGTATCTCTTCCTCGCCAACAACCTCCAATTCATCGCCGGCAAAGTCAGAGCTTCCAACCTCAAATTCTTACTGGGAGACAACTGGTCATCCAAGCAAGAAGCCAAAGTCAAGCAGTTCGCGGAGAACTACGAACGGCTAGCATGGGGCCACGTCATATCGACCATCCCGCAGAATCCAACGGCTCCGATGCCGCCGCACCAGATCAAGGAGCATTTCAAGCGGTTCAATTCGTCGTTCGAGCAGGCGCACCGTAAACATTCCTTGTGCGTTGTACACGATACTAAGCTCCGCAACGACTTGAAACTGTCAATCGCGACGAAGCTGCTTCCGGTGTACCGGGAATTCTACAATGCACACCGCCTTACGGCGACGAGAGAGAGATCTTTGTCCGTGGTTGTCAGATTTGCCCCCGAAGATGTGAGGAATTGCCTTTCGGATTTATTCTTCTGGACGAATGAGTCTACAGAGACTTATTCATTTCTCGCAGATTCATCTTCTTCGCATGCAACGTCTTCGACCTCTCATTAAAAAAAAAAAAAAACCTGGCCTCCATATATTATTTAATTTGGATAATATTTTCATCCTCATATAGGGGATTAGGGGTCAATATTGTATAATATCGTTATGGAATAGCATTAATAACATATCAGCATATCACATAAAATATAATTATATAGCCTAATTATAATTAATTGAGATTGTGATGGAGACGAAACTCTTTTAATTATTTTTATACAATTATTGAAACAGTTTTTGGTTAAATAACCAAACATTTTCACATGATTTTCAAGAATATCTTAATAAATGGAATTATCACTATCGATTCTTGTATTGTCCATTATATAGCATTATAGCTTATATACTTTATTGAAAGTCAGAAAGCATAAAAAGCACATCTTTTCGACTTTATACAGACCAGATCACTACCTATATGCTCTGTTACAAAAATCTAGCATCCTATATAAATGGTAAAATCTCACTTTCACATTTAATATTATAACCAAATAATTTTCTTTCCTTTTTTACCTATTCCACAAAAGTAAAATCTCTCACCCAAAGATACACTCTTGCCTAATAAAATTGTAAAAAGATAAATCATAGTGATCGACTTAGCTATCCATCAGCAGCCCATCATTAAGTGGAAGGATATGTGTTTGATGCTCACAAAAAGTCATCTCATAAGAGAGTGAAACTCTCACACTATAAACCTCAGACTCAATTATGTAAAATTTCGTACACTATTATCTGTCACATAAAAACTAATTGAGCTACATATTTGTAAAGAGTATTTCAATTTTTACCTAGCTCTCAAGTGTGAATATATACAAGCTACGTTTAAACATCATATATATAGTCGTCTATACAAGCATACATCATTCCTTGGCCTTGTTTGGCAATTAGCGGTTAGCGGTTAGCGTTTGCGGATTGTATTAGCGGTTAACAAATAGCGGATTATATTAGCGAGTTTGACCAGCAGATTGTATCAGCGATTTGTAAAAAGATGTTTGGTAAAATTAGCTGTTTAGATTAGCGGTTAACATGTAAAATGACCAAAAGGGTATAATAATAATAATAATAATAATAATAATAATATAATAAGAATAAGAAAAAACAAAAAAAAAAACAAAAATGATGTGGGATAAAAATCCCACATCGAAAGTTAGAAAATAACTGGCGTTGAGCTCCCTTATAAAGGGAGCTCAACGCCAATTAATTTCTCTTGCCCATCCCACATCGGATGGGCAAGAGAAGAGAGGCTAAAGAAGCCTCAGGCTTCTTACTGATTAGTTTAATATTTTTTTTTTCCCCAAACGCTGCTCCTAACAGCGTTTGGGATTTCAGCGGTTTGGAGCAAACCGTTGCTCCAAACCGCTGATAACCAAACATGGTTTTTCGTCAAAACGCCAAAATGGTGGATCCGTCAAAAATGTGACGAATCCGCGACATCAATTGGGATGATCTATATGTACTGAATATTTTCCTTTTTTACGTAGCTCTCAAGTGTGGATGCATATATACAGGTTTGAACATATTATATATATATATATATATATATATATATATATATAGTCTTTGAATTGAACGTTCCGTTACGTGCACCAAACCTAGAAGCTTATGAAATAGTACGTGTCCACATACATATATGGACCACGTGCATATATGCATGCATAAATGAAATTAAATAGCACAGGAATAATGCATGCATGTGATGATTTGTCAATGTAATGTTACCGCAAATCAAAGCAATCGACATATTCAGCCCAGACCACTGACCACACCACTCGTTTTCCATTCATTCATTGATTTCAATTCGTTAACAATGAGATGGATTTCTGTCTTACCACTTGGAAGTCAGGGAATTGAATTTGTTTGAAAATTAAAATATTTTTGTGAATATTCTTCTTCACTCGACCGCCAAGAACTCATTTCATATTTTCAAGTCGTTTGACTATCAAAGAAGCTTCCTCAATTCTTATGTATTTTAGTGGAAAAAGAAAATACATTTTTGGGCCCAAATATTTAGTCTTGTTAAACTGACACGAGAAGCGTTATAAGTGGAAATAATAATAATAATAATAATAATAATAATAATAATAATCTAATCTAAATCTAAAAATTAATAAGTATGAATGAAAATTATACTCTTTATTTTTCGTTACTTTTTTATACATTATGTTATAAGAGTTTGTATTATACAATATTTTTGGTAAAAAATATCCCTACGTACCGGTATAACTTTCTTTATCTTTTTTCAACTATTATTGTCATGTACATGTATCCACTATATATTTGTCTTATCTTCTTCAATAATCAATAATCAATAATATATATATATATATATATATATATATATATATATATATATATATCTTCTATTATAATATAGCAGAAACTATAGTTCCCGCCAAAAGTAATAAAAAAATAAAAAATAAATAAAATAATATATATTGAATTGAATATATTGAATTAACAAATGCAATGTCGTGTCTATTCAGAATCCAAGTCTGTTATAAAATAATAATAATAATAAAATTGAATATATTGGATTAACAAATGCAATGCCGCGTCTATTTAGAATCCAAGTCAGTTCAGAATTCAAATCAATTCAAGTCTGTTCAATGAAGAATTAAACAAATACATTAAAGAATTAAATACATTGTTGATACAAAATTAAATTCTTCAATGCCTTTTTCAAAAAAAATTCTTCAATGCCTATGTCTGTTCAGACTCCACGTCTGTTCAGAATTCATCAAATCAAATCAAATACATACATACATAAAAATAAGGATACAACTTTTGGGATTACTAACGTAAATATGGAACAATTTGATTCCTTAACAATTCTATAAATAGTGAATTACAGGCCTATGCATTCAACCACACGTTGCTGAACAACAAGTAATATCTCTCATCTCTCATACAGTATGTATCCAATGTATGTTCTTGGAAGTGATATCTCACCCTTCAATGTTACGAGTGCAATGAAGGTTCGCGTTATTCGTGCATACAATGTATCGGAGAGGACAGGAAGCAATGCAATCAGATGCAAGGAAATTGTGTTTCATGATTCTGAGGTGATAACAGATGCAAGGAAATCAATGCAATCTCATATTGAATATAACACTGTTTAATTTCAATATTTATATATATATATATATATATATATATATATATATATATATATATATATATATATATATATGCAGGGAACATTGGTACATGCCCACATCCCAAAACAATTGGTTCCAAAATTCATTAACAATTTTAAGGAAGGTTCAGTTTGGGCTGTTAAGAATTTCTTGGTCATCAACAACTTCTACACGTACAGGACAACCCCTCACAAGTACATGATCAAGTTCAATTACCAGACTATAGCTAAGCAATTCAAAAGAATTGAGTTTCCAAGTCAGATGTTCCGTCTCACACCATTTGAGGCTCTAAAAGTTGAAGGTGTTAATGATAAGCTGTTGGTTGGTACGTATATTATGTTGAAATTACCTTTTTTTAAAAAAAAAAATTATTTTTATTTTCCTGTGTGTTAAATTTTGTTTTAAATTTCATTACAGATGTAATTGGAAAAGTGGCTGAAATATACTCACCTCAAGAAAAAATGATTTTTGGGAGAACAACTCGGCTTATAGACTTTATCATTGAGGATTTAAGGTAATTATTTAATATATATATATTTAAATCTGTATTATATATCAACTCAGGAAAAAAATGATTTCCTGGAGAACAACTTGGCTTATAGCCTTTATCATTGAGGATTTAAGGTAATTATTTAATATATATTTAAATTAAGAAAGTCAAGTTGCTAATGAGATAATGTTAAGGGAAAAGGGAGACCAAATCTTAGTCTGGTCATGATTGGTTGGATCAATCACCATGCCTGGTGGAAAATTAAGGCATCAATTTATTATAGGTTTATCACCACTAAAAATCATTTCATGATAATATTATATCAACTTGAAAAGAAGTAGGATGTGCAATGGTGAAAGAGTAACGGAACCAGTGATCTCAACAGTTAAACAAAGGCACTCAAATGGAGACTTACAGTAAGAGGATTGCCCAAAGGGTTCCCAGTCTGTGGATCCCAGCATATAAGCTCCCCAATTTTACTTATCAATTATTAAATCTATATCTATATATAAAGTTGGGTACTTATTTATTTTTTGGTATTAAAAGTTTGAGAAATCTAATTTCCCTCAACTTTTACAGTGGAAATCAGATTAGGTGTACTCTATGGGATGATCATGTTGGTAAGATTGAGCCATTTTTTAATGCAAGTAGTCATGAACCAATGGTGGTGATCTTGCAGTTCTGTCGAATTAGGAGAGATGCCACGAGTAAGTACATATATACTTATATATACACTATTCTGTGTAAAATATGTGTAACATTTGTTAAATGTCTAGATGGCGAGGTGAGGCTTTGCAGCTCATATGATGTGACACAAGTCCTTATTAACCAGCAATCTAAAGAGTTTTTGGAGTTTAGGGAGAGGTAAAAGTAATTTATTTTTAAGTATTGTACTATTTTTTTTAAAAAAATTGTTTCTTATGACTTTACTATTTTTAGTTTAATTCTTCGTGGTGTGCAAACACCCATGAGGAGCATTGAATCCTTTCCAATGATGGAGCAGACCCAATGTAATGCTCAAGATATGAAAACTATCAGTGAAATTTACCAAACCAGAGAGGTAATTGGTTTGTGTTGTATAATAATAAAAATCTACTGTATTAGGTTTTAAAATATATAAAAACCTAATACAGTAGAGCCACAAATGGTGTGAGATTATAGCAACTATCCATGCAGTACTTATATGCATTTTACAACTTTTTATGCTATAGTATGGGGACTACTGGGTTGCAGCTAGGATAGTTGCTATAGAGGATTCTGTCAATTGGTATTACAGTTCATGTAGAGCTTCTGGCTGTAACAAGAAGCTTGAGTCAAAAGGTGGGCTATATTACTGTACAAAGTGTGAAAAGAGCTGTCGAGAAGGTAATTTGAGATACAGGTTGAAGATCAGAGTTGCAGATCTAGAAGGAAATGCACCTTTTCTCCTTTGGGACAGAGAGTGCAATCAGCTATTGGGAATTTCTGTTGCAGAGTTGAAGTCAAGGCATTCAAATGTATATTTTTATAACATTTTAGTTCTGGGAATATATATAAATGTATTTTACAGTACGTGTTGTTGTGTTGTTGATTCTTAACGGGAGATTTATTTTTTATTGTTAGGCAACTCAACTGATCCCATCAGAATTACAATCCTTGGTTAAACAGTGCATGCTATTTAGGGTGGTCGTTAGGAAAGAACAATTTGAGAATCTCGACAACGTATTTTCTGTCATGAGGATAAACACTGACCAAAGATTGATTCAAGTGCATGCACCAGAGCTTCTGCGCATTCCTGACAAGTATTTGAGCTCCAAAGTTGACCAAATGGTGGAGGATGATGATTTTGAGGAGGTACACTTTATGTTATTTTATTGTAACGATTATTATGTGCAAATAATAAGTTTGATTTTTTTTTTAATTAGGAATTTGTTGAGGTTGATGAAGGGGAAAATCTTCTTGGGGTTGGTGTTGCTTGCAATCAAGATGATGTGGGTGATAGTTCAGTTGTAAAGAGGCGCCTTCTAGACAAGTCTTCATCAACCCAGACATCAAAGAACAAAGGGATTAAGGAGGAAAGTGATTGAATATAAATTGCTTTGCTGAGGTTTCTGATGCATGTGGACCAGGATGCCTGTTGGCATTTTATCTTTTTTTTTTTTTTTGGTTATTGGGTTACAAAGACAGTATGATGCCTTCTGGCATTTCTTTTCTTTTTTAATTTTGGTTACATCTGCTACTAGGGTCTTTGGTGGCTCAAGGACAAAAAATGGTACATGGATCTTTTAATAAATTGTGCCTGACTCAAGGATCGTTTTGCTTATTTACCGTGGTTTGAAAAATTTACTGTTTTAAAATATTTGTGAATTGTGAATTTGTGAATATTAGGTTTGATTATCAAGTTTTTCAATCACCTCCTCTTCCAAGTAGGTGGTTGCATTGTAATCAAATTGTTTGGATTGTTGAATATTTTTTTGCAGTGAGTTCAAGTATTCCTAAACATATATAGCAGATGTGGTGATTAGCTGATGTGATGATTTGGTGATTAGAGTCCATGGTGAAGAAATTCCTGTGGATCTATAATAGTCCATTGTTTTTACATCGAGTGAGAAGCAGAAATATTTATAGATCTATAATAGATGTTTATAGAGAGTCAATTATTTTTTTTTCTTCGGATGTATAAATGTGTAGATTATTATAGTTTTGAGTTATACAATATAGCAAATGTGGTGATTAGCTGATGTGATGATTTGGTGATTAGAGTCCATGGTGAAGAAATTCCTGTGGATCTATAATAGTCCATTGTTTTTACATCGAGTGAGAAGCAGAAATATTTATAGATCTATAATAGATGTTTATAGAGAGTCCATTATTTTTTTTTCTTCGGATGTATAAATGTGTAGATTATTATAGTTTTGAGTTATACAATATTGTAAAGTATTGAAAATAAGTACTTTTGAATGTATAGATGTATAGATTATTATATTTTTGAGTTATACAATATTGTAAAGTATTGAAAATAAGTACTTTTGATAATTCTCATGATTGAAAATCTCAAATTAGTGCAACAATATCCTCAAATGATGTACTCAAAATATTACAATTAGCTTTTGTAAAAAAAATTTACAGTCTAAAACTTAGTAATAAAAGACAACAATATAAAGTTAACTAATGCTGTGAAAAAAAATAATGTGCAACAATGTGAGTAAGAGGCCGAGAAATGGGAATTTCTAATTGACATATATGTTAATGAGCAATTGAGCATAGAGTGTATGTATAGTGTATAATGAGCTTACAGGAGAGTGGTATTTCCTTCCAAGCCTCGCATGCCCTTTGCCGTAGTTTCTCGAGAGGGTAAACACCAGCCACGCAGAAATTAGCGGGATCCTCATGCCGCATTGTGTACTCCTTTAGGTATATCGGCTTGGCATAGTTTCTCGAGAGGGTAGACGTCATCCATACAAAAATTAGCGGGATAAATTATCAAAATATCTCAAAACTAATATTAAGAATTCTATGACAAACTAAGACAAGCAGCAAACTACTATGTTGTCTGAATGGAGTAGTTTTAACAGAGCTGACATTGTAAGAGAATTGTGCAAACTTACTTAATGGTTGGGGGAGAGTTAAGTGTTTGCATAGACCGTCAATCCCAGCATCAATGATGGAAGCCAGACCGAGGTATGGGTTTGCACATCCGTCAAACACCTTAACCTCAAAGTCGTTAAAGCCATTCGGAACTCTAGGTGAACTGGCTGTTCTTAGATGATGAGTGCACTACACCATGCTTTCTGAACAAGACACCAAAAGACAAACAGACGAAGATTTCGTCTCAGAACTGAAATAATAAATATTTTTCCTTTAATATCACTAAGATGAACAGATGTTATGCTCAGGTTATCAACAGAAGTACACAAATATAGAGGATTAAGCAAAACCATCTCAGAAAAATGAGCTTTACTCTGTAATTTTAGGAAACACCGAAACACAAAACCTCACTCCTCAAAGCCCCTACCCTCCTTCCCGACTCTAACTCCCCATACATGCTCAGCACAGATAAGCAGGTTGTCAATTGAGCATCACATCACTCAATAATGGACAAGAACGCTGGAACCATCTGGACATGGGCATAAAGCCATAAATACAATGGAAGTTTACACTCACCAATACCCACAAATTTAGGCCCAAGTTACACACAGATGTGGGGTTTATTTTCATAGTATGGGAGATAGCTGCCAACATGATTGTCCTAAAGACAGTAACCTCAAAACGACATTGAGATCATCTTAAGTGAAATACTAAAAGCTTCTTCATTTAGCACTTTATTAAGAGAGTTATTAAATATAAGGGCCTAAGGGGAAGCAAAATGCTGAGCAACAATATTAAACGGTAATAATAAAATTCAACATTCACTTTCTAAATTCATAACATTCACGGTAATGGTTGACATCAACTCACTATGTATGCACAAAAACTGGAGTACCCATATACTCTTCCACCCTTCTCCATTTTTATCTTTGTTTTCCTTTTCAGAAGGAAAACTGGAACATTGAAAAAATTAAAGAGAGCAAATAGAGATGATGGGTTAGGTATGCCATGGTTTAGGAAGTCTACCTGCAATCGAATGTGAGGCCAGTCTCATTTTCCTTCCAAGGCTCCCTCCCCTGCCATATAATCTCGGCTGTGGACTGCATCAAATGCAACCGTTAATAAGGACTAATAAGCCACAAACTGTTCTCGGGCAGCAGAAAAAACTAAACAAATGTTCTAAAACCTTTGCACGCGAGATTAGACTTGCAAAACATTGGTCATAAAATAATATTTTAGAATTTTTACTAAAATATATTATTTTCACGGTCAAAAAATACTAATTTTATTTTCGACATTTAACACTGCAAAATATGAATAGGCAACACAATTAATAATCAAATTGGTATTTAGAATCCAACTATTAGTATTCCACTAACTGAACAGCTGCTATAAATCTAAGCTATCACTACTTTAAAGCTATTTAGTGAGAAATGAAGAAACTTACAGGTTCTGTTTGTATAGGATCCAAGCGAAGGACTGCTGAGAACCACAGAGGTCAGTCTAACATTCATCTCTTCTTAAAGCATTATAAGTGGTGTAATAAAAGTACGAAAGCTATGCGGAGTACATTCATCCCTATCTCATCAAATCATCCCAATCCTCTCTCTCTCTCTGTGTTACCCGCCTCAGTTGCGATCTGACCATTTCCCATACTTTTCATGCTGATCTGACTATTTCCGCATTGAACAACCCGAACCCGTGGATGTTTCGTCATTCAGTGATCTCAGTCTCACCCTGGACCTCCCCTCTAACCGAACCAGTGGATTCATACTTCATAGTGAAATCTCAGAATATTTTAGGATCTATGAACTTGAGATGTGAAAAAATACATAGATCCACAACCTTGAGCTTTCCAAAAAAACATATCCAAGTAGGAGAAGTAGAAGCATCTTCTTCGTTTTGAAAAGTGTAGAGAGAGACAGAAATGGTGAAATGAGAAGCTTCCCGAGAGACATATCTATTGACTATCATTTTCTTTATTACTCCGTATTATTATTATTATTATTATTATTATTATTATTATTATTATTATTATTATTATTATTATTATTATTATTATTGGCGTGGGGATTATTGTTAACATTTTTTTTATTTAATGTATTATTTACTTTATAAAAACTATAATTACCATTTTTTACATTGTATAAATAATATTAGTCAATTATAATATTACAAAACGAATGGATAGAATTTTAATAATATTTCTTTTGTTCATCTATTTATATTTCTGGGGGTAATATTTTTTGGTCTTTGGGTCAATAAATTACATTAAATAAATCACAGTAATACTTTATTTAAAAAACATTCGAACCAATCTTTTTTATACATTTATTTTTCTATTTAGTTATAGTTAGTAAGTTAGTATTATTATTAGAACATAACAATATTTATAGAATATTATTTTCTTTTATATTTTATAGTATTTAATTATTTAATTATTATTACGGTATAAAATAAAAATTATAATTTCCATTTGTAGTCAATTTCCTTTGCACTTATCTGTAGATAACATTTTTTTTTTTGAAAGTCTGTAGATAACATTAAATATATTGTTATATATATATATATATATATATATATATTTATTTATTTATTTATTGTTTATTTTCTCAGAGAATGAAATTGTGTCAAGTTCTAAGATAAGTAAAGCTTCAACCAGTGGAGGTCTATGTGATATTACAACACGAAATCATATCTACGGTGTATTTCAAGCATCACTCTCTACCCCGTTGCGTATAGTTTCTCACGGTTAGACTTAAAGTCTTTTTTTTTTTTTTTTTTGTATGTTATTTTTTGTAATGTGAATTATTAATTTTTTTAATGTCATCATTTGTAGAACGCACATTAATTAGTTCATCAATCCACGACATACATCATGCGTCAGACAATGGACCATCTACACGTACGAATATTCAAAATCAAAATTTGATATATATAAAAAAAAAAACAATGAAAGTATATATTCTGTTCAAATTTACTTATTATTATTATAACATCTAATAAGATGTTAATTCTATTAGGATGTGGGAATGGTACAATAAATGATGTGCAAATGCATTTGGAGTCAAATTGTGATTCAGCTCTCTCGACTCAAAACAACTATCCCAACCTAAGTGTAGAAATGGATGAAGTGCTTGGTCATCAAACAAACACATCAAACATACAAGATGGTTAGTTTATAAGAATTTGATTGTATAAAGTAAATATTGCCTCACAAATTCTTAATATTCTATACTACAATTTCAGTTGAATCTGTAGACCTTGGTGACCCGGACGACATATGTGAGCATTGTGGTGGTTTTTTTTGGTACGAGGAAAGACTCTACAAGTCAAAAACAAAAAACACAGTTAAATACTCAGGATGTTGTGTGAACGGGAAAATCAAACTGCCTAGAAACACACTACCTCCAAAGAAGTTATATGATCTTTTTTTTACATTGAGTGAAAAGCAGAAATATTTTCTTCAAAATATAAGATCGTATAATAATATGTTCTGTTTTACATCAATGGGTGCTAAGATAGACAGGACAATAAACAATGGGTCATCCCCTCCAATTTTCAGAATCCATGGTCAGAACTTCCATCGTATTGGTAGCCTGATTCCACCAAATGGGACCTATCCGAAGTTTGCACAATTGTATATTCATGATACTGATAATGAAATTAAGAATCATATTGCTTCTGTCAGGTATAGTACATGATGCCACAATTTGTTAATTTCATCAATTCATTTAACAATTACTTTAAATAAATATAACGAGTCATTTTCTTTATTCCTCTATATAGGGAGAACATAGCTACACAAGATTTGCATGTTGAGGTGGTGGAGGACATTAAGGAGGTTTTAGACGGGAATAATGTGTTGGTTAAATCATTCCGTATGGCCAAGGCAGAAATTGAGAGAAATCCACGTGTAGAGATAAAAATGAGATTAATTGGTAAGAGAACTAAAGATGCAAGAACTTATAACCTACCAACGACGTCAGAGGTTGCTGCACTTATTGTTGGTGATTTAGATCCATCCATAGGCCACAGAGATATTTTGGTTGAGAGCAATTCCGGGGTGCTTAAGCGAATTACTGAATAAATCCATCATACCTACCATTGCAATATCCTATTCTATTTCCTTATGGGGAAGATGGATATAGAGAGGATATACAGTTTGCAACCAATGGTTCTAACAACAACAATGCAAGGCAACGTATATCTCAACGGGAGTATTTTGCTTATCGATTACATGAAAGGTTAGAAGAGATTTCTACCATATTGTATGCTCGGAGGTTATTTCAACAATTTATAGTGGATGCATACACAATGGTTGAATCTGCCAGGCTTATATACATAAGGACACACCAAAAATCGCTGAGGTGCGAAGCTTTGAAAGGACTGACAGATGCATTGACGCGAGGTGAAGTACAAGCTAGCACCCAAGGAAAGCGAATACTTTTACCATCAAGTTTTACGGGCGGAGCAAGGTACATGATCCAGAATTACCAGGATGCAATGGCCATTTGTAGACACATTGGTTACCCCAACCTATTCATAACGTTCACGTGTAATCCAAAATGGCCCGAAATACAGCGGTACATTACCAAGCGAAATCTCAATGCAGAAGATCGTCCGGATATTTTATGCCGTATATTCAAGATGAAATTGGATTGTCTAATAAAGGAAGTAAAGAATGGTGAGCTTTTTGGTCCTGTGAAATCAGGTATATATTGAATTCCATTAAACGCTATGTTTTTTTTTTATTTTACTTTTGTCTACGTATATCATGTTAAACTAATGGAAGATTATTATGTAAATGTAGTTATTTACACCATTGAATTCCAAAAACGTGGACTACCGCATGCACATATTCTAATATTCCTCAAGAACAAAGTTGACATGACGAGTCCGACGTACATGGATTCAATCATAAAGGCTGAGGTACCAGACAAGACAATGCAAATGAAATACTACAATGCAGTCGAGGAATTCATGGTTCATGGACCATGTGGAATCGCCAGAAGGAATTCTCCGTGCATGGTTAATGGAAAGTGTTCAAAGCACTTCCCCAAACGATTTGTAGCAGAGTCTAAGTTTGACCAGGATGGGTATCCAGTTTATATGCGTCGGGACAATGGTAGAACAGTCAAGAAGAATGGTATAGAACTAGACAGCCGATATGTTGTCCCGCATAATAGATATTTGCTTTTGAGGTACAAGGCTCATATCAACGTAGAATGGTGCAACCAGTCGAGATCAATCAAGTACCTCTTCAAGTATGTCAACAAGGGTAATGACCGTGTCACAGCAGAATTCTACAATAGTACCATCGATGAAAACGGTGAGGAGGTGGTGGATGAGATTAATATGTACTATGATTGTAGGTACGTTTCAGCATGCGAGGCAGCCTGGCGACTATTCAGTTTTGAGGTCCAATATCGGACACCGGCTGTTGAAAGATTAAGCTTCCACCTTCCAGATTGTCAGTCCATTGTATTCGCTGATGATGAAAATATTGATAATGTTTTAGGTCGTGAAACAGTGGGACAAAGTATGTTCAAAGGATGGTTCGAAGCCAATAAGAAATATGAAGATGCACGCTCATTAACATACATTGAAATGCCCAATAAATTTGTTTGGAAGAGAGATATTCGAGAGTGGCATCCAAGAAAGAAGGGGTTTTCAATTGGTCGCATCTTCTTCGTACCTCCTGGTAGTGGTGAAATATACTATCTTAGATGTCTTTTGAATATTGTTCGTGGACCAACCAGTTTTAAAGACATTATGACATTTAATGGGGTAGAATACATGACATTCAGGGATGCATGTTACGCACGTGGATTATTAGATGACGACAAAGAGTATATTGATGCAATTGAGGAAGCAAGTTATTGGTCATCTGGACATGCGATGAGAAAGTTGTTTGTTATACTATTGCTTTCAAACTCATTATCCAGACCTGAACATGTATGGGATGAGGTGTGGCATCATTTAGTCGAAGATGCTGAATTCATGCATAGAAAACAACTAAATAAACCAGGTTTTAGAATCGTGCATAAAACATATATTTAATTACATAATATATTTAATTACATATTACATATATATATATATATATATATATATATATATAATAACTAATAACTAATAACTAACAATACTATTACTTTTTTTTTTTTTACTTTACAGATTTGATACTAAAAGAGTGTGAGAAAAAAAACTTCGGTTTAATTGAGCTAGAAAAATTGTTGATAATACACAATAAGTCTCTTAAAAACTTTCCTCCGATGCCAACACCTAACATGGATGATTCAAGATTGGTTGATAACATTTTGTTATTTGAGGAGTTGAACTATGATCGCGAAGCACTCCAAGCAGAGAGCGAAGAATTGGCATCAAGATTGACTGATGAGCAGAAAGAGATCTACAACACAATCATCCAAAATTTGTCTAATGGCAGTGGTGGACTATTCTTCGTTTATGGTTACGGTGGTACTGGGAAAACTTATCTATGGAAGGCGTTGTCATCAACATTGCGAGCTAGCGGTGATATTGTTATCAATGTGGCATCCAGTGGTATTGCGTCGTTGTTACTTCCTGGTGGTCGAACCGCTCATTCAAGGTTTTCCATCCCTATTGCAATAAACGAAGACTCCACATGTAATATTAAACAAGGTAGCCATCTAGCCGAATTGATCGTCCGGAGTAAATTGATTATATGGGACGAAGCTCCTATGATGCACAAACACTGCTTTGAAGCGTTGGATAGGACAATGAGAGATTTGCTTCAATTTCAAAATCCCAACAGTGCTGACCAAACATTTGGTGGAAAGACGGTGGTGTTTGGTGGCGATTTCCGGCAAATATTACCAGTTGTACCAAAAGGATCTAGACGGGATATTATTTCTGCAACAATCAACTCATCGTATCTATGGAACAATTGTAAGGTTTTGAGATTGACAAAAAACCTTCGATTAAATCGAAGCATGCCGGGGATTGACATGAAAAAACTAGAGGACTTTGCAGATTGGATTGCGAGTATAGGTGATGGAACTATGGGTGGTCAAAATGATGGTCATGCAGAGGTAGAGATACCAAACGAACTGTTATTACCATCTAATGGAGACCCAATTACCAACATAGTTGCAAGTACGTTCCCTATGTTCATGTCTGGGAATTCAGATTCCAGTCTTCTTGAAGGTCGAGCTATATTAGCCCCAACCCTTGACGTCGTTAACTCCATTAATGAATACATGAGTGATCTGCATACTGGGGATAGTAGGACTTACTACAGTTGTGATAGTGTGTGCAAATCAGACTCAAATGGCACCTTACTTGATGATGTGCACACTCCCGAGTTTCTAAATGGTATAAGGGCATCCGGCATTCCAAACCATTGTTTGAATTTAAAGGTCGGGTCACCTGTTATGTTGTTGAGGAATATAGATCATTCACTTGGACTATGCAATGGAACTAGGTTGGTTATTACGAAGTTAGCAGATCATGTGATTGAAGGAAAAATTATGTCTGGAAACAACGCAGGAACCAAAGTGTTGGTCCCCTGAATGACTATGACACCATCAGATCCGAGATTACCTTTTAAATTCCAAAGAAGACAGTTTCCTTTAATGTTGTCCTATGCAATGACAATTAACAAGAGTCAAGGACAAACACTATCACACGTTGGCTTACTTTTAAAGAAACCAGTTTTTGTTCATGGTCAATTGTACGTTGCTGCTTCTAGAGTGAGCAATCCAGACGGATTGAAAATTTTAATTTGTAGTGACTCGAACAGTGTTAGTACGTCAACTACTAACGTTGTTTACCATGAAGTGTTTAATAATGTGTAATATTGTGTTCTTTACATATTATTATATATAGAATGATGACAATTAGTTTTTGTTAAACATCAAATTGTTATTCATATTTTTTGGTTAGACAAATACCTTTAACATAATTGGCGTCCAATAAATAAATTCATTTTAGTCAATTGAAATACTACAAACAAATCGACAAAACTTAACCGTGCATCGCACGGGACAATACTAGTATATATATATAGGGAGGCCTTCAAGTAGGAACCCTTAGGTAGGAACATAAGAACTAATCTAAGCCATAAAAATTAACGCAATCAATGGTCTAGATAAATTAATCATTTTTATGTAGATCTTTAACATAATTAATTATAAAGGATACTAGTGTAATTTTGTCCAATATCCAATTATAAAATAATATTTTATTTGGATTCTTTCCAAGATTTTAGGATGACAAGATAAGAAAGAACTCCAATTGTTTTGTGAATCACCAATTCACCGTTCGTGTGATTTGCAATAGGGAAGGGCGTCCGCCGTCGTCTGACTTCCAAGATAAACGCAGACCACCAATCATCGACGGCTACTGCTGAAAGATGGCTAGCGACGACAGTGAATGCAAGACAAATACGACAGTGAATGTAAGACAAATATTTGACCCCATACACATGTGCGTACTTCCAGTAGGAATATAATTGGATACATCCATTCCTATTGCTGTTTTCATGAATTAATTGGTACAAAATTTGTGGTGGACAATATGGCACAAACAACACAATCTAAGTGCACACCCAAATATTAACCCTTGTCATACACACACTGATTCTGAATGTAATGGCACACAGTGCGTCATCCAAGTGCACAATCCCTCCTGGTTCATACGGGGTAATGAGTGTGCCACACTGGCCACAGAAACCCTGTATACAGTCACACACCCCATTCTCTGTAGTCGTGATTTTTGTGTGTGTACTTACGAGGTAATGAATGTGCCACACAGGCCACAAAAGCTATGCGCTCATGCACCTCGGTACAAATATTTGTGCCACATAGCTTAACCATATTCTGAGAAAATAGCTTAACCATATTATGAGCAAATAATGAGTTCAATGTTTCACAGGAAGTTCATCATGGTGTTTACTGAATATTTCACCTTGCTTTTGCGGGTCTACATCATCACCCAACATCGAAGTTCACCCCCCCCCCCCCCCCTCATTTCAAAGAACAAAGGGTCAGGAAAGCGCATGAAATCATTGAAAGAGATTGCATCAGAACAAGCTGCTAAGGGAATAAAAAAGTTGATGATAGCCGAAACTATCTCCTTCACCAGAAGCCGACCTGAAGCTTAGTTTTTGCAATTTCTACAGCATTATACCTTATAATACTGCTACCCAAAAGCTATTTGTAAATTCTTTATTACTTTGTTTGTGCATGAATAAATGTATAGCAGCTTGACTAAACATACTTATTTATGAAAGTGGGTTTAATTGTATGTATAATAATGTTGTAGAATGTGCGTCTAAAAAGACATAGTACTAGTGAGTGTGCACTGTGCACCAGGGTCAAACTGCGTGTGCCATTATGTATAGAGCTAGAGTGTCCCTGACCAAGCGTGCACTTAGGTTTATCTGTGTGTGCTTTAGTTTGCAAATATTCTAAGAGATCAAATCCACGGAAACTAGGAAGATGGTATACCTTTCGGTGTGCACTTTCGTGAAAATGGTTGTGCCATAACGTACCGACTAAGAACGGTTGGAAAGACGAAACTGGAGTTAGTGTGCCCCTTGGTTATACTGTGTGTGCCAAAGTGTGCAGTGGTACTGACAGATTGAAGCCTAAAAAACTAGGAGGATGTGCTGCACTATGGTGTGCACCTAGGTTTCCCGTTAGTGTGCCCCTGGGTTATACTTTGTGTGCCAAAGTGTGCAGTGGTACTGACAGATTGAAGCCTCAAAAACTAGGAGGATGTGCTGCACTATGGTGTGCACCTAGGTTTCCCGTGTGTGCCATACTATGTGTAATGAGTTACTACACGAAAAGGCGTACAAGAAGTTGGTGTCACTACTGGAAATTCTGAAATTTCCGACCACCTAAAAGTGATCTTAAATCAAGTTGAAAGTCTTGTTCCGACCACTTTTAGTATCCGGAAAAACCTTTGTTGCTATTTCCGACCACTTTTTGGACTTTTTGGTATCAACTTAATTTAAGATCATTTTCAGGTGGTCGGAAATTTCAGAATTTTCAGTAGTGTGTGCATGTGGGTTACAACATGTGTGCCATGATGTGTAGTATTATTTAGACCATGTACTCGCGTGCTATTGATCTGGGTGTGCCATAATGTGAAGAATTATTTTGATCTTGTTATGGCACGCACTTATGTTAATCTTTATTAAGTGCTACAATTATAATAGAACATGAGTGTTCCATAACGTACGAAAAGAGCGGCACTTATGTGGATCTTTGTGTGTCATAATATGTAGAAATATTTTGACCTTGTACAAGGATGCACTTCTGTTGATCTTGGTGTGCCATTATGCACAAAAAATCTAATAGATTAAATACACACAAACCATGATGATGTTTTACACTTTTATGTGCACTTTGGTAAAAATGACGGTGCCATAATGTAGAACATGAGAGTGCCATTACGTACGAAAAGCGCGTTTTGATGAATAGGCGAAAAACAAGTAAAAAGTGTAACTCAACCAAGAATTAGCTATCAAATATCATAATAAGAATACATAAATTTACCCAAGTGAAATTAAGTAAAGTACTGATTAACTAGCTCCAAATGAGCACACGTAGGTAGCTTTGTTCTAGGGCATCACGGTATTCAACCGCGCTGCGAATGTTCTTGAAATGTTGTTAATCCACCTCTTGGTATTCAATAGCACTACGAGTGTTCTTGGAATGTTGTGAGTTACATTCAACGGTCAAAATCTGACGCATACAAGTCAACCTCAACAAATCAAGCCCTTAGTATCACTCTTCTGCAAATCACAATTACATTGGTTCATTGATTGCCCCAAGAAGGTCCCCATGGCAAAAATGCCACAATCTACCTTATTACGTGTATCGCGCCAACACATTTGCATCCTTCTAATAATAACCTTTCGAATGGCCGCCCCACATCATTCAGCAACCACATCTGACATCATCAAGGAACACATACAACAAATCTTTCTAGCAAAGGGCGTAAAACGATACAAAAGATTAGAATTTGTAAAAACAACAAACCAAACATTATGGATATAAAGGATGGATGAGAATTTAGAAAACAACTGCGTGTGCACATATGTAGAACTGTTTGTGCCATAAAGTGCAACAATATTGGTAAAAATACTCAAAAAAAAAAAAAAAAACACGTGAACCCTAAACTGGAAGACAGATAAAATGATCAAAACTAAACACAGTTATATACCCAGAGTGTACACACGGTGTAACTCATATGCACACCAGGCAAATTCTTTTACGCCTATTCATAGACACAATAACTGTGCACATAATGACACACACAATGTTACCCAAGTGTACACCATAGACTTACACATCAAGCAGGTTCCATTATGTTGATCTGTGTGTGCCATTATGTGCAAAAAATAACACAGAAGAAAGGAGGGAACAATAATTCTATTTCAATTGTTGGTGCTTATTTTCAGTCATAACCAACAGTTAAGAAACTATCTAAACTAAAATAACATAGAAAGATTTTATCGGAACTTTCAAATTAAAATAACATACAAGCTAATTGTGTAGTAGTGTAGTACACTATGCAGATGAAACGAATGATAGAATTGTATAAATATGTGAGGTTCATGAATGATTTTTTGTTTTATTTGTTTAGTGATGCAATAATACTGGTAAAAATACTCAAAAAAAAAAAAAAAAAAAAAAAAAAAAAAAAAAAAAAACCTAAAACAAGTCAAAATCGAAAAAGCAAAAAAAAAAAAAAAAAAAAACCACCATAGCCACCATTGATAAACACAACCCCAAACCCACACAGCCACAAACCCTATACAACTACACCCCAGAATTAGATGAATTCCAAAACCATTAAAAAAAAAAAGGCAAAAATGCAAAAGAAAAAAAAAAAAAAAAACCTACCTCGAACGGACGCCCTTGTCACTATGCCAGAGCATTTCGAATTTCGACCACCAACTCCGGTCATCTATCTGAGAACAAATGCAGCAAACCGGGAGAGATGACAGAGGAAACGTCGTGCAGCAGTCAACAATGCGAAGGAGTCCAATTGAGTTTGAAATTAGCGACTAACTGAGAGGATAAGCCGAGAATTACGCGGGTTATTGGACTGCCTAAACTACCCCTAATTTCCATTAATAAAATCTTTTAGCGTAAAAAAAAACATACTAAAACTACTAAAAATATGGACCATTGATTTATCTTGATAAAAGGCTAAGATTAGTTCTTAGGTTCCTACCTAAAGATTGGTTCTTATATGAATCTATATATATATATATATATATATATAAACATTATATATTGGAGTATTATATAAGATATTTTTTAAAATATAAATATCAAATTTTATAATTATATTTATTGTTATACAATAATATAAATATTTAAAATCTAAATGAATCTACTAATATTAGGCATACATTTTTGCACATCAGAAAATAATAATAATAATAATAATAATAATAATAAGTATTATTCATACTGTTGACCATAAATATGTATTTGACGATAAACATTTATGTGATATACATATAGTTATGCTACTTTTGATAATAAATACGATGTATTTGAGAAGAAGTTCAAACAAGCCAAGACAAATACAGATTAAGAGAGAACAGAGCAGATTAGCAGCAACAATGAAAACAAAGATGAAACCAGGCAAAGATCTACGATGGAGAGGTAATAGTAGTCGTCTGTGTTAAGTATAGGTTTAAGCGACCACGGGCAGATCTGGGGGTTGTGGGATGCATTGCCATCCCGTGCAGTGTTGAAGGAAGTGCTTAAGGTCGTCGGAGGGAGGTTCCACGGTGCAGGTAGGGTAGTGTTCGGTAGGATGAAATATGGCACCTTCATTGGGGGTTGGCATCAGGCCAGACTGCGTTTCGCAGACAAACAAGTCACCTTCAGATTTGATGCTGCCTGTGCATTCTTCCAACTTGTCAGTAGCCTGCAAAATGAAAAGTATAGTGGTGGTGAGCATGTTGAGAGCCTTTTTGTTGGGCAGAGGCTGGTGAAGGGTCAAGTCCAGCACCCTGTCTCTCGAAAATGCAGCGGTCTGTAAGGAATTGCGCCTTTGCTGTGAGTTATAGGCGCTTGATCCTAACAAGTGGTATCAAAGCCAGGTTACAGGTTCAAGGGTAACACTTTTCAATCTCATTGGTCTATCATTATAGTTCAGAGTGAATGCTTTCCTTTGGTGTGTGTAACATTTTCAAATCAGGGTGAAGTAGAAGTAGTTAGTAACAATATCTGCCCCATAGGGTAGAAACTGGAAGGCATAATCTTATAAGCCTCGTGGTACAGCTCAATTGGTCAACTAATCCAAAGGTAGTTTTATTTTTTGGGTGTATCCAGGGTTTCCACCGTCGGTAATCCCCTCGCTAAATTGAAGACACATCTTTTGGGTGGGACTGGCCTGGAGATTTAAGGCTGCTCCATACCCAAAGCCAAGGATCGATAGCCTGCTTCGCTGGCAGTTGCAATGTGCAGGTTCAAGTCCTATCTGAGGGGCACTATGGCACTTGGGTGGTATAGATTTGTTCCATACTATCATTGTGCCCAGAATCTCCTTTCATTGTCCCATAAAATATAAGCCTGGCTATGTATAAATTTACCTTTTCTGAGAGATACTTAAAGGCTACCTTCTTCTGTCCTGCTTCATATATATTGCATTGCGAGTATATCTGAGAAAGAATAAATAAAAATTAACAGCAATTGCCATAGATGAAAACTCTTATCTGTTCAAGTGTTCAAAAGCTTGGCAGATTTTCCAGGCAACCAATTGAGAGAGAAAAAAAAAAATGAATATGATTACTAAAAGAACGAATACCTGTGATTCTACACTGGCACAAACAGCATAAATTCCCCAGTTTCTTGTGTAGTTATTGTACAAATGTACCTTTGCGAACCTGACACGAGGGTGGCGCTGTCTAGTCCCATTGAAGAAACAATGATGTATGGTCACCCTCATACATCTGTCTGTTATGTTGGAAGGATCTGCCCCAATAAGTATTGTTTTGTCATGGTTTGAGAAGTGACACCTGAACGTAGCACAGAGGTTAACAAAAGCGATCAAATAACGATGTTAAACTTCTATGGAACTTGATCCAACTAACCTAGAAATAGTTATATCTGTACTCTCCCGGCAGATATCAATTAACCCATCATCATAATCACTGAGACTGCAACGGTCTATCCATATGTGCTTTGAATTGGGTTTAATCTGGATGCCATCAACATCAGGTCCTCTACCACCTTCAAATTCTAGATTGCAGACAATTACATGTTCACACTCCTTCAACCTCAACCCTTTTCCAGTGAGTTTAATTCTTTGACCTCGCCCATCAATGGTTTTGTACGATGAAACATTTAAAAAAGACCTAAGTTCAATGGTTCCTGAAACTTCAAACACAATCCAGAGAGGCTCCTTCCTACGACATCCATCTCGAAGAGACCCTGGCCCATCATCTACAAGTTTGAACCAAGAATTTCACTTATTGTACCATTGCCAGAAAATAGAGCGAGCAATCCAACATAGCAGACACCACAAAATGAAAAAATGAAGGGGGGTTAGGGATATAGAATGAGTAATATACTACACTAATTCCCAATTGACTTCCATATCAGATGCATATTATATTATGTAAACTGTTCAGCTTCAATATTGCTTCTGACACAGGGCATATTCACAACATTTAAAAGAACTACCAAAATTTTTTAAAACCCATGACCTTAATTATAATAATATCATCTAGTGTATAAACAATATAATCCACAATATCATGATAGCATTAGCAATAACCATGCCACAACACATTGAAACAAATGCATGGCTCGCAATCCTTCACAGGAAACTAAAGAATTATTTCCACTCTACCACTGAATCTCCAAAATTAACACTGAGAGGATAATCATTTGCACTCAAACTACTGTTAGCTATGCACCTTTCTCTTTCAAACTAGGCTTAAGTTCAAGTTTCACCTCACATAGCTACCAAAAAAACTAGAGGTATCCAGTAAAATCTTCCTAAAAGGCACATTATTTCATTTTTCTCCAAAGCAGTCAAGGATTGAATTGAATTAAATTACTCCAATAATCTGTGATCTGTGAGCACAATTTTGCAAACAATACACAATTCGGTAGGTTGTTATCAATTAATCCGATCTCCTCAACAAAATCTCATGTACTAATTGCTATACATACATTAAACTAAAAAGTGTTCGAAATTTTACTCTACTAGTCTACTCCCACTGAAGCATATGCAGATATGAGCTACAGATGAACTGACCGGCTAAAGTAGTGACGTGATAGAGAGGGCCGTGGAGGCCACCAACGGCGAAGCGGCCAAAGCCTTCGGCCTGGCCGGCGAGAGCACGGAAGCTGGAGTCCACGTGACCGTAAGGCAAAACCAGAGCCATGTTAGAAGTCTGCGGCTGCTGAATTGGTGCTGCAGACTGATTTGGCGGCTCATATTTATAGGTGTGTGGTGGTGGAGGTGCGGGGACGGGGAATGCGGCGGGGTGGGGATGGTGGTGGTGGAGGTGGGCGGAGTAACGGCCGTGGTGGTTACCCATGTATTTATGAAAGGGATGAATAAATACACTATGAAAGTGAAACCGTAATGATGAATAAAATTAACTGAATAATAAAGCACGGCCTCCACGGATTGTGGATTGTGAACTGTTTTCAAGTAAATATCTTTTAAATAATATCTACACCTAAAATTATTATTATTATTATTATTATTATTATTATTTGTAAATATTCATTGTAGGACCATTCAAATATGAAATATGCCAAAAATCTTATGATAAATGACATAACTATCGTTCTCTTAGATGAGAGATCATAGATTTGAAACTGAATAAATATTTAACGAGAACTTTTATTAAAATTATTTTTAAAGTGACATATAAATAATCAATACACTTTGTATATTATAAACATGAAAATATATAAAATCAAAAAATAATTTGTAAATTTATACTCCGTAATAATTTTATTTTTTTTGAAAACTACTCCGTAATAAATTAATTTAATACAATATATATGTCATTATATTTAATAGTTTAAGTGAATAAAAAAGGATAACATTTAAAACTGTTTATTTTATATATGTTTTTTTTGAATACTTATATATGTGTCTTTGATTATTGACATTTTTAAATTTTGATCGTTAACTTTTAATTCGACCATAATCGGTCTCTTTACTATGGTATTGTAAAAAATTTGATAGTTTAAAAAATTGTTTGGATATATTATGGGGATAAAAATGTATAAATTCAGTATTTCAATGTCAATGATTTTGTGGTCGAGTAGCAATGAAGTGACTTTTTCAATTGAGAGGTTTTAGGTTCAAGCCCTAAAGTACTGGAAAAAAAAAAAGTATTTCAATATTTCATGCCATTAATATAAAAGCACAAGTTTAATTACATTCTAATTTGTTAATATATTTGAAATACATTAAACAAGTACTTATCAACTAAAGGCGTGAAATGCTGAATTGTACATTTTTTGATGTGTCACAAACAAATTTATTATTAAGTGACTAAATTTGAAATAAAATTGATAGTCAGGAGACCAGTTATTATAAAATTAAAAGTTTATAATAAAGAATTGAAAAACATTTAATGAAATTAAATGAATTTTAAAAAATTATAATTGTACAAAAAAATAAGTACAACGTATAACTTATTATATTTAACTAGTATTTGCACCCGTGCGATGCACGGAATGAATATGTTGTAATATATTAAGAATATATAAATCGATATATAATTATTTAAATTAGAACATCAAATATTATATAGTGCACTTAAAGATATGATTTGAATCGTTTATATATTTTGATGTTATCATTGCTTGAATTTGTGCAAATAATTGCTCAAATTAATAGTTAATGTCTAGATGTACGGATGCGGTCCTATAATTTTGATGATTTTATTTATCATTGTTTAGTATTTTCATACATTAGGTAAATGTGCTCGTTCTCTAACAACTCAGTTATAGAAATAAATTACTATCCATATTCATTTGTATGGAAGATATATATATTTTTTGTCTAGATATATAGCAATTTTTTTATTTAAAAAAAATTAATATCACCAATTATATTTACACATTATTGAAACCTCTTTGTAGACGACATTGGTAGTGACAACACAATCTTGTTCATCTTCGTCTAGAGCTAACATCTTCTCCATCAGGACGGATTACTTGGGTGAAAATATATAATGGTAGAATATCACTCAATTAGTTATCCTTTTATATTTTCAGTCAATTCGTAATATCAGATTCATTTTTAGCCAATTATTCTTTTTTATTTTCAATCAATTAAAATATCAAATGCAATGATATTTTTACCTAACTTCCGTTCCATTTTTAATTGATGATGTAGATATTATTATTGAAATATTTCCGTTCCATTTTCAATTTACTTTTACTATTGTTTAAAATATACATTTACTATTGATAATGTAGAATATTATTATTGGAATATTTTTCTCCAATTTTTAATTTTCATTACATTTTAAATTAAAATGCAATGATCTTACCATTTTTTAGTCAATTATAGATCATTTTTTATTTGCAGTCAATTATTAATATTCATTTCCTTTTATATTTTCAGTCAATTAGTAATATTAGATTCATTTTCAGTTAATTATTCTTTTTTATTTTCAATCAATAAGTCAATTAGAATATAGATGCAATGATATTTTTACCTAATTTTCGTTCCATTTTAATTTGATGATGTAAAATATTATTAATGAAATATTTTTGTTCCATTTTTAATTTATCTTTACTATTTTTTAAAATATGTCTTTACTATTTAATGATGTAAAATATTATTATTAAAATATTTCATTTTCATTTTTAATTTTCCTTTACTTCTAACCTAAAAAAAAAAAAAAAAAGACTTTGGACTTCTCAATACTTGCCCACATTGATTTTTTTTTTTTTGGTAAACCCAGGGTTTCCACCGTTGGACACAGTGACTAATCGCCTCGCTAAATTGTAAGCACCTCTTTTGGGTGAGACAGCTGGCTTAGAGATTTAAGGCTGCTCCATTTCCAAATCCAAGGATCGAACCCTTGACTTTTAGTTAAGGATGGATGAGTCCCTTACACTCAACCACACCCTTCAGGTTACTTGCCTACATTGATGGGCAAGCAATTATGTTTGTAAGAGGAGCATTGCTCCTCTTTCCAAACATTTTCAATGTGGGAAAGGGGACTCGTGACTCCCTTTTGTCTTCTCCTTATTTTTTTTAAAATTTTAATTTTATTTTGTATATCATTTTGTTTGGATTATTATTATTATTATTACTAGTATTTGCGCCCGTGCGATGCACAGAATAGATTTGTTGTAATATATTAAGAATATTTGGATCGGTATATAATTATTTAAGTTAGAACATCAAATATTATATAGTTCAATTGAATATACGGGTTGGATCATTTATGTGTTTTTATATTATCATTGTATGAATTCAAGCAAATAATTGCTCAAATTAATAGCTAATGTGTAGATGTATGCATGTACTGTTATAACTTTGGAGATTTTTTTATCATTGTTTAGTAATTTTTTTTATAAATTATACAAATGTGTTCGTTTTCTAGCAACTCAGTTATATGAATGAATTGTTATCTTAATTCATTTGTATGGAGGATATTTTTTTTGTCTATACATATAGCAATTTTGTCATTTAAAAAATATAATATCAACGATTTTATTTACACATTGTTGAAACCTCTTTGTAGACGACATTGGTAGTAGCAACACAATCTTGTCCATCATCGTCTAGAGCTAACACCTTCAATTGATCAGGATGGGTGACTCGGTGAAAATATATAATGGTATAATATTAGTCAATTAGCGATCCTTTTATATTTTAAATAAATTAGTAATATCATATTCATTTTCAGTCAATTATTTTTTTGTATTTTTAGTCAATTAGAATATTACATGGAGTGATATCTTTACCTAATTTGTGTTCCATTTTTAATTGAGGATGTATAATATTATTATTGAAATATTTCTGTTCCATTTGTAATTTACCTTTACTATTGTTTAAAATATGCATTTACTATTTATGATGTAGAATATTATTATTGAAATATTGGCGTTCAATTTTAGTTTCCCTTCCATTTTAATTAAAATGCAATGATCTAACCATTTATTTTTTTCATATTAGTCAATTATGAATAATTTTTTATTTGCAGTCAATTATTAATATTCATTTCTTTTTAAATTTTCAATCCATTAGTAATATCATATTTATTTTCATCCAATTACTTCTCTTTTATTTTTAGTCAATTAATCAATTAGCAAACTAAAATATCAAATGCAATGATATTTTTACCAAATTTTCGTTTCATTTTTAATTGATGATTTAGAATATTATTATTGAAATATTTTCATTTCATTTTTAATTTTCGCTACATTTTTAATTTACCTTTACTATTGTTTAAAATATGTCTTTAGTATTGATGATGTAGAATATTATTATTGAAGTATTTCCTTTTCATTTTTAATTTACCTTTACTTGATAGTGTAGAATATTATTATTGAAATATTTCCATTTTATTGTTTAAAATTGTGTAAAATTTATGACATACTTGTGATTTGATGTATTATACTGTGTAATATTATTGTGAAAAATTAAAATGCAATGATCTGACCATTTTTTTTTCTATTTTAGTCAATTATGAATTTTTTCTTATTTTCAAACAATTGTTAATATTCATTTCCTTTTTCAATTAACCTAATGTTTGTTGCCAAGCACCTTGTACTCAGATGGCATGTAGTGACCTCTCTTATGTGGGAAGTCATGAGATTGAGCCTTAGTGAAGGTGTTGGTTGAGAAAATATGTTTGAACAGATACTTATTTATTTACCTAATTTTCATTCCATTTTTAATTGATAATATAGTACTTATTTATTTACCTAATTTTCATTCCATTTTTAATTGATAATATAGAATATTATTGTGAAATATTTTTGTTCTTTTTTTTTCATCCTTTTTTTTTTTTAATTTACCTTTACTATTTACTATTGTTTGGGCGATAAATCAAGTAAATAGAATTTTGTTTTTAATTATATAATAAATTTTTTTTCTTTTTCTATTGTTTGGGTGTGAAAGTAAGGAAGAAGGATTTTCTTTTTAATAATGGTATAGATTCAGAATCTTTTTATATTTTCCTATTTAACTTATTATTATTAGTATTAATCAGTGACTTTCGTTTCTTTTTCTATTTTTAGTGAATTAAGGATCCTTTTATATTTTTCTATTTTAATGTTAACTTTTAATTTTACTGATTATTATTAGTATTAATTATTCAGTGAATTTCATTTCATTTTCTATTTTTCGTAAATTATGAATCTTTTTTTTTCAATTTTTTTTGTAGGATTGCTTTTACTGTTATTTTTATTATGACCCCTTTTTAAAAAAAAAAAAAAAAATCTTTCATTTTCATTGAATTAAGAATCCTTTTTTATTTTCAATTTTACTGATTATTATTAGTATTAGTCAGTAAATTTCGTTTATTTTTCCATTTTTAGTGAAGTAAGGATCTTTTTTTTTTCTTCATATTTTACTGCTAATTTTCTGACTGATTATTATTACTATTAATTAATTAGTGAATTCCATTTCCTTTTCTATTTCTCGTGAATTAAGAAACTTTTTTTATTATTCTTATTTTTGGTAGAATTTTCTTTTTTTACTGTTATCCTTATTATGACCCCTTTTTTTTCACACCCTTACGTTTCTTTTTTCCATTTTCATTGAATTAAGACTCATTTTTTATTTTCCTATTTTACCAATTATTATTAGTCATAATCAGTAAATTCCATTTATATTTTCATTTTTGTGAATTAAGCATCTTTTTTTACTGATTATTGTTAGTTTTAATTAATTAGTGAATCCCGTTTCCTTTTCTATTTTTTGTGAATTAAGGATCTTTTTTTCTATTTTACTACTAACTTTTTTACTAATTATTATTAGTATTATTAATTGGTAATTTTTTTTTATTGTTTGGGCGGGTAAGTAAGAAATGGGGGTTTTGTTTTTAAGAATAATATAGAATTTTAGTGAGTTAAGGATCCTTTTTATAGAATTCTCTTTCAATATTTAAATACATTAGCATAGTAATTACACGAAAGAAGGAAAGAAAAATTATTAGAATAATAGTATTTTCACCCGTTCGATGCACAGAATGAATTTGTTGTAATATATTAAGAATATTTGGATCAATATATAATTATTTAAATTAGAACATCAAATATTATATAGTGCAATTGAACATATGGTTTGGATTATCTATGTGTTTTGATGTTATCATTGCTTAAATTTGAGCAAATGATTGCTCAAATTAATAGCTAATGTGTAGATGTACGCATGCGGTGCTGTAATTTTGGAAATTTTATTTATCATTGTTTAGTATTTTTTTTTTATATAAATTAGTCAAATGTGCTCATTCTCAAACAACTCAGTTATAGGAATGAATTACTATCTTAATTCATTTGTATGGAAGATATATATATTTTTGTCTAGATATATAGCAAATTTGTCATTTTAAAAAAATATCAACGATTGTATGTACAAATTATTGAAACATCTTTCGACATTGGTAGTAGCAACACAATCTTGTCCATCATCGTCTATAGCTAACACCTTCAGCCCATCATGATGGGTGACTCGAGTCAAAATATATAATGGTAGAATATTAGTCAATTAGGGATTTTTTTATATTTTAAGTTAGTTTGTAATATCATATTCATTTTCAGCCAATTATTATTTTTTATTTTTAATCAATTAGTCAATTAGAATATCATATGCAATGATATTTTTACCTAATTTTCGTTCGAGTTTTAATTGATTATATATAATATTATTATTGAAATATTTCCGTTGCATTTTTAATTTAACTTTATTATTGTTTAAAATATGCCTTTATTATCTATGATGTAGAATATTATTGTTGAAATATTTCCGTCAAATTTTAATTTCCATCAATTTTTAATTAAAATGCAATGATCTAACCATTTATTTTTTTCATATTAGTTAATTATAGATCATTTTTTATTTGCAGTCAACTATTAATATTCATTTCATTTTATATTTTCAGTTAATTAATAATATCATATTCATTTTCAGCCAATTATTCTTTTTTATTTTCAGTCAATTGGTCAATTAGAATATCAGATGTAGTGATATTTTACCCAATTTTCGTTCCATTTTTAATTGATGATGTAGAATATTATTATTAAAATATTTCCGTTTCATTTTTAATTTTCATTGCATTTTTAATTTAACTTTATTATTGATTAGAATATGCCTTTATTATTGATGATGTAGAATATTGTTATTTAAATATTTCCTTTTCATTTTTAATTTACGTTTACTTGATGATGTAAAATATTATTATTGAAATATTTCTGTTCCATTTTTAAAATTGTGAAAGATTTATGACATAATTATGGTTTGATGTACTATATTGTAAAATATTATTGTAAAAAATTAAAATGTAATAATTTGACCATTTCCCTTTTCCATTTTAGTCAATTATGGATCATTTTTTATTTTTAGTCAATTATAAATATTTATTTCCTTTTTCAATTAACCTAATTTATGTTCCTTTTTTCATTTTAAATTTTCAGTCAATTATTAATATTAAGTTATTTTTTTTAATTTACCTAATTTCCATTCCGTTTTTAACGGATGATGTAGAATATTATTGTGAAATATTTATGTTCTTTTTTTTTTCATTCTTTTTTTAAAATTTACCTTTACTATTTACTATTGTTTGGGTGGGAAATCAAGTAAATAGGATTTTGTTTTTTAATTATAGTATAGATTGTCTCATTTACGAATTGGTTCAATAAATCATAAATATTACCAATTGTTTGGTCACAAAATAAGCTTTATCTAATTATATCTATATTAAATTATATATATATATATATATATATATATATATATATATATATATATATATATTATATAATAAATTAGAAATTATAAAAATAAAAAATGATTAAATTGTGTAAAGTATATCAGGGAATATTACGGATTATTTGCTTAAGAGGAATTACTTACTGAAAAAAATGTAGTGAATTATTTTATTAAAAGCAGCAAAAAATTGTGTATATAAATTAATAAATTAGTTGTATAAATTAAAAATGAAAAAACAGGAAATACATACTTAAAATTAGATTTCTAACTTATTTAATTTTCAGAATTTCGGAATAAATTTGTAATTTTATATAGTAAGGTAAGAATAATTCTTATGCAATATACGATTTGACAACTCAATTAATATTAAGATTTCGTGCAATGAACATGTATATCATCTTATGTACTCATTTGAACGGTAATTTATTTTTATACAGTAATTATTCATAATAAATTAATATTATGCTAATTAATAACTAATAAAATTTATTATTAATTTGACCATTATAATTAGTCTGGATGATAAAAAATATATATGAATTGGTTCAATAAATCGTAAATATTATCAATTGTTTGGTTAGAAAATAATCATTATCAAATTAAAATTGATTAATTTGACAAATTATACTTAAGATAAATATTACAGATTATTTACTTATATAAAACTTTAATTGAATTATTATTTTATATTTTATAATAAGGAGTGAAAAATTTATATATATATATATATATATATATATATATATATATATATATCATATTGGTTATTGGTTATATACCATATTATGGATTTACGTCCATATGAGAATATGAAAAGAATAAATGTACAACCTAATTAATACTACGTATTACATAATATCATACCTAATATTACTATACATAATACCATACGTAATTATTATTTTTAATACCATGCATACAATTACCACACATACTTGAATTGGTTATCAATATAGATTTCTTAAATTGGTTATAAATCATATTATGGTATTACGTCCATATGAAATAATATTAACATACATAAAATTACCATACATGTTAATATTTAGATTTATTAAATTGGTTACAATTCATATTATGGTAAAATAATTCTTATGCAATATACAATTTGGAAACTCAATGAATATTAAGATTCCGTGCAATGAACATATATTCCATCATGTGTACTCATTTGACAAAAAATATGAAGGTTGGTTCAATAAATCGTAAATATTACTAATTGTTTGGTTAGAGAATAATCTTTATCAATAAAAATTAAAATAATTAAATCTCTATCATATTCATATGTTGTTGCTTTAGGCTTTTGTCAAGGAGCACTACTCATGATCCTCAACACATTGCCATGGCTCCAAATCCTTGTGTTACTCCTATTGGTGTTGGAAGGACTGTCACATCAGGAAAAAAAATATTAATAGTCCAAACTCATTCAATGATGTCCCCTCTCATGCAAATGACCTGCAGATCTAGTTGCTCAGAGTCCACTAATAATCAGATGGTCAGTTTTTTTTTCTATCACTATGAATAGTGCATTATTTAATCTTGCCCAGAGTCCAATAATAAACAACTTTTAATGAATTGAGATAAAGTATTAGAGAAATACCTTTTAATGGGTTGAGCAAACTCGTCCAGATTAATGATGAAGAAGATGATATATATGATCAATATAATCATAGTTTATATAATATACTAGTATTTGCACCCGTGCGATGCACGGAATGAATTTGTTGTAATATAGTAAGAATATATAAATCGATATATAATTATTTAAATTAGAACATCAAATATTATATAGTGCAATTAAAGATATGGTTTGCATCGCTTATATATTTTGATGTTATTATTGCTTGAATTTGTGCAAATAATTGCTCAAATTAATAGCTAATGTCTAGATGTACACATACGGTGCTATAGTTTGTATATCGTTTTGTTTGGATGATGATGATGATGATGATGATGATGATGATCATTATTATTATTATTATTATTATTATTTGATTATTGACGATTTAAAAAAAAATTGAGATTGACAAATTCACCAAAATTTTAACAAATTCGCTATTTTAACAATTTATCTTTAAGCAAAACACCAAAAATGTTATTTAATAACTCAATATATTTGCTCTAAACT